>NW_026542595.1:36746196-37346196 GCF_028750875.1 Macrosteles quadrilineatus
ATGACTGGTAGTGTATACTTATCTTTATCTAGCACTATTTTGAGATTATGGTCTTAGTTTGTACAAGCACAATGTTAAAATGGGCTAAAAATAAAGTTTTAAAAAGGCTTCATAACTTTAGAATGAATCTAGATTTTTTAAAACGGTTTGCGGCATTGTAATCAGGGTAAAAATCTAGTTCGAAATAATGGGTCACAACCCCACCTTTATATTTGAAAAAAATATTTTGCATCCAATATGGCGGATCCAAGATGGCGGCCGGAAATGACCACAATGTCAAAATGAAGTACTTACTACCCAACAATGTTTGGAAGTGGTCTGGGATTGATATTTGAAAAAATGTAGAAAAAAGTTGGGGGGGGGACAATTAAAACTCACCCTGTATAATATGACACTAAATTGGTCATCTAAGTAACCAACTGATTCCAAAGAAATCGTTCAAAGGACTTAGAATAAAGTAAGTTAGAAAATATTACCTCTTTGAAAAACATTCATTCACAGAAATAAGAGGTATTCAAACTTATTAGATAGAATTGTATGTTCATATTTCTTTTTATTATTTTACAAAATTAAAATAACATAAACCATTTAGTAACGCACAGTATTCGTTTGGAATTTTAGTACGATTTAAGTTTTTAGACATATTTTTAAGTCCTGTAAAACATTGTAAAAATCTAGCAACACTGTTATAAAAAGAATATGAAGAAGCCGAGCTATCTAGAGCGGAATAAACCGTTGATGAGTTGCTGGTCAGACAACTGCTGAGCAAGCATTTTCAATAATCACTGCGGGAGGGTGCTGTGAGAGCCCAAGTTAGATATACGAGTTTATCAATTAAAATAATCTGCTTGTGAGTGATTTTCAAGAAAATATCATTAGGTTAAACACAAAATTAATAATCATAGCGAAATGTTCTGCATGCATCATGAAGATGGTCCAGATTACATTCATGCAACTCCTTCATTTTCTGTAATATAAGGTGTTCTCTGTTATATAATTAAAACAAAATCATCACATTCTTTCTTTGAGTTCTCAACTTAAGTTAAATTAAATAAAACGAGAAACCATTGTTGACTATGGCGCATCTGATTGCAAGTTACAAGTCTATACATCAATAGACTAACTATTGGTGGTCATGGATGACACAATAATTTGGACTAATGGTATAAAAGCGCACTTCGACCAGCCATAACTGTGTCTGTCAATTACTGGGAGTGCTTACAGTTCTGTGTGTCGTTATCAACATCATTTGTACGTTTAGTAATTTAAAATTTGTTTGGAAACAGATACGCTCAATGTACTGTTTCTTTGAATTCAGCTCAATAATAAATTGCTTACCAACTTGATTTTATCTTATTAAATTATTTTGCACCCAATTACAAAACAATACTGAACAATTATGTACAGATACTCTTTTGTGTTAAGTAATAAATAAATTATAGCTCTTTTGGCCATTTTTAATTTAGATTTTAAAGATTTTAAAGACGCCTATTTAGTTTTATCTATAAAACGATAGAACATCCAATTCATATTTTAATTGTATCGCCCTAAAAAGGAAAACAAGTGATTTTAAAAGTATCAAAATGGCTTTTAAGGTAGGAAAAAACACACTAAGCCTAGTCAAGGTACTAATTTCCCGTGAATATTTTTCGTCATTTAGTAAATACATTAAAGTAAATTAGTACCAAAGTACATTTCAAAAGAATCTATTTTGTGATAAAATCATAAAAAATGCACACATGCTGTTTTAATTAATAGACTTTTTACACGCATAGCGCTTTTTAAATATTCACCTTAGTAAGCTATACGGTAGAAGCGCAGATATAACTGAACAGACCACAATAATACTGAAGTGTACTGTTGGAAGAAAACCAAGATACACTTGACTGGAACACTCCCATGACAGTCACAAGCACTATAACAATGACGACAATCTTCCTGCTTTCGCATTGTTGTCAAACTAAACTTTATGATGCAAGTACAACTTTAACTTGGAGGTTAATGCAAGTTTTACTCTATGTTTTACATAGTTTGCTGCAGCATTTTTCCTAAACTAACTGCATTACTATTTTAATGGGAATCAAGAAAGGAATTCAATTTGAATATATTTTTAAATAGATGAAATGTTTAACACAGTTTAGTAACATATCTATTTAAAGAAATACAGATGGTACGTAACTAGCGTTGACCTGCAATTAAATTATTTATACAATTGATTTAACAGTAAATGTTTAAGCAAACCATGCTAGTATTAGTCAACTATCAATTATTTGTAATAAGCATAAAGGATTTAGTAAATTTAACAAAAAATCTCTATAAAAAAAAATTTATTTAACGTAATAACTTCTTATTTAATTAAAGCGTACCTTTGAAATTTAGAGTAATTAAATGAAAGCGTGTAATTACCGCAAACATTCGGTTTTGCATAAATATTAGTTTGTTACCAAGCGACCATCTTGCTCAATGTTTATGTTTGACATGGGAATTTATAGTAATAAAGCAACTGCAGTAATAATAAATTGTATTATATAACAGATGCAACGTACATTTTGGAAATTCCTCTTCCTGTGTACTAATAAATTAAATTTTCTGTGTATTAAAAATGCAGATTGTATACCGAATATTAGATTTTAAAAAAATTCTTCACAGAAATATAAACTATGTATGAAATTGATAGTCATTTTGTACTATATATTATAGGTTAAGACTAGTAGATTCAAAAGGCATTGACAACGCCGACTTAACCTAGGTTGATTTGAATAAACCGTTACTGTATTGGCATCTTCCGAAACGAACACTACTCGTAGAAAATGTAAGTTTCTTTATGAAATTAATTTATTGTCTGATGTCTAATTTCCAAGCCAAAAGATTCATTTGTAAAACTAGTCTTAAACTAATTGTAAATTGTCAAGAATTGTATTTTATTTGAAATCTTGTTAGTCACTTTTGCAAATATTTTCTTTTAGCTAATCAATTATTCATGTTTCAAATGGTTTCAGAGATCAGGAAATTTTATTTTGTTAACTTATTAATATAATTTATTAATGCTCTGTGGGGTAATTTTTTCACAGACGAGTTCGAGTGGAATAAGGGAGATTTGCCAAGTATACGTCATTGTAAGGTAGTAGACATTACTATAATTTAAATGGATGAGTAATTTAATTAATTAAAGCATATGATACGAGGTTAAAGCAAATTTGAGAGTACTGTATTATTTGAAGAGTAAATTTTATTTTATTTAATAAATACTTATATTGATTTAACATGTGATGGCATTGATTTAATTGAAACCCGTGATCCAGAGAACAAATTAAATTGTGAGATAATCAGCCCCAAAATCTTCTATATTTATATCTAATTGGTATCTTAAAAAGGGTATAATTGAAGATTTATTTATTTGCTTCAGTTAGTAAATTTTGCATGCATTATAAAAATAAGAATAAGAGTATAGACATTCTAACTCATAAAACAATTTAAAAACTACAAAGAACATTTTCTATTCTCACAGTACACTGAACATATTTTTATACTAGACATTTAAATGACAATCACTTTGGTATTCGAAAAATATTTGGAGATGGTAAATAACTCTTGAGCGGCTGTTTGAAAATAACTAAATCTACATTGCTCTTATGGATAGCCAATGACTTCCATGGAATCCTTTGGAAATCAATCAAAAACTACAACAAAAATTTCTAGTCTCATAGTATAGGCCTACTAGATATTAAAATTATAATCACATTAGTGTTTGAACAAATATTTTTGGATGATAATTAACTCTTCAGCTGCTGTTTGAAATTATCCCAGATGGCCGCTAGCCTCCATATGAAACCGACATTATAGTTGGCTAAAGGTGAATCAACGATTGATGAAATTTTGGATTAGTTTTATTCTTACCATAACACAAAATCAGTAGATAATCAATATCAGTATGTATATTTTATGGTTTGTAAGATTCCATATCATATATATTAACTGCTATAATAACATATTTTTATAGCTTTACCTAACATACTGTTACGGAAAGAAGTACTAACTATATGGTCCCGGTAACTAGTATACAACGTGTTTATCCGTACCTGATTTTATAAAATGAAATACGGTTGTATCTGTTGCACGTTTCAGGGAGTTTTTTTACCGACATTATAAAAACGTTATTCTTCCTTCACCAACTTTAAATTGAAATACTAATTATAATTGAATTACTATATTTGCCTAAAACTTGCATTAACTACGGAATATCAAGAAGATAAAAGTATAATTAAATGGAAACTCACTGGGAGCTTGGTCTGCGTAGTACATTTTGCACTAAATGTAGACAAGGTTGTACTTTCTTACCTAATATCAACCCCCATTATTAATTAAAAAATATTATAATATTAATTGCATACTGATCTAATATGAGCAGTAGTAATTAACTGATACTTTTATCTGCTTAAACACGCTGCAAACATTCACCCTTATTGTATGTAGACCATTCACTGCTCTCTGTATCCTGCTCGTTGCGTGGTAGCACTAAAGAATAACCATCATGAACCAGATTTTATGTTGATATTTACAACACAAAAACACGTTAGTTCCGCGAAAGCGATGCTTTTAACGAGCGCTTTACCCCCTCCACTCTTTTATGCCCCTCTATTAACGAATGTATGTCCACACACTTTCCTGAAACACATGGGCTTGTACATAAAACAGCTCCTTTGTTGTGTTTAACAACTTTCAAAATGTCCTTTCACTGCACCCATAGACAGTAATTATTGTTCTCTGTTTTACAAAAAGAAATTGTACAAAACCTGTACAAAGTTAAAATCATCTTGCTTAAGAAACCATACCTTTTTACCTGGCGTATTTCTCTTGGCAAAATATTATGTCTTGTTAGTTTTCTGTAGAAAATTTAAATAAAAACTAGTTAAGGAAAATCTTTAAATTGAAAATTATTTTCATGATTTTCTCACTACACATAAATTAATCGACATCTAAAGGATCTTTACTTTTACAAAATTTCAACTTAAACCTTTAAATTTAAAATTTAAACAAAACAAGTGTTTACATTGATGCATAACTACCACCTTCACATTTTGAAAAAAAATTGAAGAATGTATATTTAAAATATATATAATAATATATTAGCTTAAACTATAAACAGGGTTTTTTCTCTGTATTTAAAAGTGTTTATATTGAGAAATGCTTCATTAAACAGCTTAAATACGATCCATCGCAGTTGAGATGATTGGCAAGTTGGAACTTTGACTTGTTGAAATGGTCTTCTGATGAACAGTTACGAGTAGTTCACAGCTCTTTGATACATCAGTCGGAATAACTGCGGAGAGCTTCTAATCGCTCTTGAATACAAATGTTAAGTATCTCTAATGGATTATTAACTACCCCAAAAGCTTAAGACATGAAAATAGGTTCGTGTTATTCCGATGTATATTTCCATTAATATGTAAGGGCAGCACTCATTATTTGATTGTTGTGAGAATGTTTGAAACTACCTCAAATTACACGATATATCCATTTTTTTTTTTTTTTTATTTATAGCTTTAATGTTAGTGGTTTATAATCCGATGCAAATGTTATAGAACATTACTTTACTGTTGCTTAGAGGACATTATTAATTTTCTTTAAATGAACTTATGCGTTTAATCATTTTGTATTATAGGATTAGTTTATATTGACCATCTGAGAAAACAGTGTGAAACTATTGGACACATCTAACTTTCTTTGGTGTTCGTTTTCGTTGGCTGGACGCAAATGTGTTAAGCCGTTAGTCAAAATATAGTTGGGGAGCGAGCTGGCCTAGTTGTAGAATGCAGGGCTTTTGTGCCTAAGGTCCCGGGTTCAATTACCGCCAATCACCAATGGATTTTATCCAAGTAATAGTGCCGCAACCCTCTAGGACTAGCCTAAAGTAGTGAGTAAAACTGTTCCGGGCTAGGATCGGGTCCTAGAATGTAAAAGCGGGACATAAAAATGTAAAAATACAGTACAAAAAAAATATCTTGCCCACTAGGCTAGGGATAGTTATCAAACATTTCTAGATACTATAGAACTCATAGTCAGGTAACAAGAAACTAAATTTCGAATGTAAACTAACTGATGATGTTCCAAAGAGTACGGCTGGACTTATATATACTTATGTAGAAAAATAGTTATAATGTATAGCTTATGAAAGGAGTTTGAGATTAATAAGTAGCTTTTGTATTTTTCACATGATTTTACCTGTGCGATTAATATCAATTTAAATAATTATAAGAAACTAATGAGTGTTTTTAAAAATAAAACATCCACACCTGTGCTATAAGTGATCCTATATACATGTATAGCAGTATAGTACAAATACTGTTCGATGTTCGATTTAATCATGACATTAGTACAGTACTACACCACGTAAAGTTTCATTTTTATGCTGATGACCTGCAAATTTATTCTCATTTTAAAGTCAGCGATATAAATGAAGCTATAGACATAATGAATCACGACATTGACAACATTGTTCAATGGGCAGCACAGAATGGACTTAGACTCAATCCTGACAAAACAAAACCAATCATTATAGGTCACTCACGTTTACTAAAACTTGAAGAAGACAATTTACCAGAACTCACTGTAAATGGAATTACTTTGCAATATCAAAACAAAATCAAAAGTCTTGGATTGCTGATGAACCGCACATTAGACTGGACTGACGCGGTGGTAGATACTTGTAAAAGAGTATTTGCCGCCATTCACACAATGAAGAAGATGCAACGACTCCTTCCTTTTCACATTAGACTCTTACTGGTCAAATCACTTGTGTTTCCACACTTCAATTACTGCAACACTGTGGTTAATGATATGACTGTGGCTTTGGCAACAAAACTACAACGTGCACAAAATTATTGTATTAGATTTCTGTTTGACCTTAGGCAGGACGACCACGTCACACCTTATTACATAAATGAATCAATTTTGAAATTAGATGACCTCAGAAAACTCCGAATACTTTCAATCACTCATTCGGCTATCAATTTTGGAATTCCAAATTACATTGCAAAGAATTTTGAATTTTTGAATGAAAGAGGTGCAAGGGATACTCGCTCTGGCTCGTCTACGTTGCGCATTCCTCGTCACAGAACAACTATTTATAATAAATCATTTGTAGTCACAGCATGCCGCCTATGGAACTCTATACCCGATGCCATTAAATCCATAGAAAACCGATCCCGACTGAAGGCGACACTGAAAGAATATTATCTCAACCGGATGGTAGTGGCGTGGCGGGATGGCGTGCGTTAGGCTTAGCTGCTGCAAAGAGTGTATGTGTGTGTGACTGTATGCTAGGAAAAGAAATGTATGTTATGTTGTTTATTATTAATTATGTTACGAAATGTGTATTTTACTTTTGTTCATATCATGTATTATTGTTATTACTATTATTATTTAGAGGTTAACTGTAAGAAAGGACCATGAGGTCCTAAGTTCGCCTCACTAAAGAAGGATTTTCATTTCATTTCATTTCATTTAATTTCATTTCATTTCAATCATGTGTACAAAGTTTTAGCACACTGTTACAGTTGTAGATAACCTAACGGATTTAAAACCCATTCATTGTAAGTAACTTAATAGATATTTATCACTTTACACTACAACCCAAATACTCCTAGTTAGATAACCATTTCATCATACTTTTATAAAAAAAAAAAAATCATTATTATTAATTAAAGTAAAAAGATCCGCTGTGACAAAGCGAGAAGCTTTGAAAGCAATATCGTCGGTTTATAAAGTTATCACCAAGAATTATGAGGTTTTTTTACCAGGAAGATAATTAGGTATTAAAATATAAGACCTCTCATAATGAAACTATATTTGCATTCAATTAAAGAACTTCAAGAAACCAAATCCGTCCTAATTCATCCTTAAGGCTCCAAGGGATAATTTGCAAAGAAACACAATTGTCATTAAACTAGGTTATCTTGAGAAGCGTTCAAGAGTTAAATTTAAGAATTGAGGAGTTATGCCAATAAATAGAGTAAATTGTAAAATGGAAACTATAAATGATTTGGATGACTATATTAAGAATTGTGATTACATACAGTGAACAACTATCTTGGCAATCTAATTTATAATACCAAATGTAGTATTTGAAACTATTTATTGCAAAATACGAATACAAATTTCACACCCTTCGTAATATTTACAATGATAAAAAATCGTGAAAAGATTGAAAAGTGGCTTGGACAGCAAACTGGTAAGAATTGATTCAATAATTTATGGGATCAATAGAAAATTAAAAATACTACTACAAATAGCATGGTTTGTAATAGTTGATTGACTTTTATCGGTTCCTTACTAGTTAAAGTTTAATAAAAATATTTAATAACTCATAATTCTTGATATAGGATAGTGTTTTATTCACTTGTAATGCAAATAAATACCCAGTAGGCAATTTAAAAATAATATTTTGAACCAGAATTTTATTTACCCTATATAAAAATAACATAAATTTACATTATCAGTTGGTAAAAAAATATGAGTCCTTGAGACATTGTATGAAAAAATTAAAAACCTCTTATTTTGAAAGGTTTCCATCTTCGGTAGCTAGGTCACAGATTTGTTCTCTTGTAATTAGGTTATACAAGATTGTAGCACTAAAGTAGTAACAAGAGAGCTTTCTGCTAACAACAAGCGCAATATGCTTTCAACTGGCTATATCATTAGGTCTTACTGAACTTCTGAATGATAATTACAATAAAATGCAACCTCTCGACATGAAATTTTGCTTTATGTGAACCAAAAACTAACAACCAATATTTTACTACCGCTGTTATTGATATAATTTAACTTCTGTGGCAGGACTAAGTAGCGTGTATGATTTAGAATAGGGAAAGTGTATTTTTATGGCCTAAATGTGATGACCATGGTATGGATTTAAAAAAACTATAAGAAAATGTTAAATTTAAATCTGACATTTCACTTAGTGGAAGAATCCATGAGTTAGTAGGTCGTCCGCTATGACCGATCGACATATTGACTGAAGGATGACGTGTTCCTTCAAAGAAGCGGACGACAGTTATCCGATAAAACTGAATAATCCCCAGTCTCCTTGACCCCAAGCACTGTTATATTATGTATTCGGCTTAAGATATCGATCGGGATAAACATAGTAGACCCTTGACGCTTGTTGGTTCTCACTATATTCAACACGGTTCTAATATTTGAAATGCATCTCCTAAATTATTTCGGGATATATTGTTGATGGATTTACAATGCTTCAATCATTTAGTTATTATCAAACTAAATAGTAAAAAAAAACTATATTCATCTTTTATTCTGAATTATTGTGCTTTGACCAAGTAAGGCTGGACTAACAAGCCTTACTTGGTCAAAGCACTAACTTTTTTTATATTTGAAATTTCAAAGTTAATCTTTTAGTATTTTTTTTATTAGTGTCCACGCCAGTAGGATTTGGTATAAGAGCAACTGACTGGAAAACGAAAGGTTTAAGGGAAAAATCCTTGAAGTTGTATTAAATGTATGCCAGAAATCAAACTCGTCTCTTTCCAGCGAAATAAAACTAACTACTACCATCATATTACCAAAATGGAGCTAGTAACACTATTAAAACGTTAAAGCTATTGCCTATACAATGCAATGCAATTTTGTTTATCGCATGATAAATGTTATAACAATTAATTATCATGGTTAAGTTATCTCTATCTTTTTAGTTCCTGGGTAATTTTCTGATGAATAAAATTTGGTTTCCTTGTAAAATTTACTGTGGGTATGCAGATTTTGCTAAATTTGATTCATAAAATGTTCCATTTTTATTCAAAAAGTACTAATAGTATCAAGTCAGAACCACGTTCCTTTTTGAAAAACATTACTTAACGTTAGCGGAAAAGCAATAAGGTTGAATTTATATCAGGGTATTATAGGTTTTAAACTAATTATTAAATTGTGACGCTTATATCAGATATCATCGTCTTGTATCTTGCAGATTCTGTTAAGGGCTTAAGTGGTTTTCTTTTTAATTTGGTGCAACAACGTAAACATAATAAATATTTATTTTTTCCTTGGGGTTGTAATATGAGATAAAAAAAAGTTGTGTTGGAAGAAAGAGTAGGTCAGTCATGATCATTGTATGGTTATTAACCAATCAAACAATTAGTAATATAGCTTCTTAAAGTCTTAACTGAGTTTGAAGGGGGGGAGTGGAGAGGAAGGGTGTGTCAGTACCTACAGTTGGATAATTATCTAATCAAACAATCAGTAGTGTAATTAGTGGTCTAACACCTCTTGACATGATAGAGCTTCTTGCAATAATTCCTCCAGGTTATGTAACGAGTGGTGAGGAGTGATGGAGAGGAAGGGAGTGTCAGTAACTACAGTTGGATAATCATCCAATCAAACAATCAGTAGTGTAATTAGTGGTCTAACACCTCTTGACATGATAGAGCTTCTTGCAATAATTCCTCCAGGTTATGTAATGAGTGGTGAGGAGTGATGGAGAGGAAGGGTGTGTCAGTAACTACAGTTGGATAATTATCTAATCAAACAATCAGTAGTGTAATTAGTGGTCTAACACCTCTTGACATGATAGAGCTTCTTGCAATAATTCCTCCAGGTTATGTAATGAGTGGTGAGGAGTGATGGAGAGGAAGGGTGTGTCAGTGACTACAGTTGGATAATCATCCAATCAAACAATCAGTAGTGTAATTAGTGGTATATCACTACTTGACATGATAGAGCTTCTTGCAATAATTCCTCCAGGTTATGTAATGAGTGGCGAGGAGTGATGGAGAGGAAGGGTGTGTCAGTAACTACAGTTGGATAATTATCTAATCAAACAATCAGTAGTGTAATTAGTGGTCTAACACCTCTTGACATGATAGAGCTTCTTGCAATAATTCCTCCAGGTTATGTAATGAGTGGTGAGGAGTAATGGAGAGGAAGGGTGTGTCAGTAACTACAGTTGGATAATCATCCAATCAAACAATCAGTAGTGTAATTAGTGGTATATCACTACTTGACATGATAGAGCTTCTTGCAATAATTCCTCCAGGTTATGTAATGAGTGGTGAGGAGTGATGGAAAGGAAGGGTGTGTCAGTAACTACAGTTGGATAATCATCCAATCAAACAATCAGTAGTGTAATTAGTGGTATATCACTACTTGACATGATAGAGCTTCTTGCAATAATTCCTCCAGGTTATGTAATGAGTGGTGAAGAGTGATGGAGAGTAAGGGAGTGTCAGTAACTACAGTTGGATAATCATCCAATCAAACAATCAGTAGTGTAATTAGTGGTCTATCACTGCTCGACATGATAGAGCTTCTTGCAATAATTCATCCAGGTTTTGTAATGAGTGGTGAAGAGTGATGGAGAGGAAGGGTGTGTCAGTAATTATAGTTGGATAACTATCCAATTACAATCATCAGTAGTGTAATTAGTGGTCTATAACCACTTGTCGTGATAGAGCTTCTTGCAATAATTCATCCAGGTTTTGTAATGAGTGGTGAAGAGTGATGGAGAGGAAGGGTGTGTCAGTAATTATACTTGGATAATCATCCAATCAAACAATCAGTAGTGTAATTAGTGGTCTATCACTACTTGACATGATAGAGCTTCTTGCAATTATTAATCCAAGTTTTGTTGTGAGGAGTGATGGAGAGGAAGGTGTGTCAGTAATTATAGATGGATAATTATCCAATCAAACAATCAGCGGTGTAATCAGTGGTCTATCATTTACTTTACATGATAAACAACCTTTCAATTATCCATCCAGATTTTTTTGTGAGTGAGGAGGGGAGATAGAGAGCAAGTGTGTGTCAATAAAAACAGTGGTTCGATGTAACTATTTAAACATCCATCAGCATTGCAGGTATTACTTCTTGTCTGCTTACCACAGTCAATTATTACTTGACAAGACATATGTTTTATCATCTTGTGTTGGACATACGTGCTGTGAATTATATTTGACTAACTAACTAATCAAGAAATATGAAACGTAATACAAGGCCTTTGTTCCTTCACATTTTTTTTGCATTTTTTTACACGCCGTCCCGCATCCTTGGTCACAGATTATACTAATATAGTGCATTTTTCTTAGAGATAGGTGTACTGTGTGGGCTTGTATTGACGAAGGGTGTCGGCCACGTGTCAGCTGTTGGCCAATCAAATAATCAGCTGACTAATCAGTGTATATCATCACCTGACACGATTCAACCCACGGTGACGTAAGAATAACATTTATTTTAGGTACCGTAAGTATACCCTTTTCTTATTATGAAATTGTTATTAGTTTTAAAGGGTCGAATATCTTACAGGTTTTACTAAATTACTTCAATGTTGCTGTGACACGATACGTTTCTAATTTGTATAAAAAACAATCTAAGAACACATAATTTTGTAAATCGTTAATCTTTTTTGTATTAAATCATTTGAATTATTCCACCATTTTAAAATACCATACGATCCAAGACCAGGATGGATAATTTTATGTGAAACTCTCACAACAGACTATCTACACTCTATATGTCTAACAGAGTTTATATCAAAGAAAGTCATTAGCTCTCTACTTTATTAACTTTCATATCAAGACAACTTGAATCTAGATGGCATGTCTCGGGGGATTAATAATCTCGATCTTCGTTTTAATATAAGTTTGAATTTACCTACTAAGTTTATGTAAGTAAGATCAATGGTAATAGAGCAAACCAATATTTATCAAATATATGAAGTACAGTAATTTTAGTACAGTAATAGTAAAATGCGTTGTTGACAATAATAATTATAAATTGTCTAAGGACTTAAGCATTCTATTAAAATAAATGTTATTATCTATTTATCGAAATCAGGATGCTGGAGATAGGACATTGTTTTCCTGAAAGTATTTAAACGAATCACACATTTAATCCAGAAAATATGTCTGTGAAGTAGCTCTGCTCAAACCTTTGTAAGCATACACTGGCTTACAGATGTCACCGCAACGAAAATTCATTGAACATGCGGGTAAAAAATGTAAAGATACTTTCACTCTTTTATTTGTACAGTTTCTTTGTAAATAATAATGTAAATAGAACCATGATAGGCGAAACATTTTGTCATTTGGTAAACATTTTACAATTACTCGCATTAGGGGTATCAATGCAATCCATTAAATTTTATGTGGGCTATGTTTGACAACCTGTTTATTTTTCCGCCTCCAGAGGGTTTAAATGAAAATAAGAAACATTAATGTTTCTTTAATGTTAGTTTTTTTAAATGCAAAACATTATGTTGTTGTTGTGAGATAACATAAAATTAGGAAATATTGCTTAGTAGTGATTGACAATAAGGAGCACCTCTGAATTTACTGATTGATTGGTTGATTGGTTGATTGATTGATTAATTGATTGATTAATTGAACTAGCTGTTCTTCTTGCCTCTCAATTAATTTAGTGTATTCGTTAAAACTGACAAAAAGTACAAAAATATATTACGAGTATATAGACTACAAGTAGAGCATACTCAGACGATCTACAGGAAATATAGAAGTAACAAGACAATATCGGTATTCAACATTGGCAAATAATAATTCAATAACAGTTTCTAAAAATTTATTTTGAGATAAATTTTATCTCATTTTTCAAATGTAATAGATTTAATATTTATGTTATTACAGAAAGTAGGCCTAGTAAAGAAGCTCTTCTGTTGGTTTTTTGTGGGATTCCACGTAGAAACAAAATTAGTTATTGAAAAGTAATAGAGGTACATCGATAAATTTATAAATTGCAAATAGTTACAATCAAACTCTAGCGTTAAATCGGTTTAAACTACATCAATGGTTTAAACTTAGACAAAGTGCGAACCAATCAAGCAAAATTAAATTATGTTCCTATATGATTTATCCCCATGGTGTAGCTAATGCATATGACGCCTATCATAGTAGATAGATGATTAATTAATTAACTATACAGGTTATGTGCATAGAAGTGATTGCTAATACCTACATGTTCTACTCCTTGTAAACGTTTGATATAGCAGTGCCAACAGTTCCCAGTCTTCTTAAATCAGTTCAAGGATATGTTGACTTAACACCCGACTAATATGTAGTTAGTAAATACTCTACTGATACTTTTGCTATACAACTACGGCCGATATCCTCCAATAGGTAGAAAACACGAGGCGGACCAAAGGTAAATCCACTTTTATGCCACTACGTGCATTGAAAAAGCTAAGATTTCAAAGTCAGAGCCAATAAAACTCAGCACCAAATAAAACTATAGCTGAACCTGATTAGTCAAAAGACAAAACTGATATAATCCTCCTGCTTACGAAAGGGTTAATAAATAAAACTAATATCTTTCGGGGAATTTTAACATCAAGACCTTTCATTCAATTATTCGGTTCACATCAAAACAAAACTTAGTGTAATAAGTGTTTCAACTAAGTTTTGGCACGTTGCATACAATTGCTAAACCTAATCTATTTACAAAGGGCCTAAAGCATCGCATTGTTAAATCGCTATGCTGCAGATGTCAAATCCAATACTGTTCTTCATCAGTAACTGTATGTGGACCCTGTATGTGGTACCTTGACGAGGTATACGACTATACGAGGTTTACACGTCCAGAGTAACAATACAACGCTTTCGACAGATATGGCTCGACGTAGATAGATATTTTTAACAAAAAGGAAATTTTCTGCGGTTTGTAGTGATGGTGGTATGCTCTTTTTGGTGCCTCTCACTACTCACTGAACTTGCACTGAAATTAACATCAGTGTTGAGTAATGTGTATAATGAAACTTACAAGGTTTTTAGAAAATTATACATGTGGATAAATAATTAATATTAATGATTATAAGCTAAGCCAATGTCCACCCATGTATAGGACCCTTTATCAACTGACTCAAGTTATACTATAATATTCTTCCGTAACATAACGTCTTTATCAGAAAATGGTTTAAGTAACTTGTTGAATTTTAAATACGCAGCTATGGTTGTTAATTAAGTATACGCATAATAAACACTCTCATAGTCATGTGGGTAGTTGAGTACTTAGGTGGGTGAAGTAGGGATACAGCAGGGGTCCCGTAAAAAATTGAAGGTTATAGGTTCGTTTCCAACAGAGTTTGATTCTAGAATGAAGATGAAGATGACACCAGGCATTGAGCTAACAACCAATCGAACAAAACTTAAACGTTAAATAGTAACAAGACCAAGGATTGGACAGTTTAAGTTATCGTATTTACGGACACACACACAAATGTATGTAAGCAAATAAAAAATCAAATATAAAATGGAAGAAGGCAACTGATATCATGTAAGTTTAGCGGCTTATGTAACTGTGAATCATATAATATTTCCTTTGTAGAAAGACAACCACGAGTCATCTGTAAGCAGCATTCGCATCTACTGCATTAGCGAGAGGAGATGCTGAGCACGAGACAAGATGCCACATCAAAGAAGACGTGTTCTCAAATGAATCTCAAAGACAAGTCTGCAATCAGCGTGCGGGAATTAATACTTTACACAACACACCACTCCGAGATGTCGTGTCTAATACACATGAGAAAGTGATGTATATGTTTCACAATTTATATATTAACAAGGCTACAAATGTTATATTATTTTGATAGAACCTAATGGTACATTTAAAAACCACAGTTTTTACACAATTTAAATTTTGAAAATGCAGAGATTTACATCATGTAAATGTAGATTAAATTTTAATCATACTTATAATATTATAAATGTGGAAGTCACGCTTCAGGTTGGATTGAGCTGAAATTTGGCATGACTATAGCTCACATTCCCGATTAACAGATATGCATATTCTCATCTCAAAGATTCTTTCAGGCTCCGCCCCAGTGGCTCTGTGATTTCACATGTTAAACTTTTGGATGTTCACATTTAAAAATTGAATTAAATAATTTTGTCAGCTGATTCAACTAAAAAAGTTCGTTCTATGATATTCAATAGCATTGAAAAGTTGAAGGCTTACCAACTTTTTTTTTTCATTATGATGACAGCAACAAATTTGAAGTAAGCGGCGTCAAAAATCTTTGATACACAATGAGAGCTGTGAAATAAGAATTGTTTACAGCTATGTTTATGTTTTTAATTTAATAAATAATTCGTGATATTGTGCGAATGTTTGATGGTTTACTTTTTCTATTGTTTAGGTGCAGTGGTAGAACAGTATGGCTATGGTAGACGTGTAATAATATGTATGGCATACCGTAATGAACCAAATTTTCTCATACCTTATCCTCCCCATTGCAAAAGGAAATCACTGCAATACGCATTTTATGCTTATACTCAAACCCCGTACCTAAGATACGTATTTTAAAGACACCTCTTTACAATTCTAATTATTAACTATAAAGCAATGCACAATTAATAATTAACACGTATTGTGCTAACATGTTTTTGTTGGTAAAATTGAATCATTTAGCCCGGATGCATTTAAATAGTTATATCTGTTATCTTGAAAAACTAATATTTAATAATAAAAAATATATTTTTTGTAATATTGTAGAAACTTTATTTATGTAAATCCTTAGGGTGTTATTTTTTATATACGATCAATAGTAGTACAGTAATATTACCATTATTAAACTTGACAAAAGAATAGTGTTTATTTCATCGTGAAAATGTGTGTTTATAATTCATCCAGAATTCGTTGTTATTTTTATAAGATTTTTATGGCAGATAAAGAATAGAACCTAGTGTTGAAATAGGAAAAATGACAATAAATGTTTAGATGAAAATCAGTAAAATTGCAAACTTATATATGAAATAAAAGAAACTGAGGAAGTAACAAAATTTACCGTGGGTTGGTAGCAGATGTTCCAATTAGGATAAAGTGATTTCTCTCTTCTGGGAATCCAAGTTCCCTTTCTAACTAATCCTGCATTGAGATGCTTTGCAATTGATTGAGGTTAACACCTGACATTCCAGCGAAGTGTGAGGGGAGTGGAATTTGTAGGCCATTAGTAAACCATAATTAGAATTCCGTAATTTGAAATTATTATTATTACTAACCGTTATACATACAAGCATCAAGGATAAAATATTTTCTTTTGAAATATTTTATATTTTTTAGTTATTTAAATCTATATACTAAAAATAGTAAAAATACTTGTAATATTTCACAATATTTGTGTATAACAAAGATATATAAATGTGTTGATATTTTTTATTAATTATATTTTACTATGTGAATAGTGCACAAATCATTTTACAAAAATTATATCTTCTATAAAACTTATTGTGTTAGCCTCCTAACATGCCTTACAAAGACTTAGTATTGTTTAGCAGTACTAAATTAGCAGTTTTATTCCATAATGTTCCCTTTTTACTTTTAAATTATTTCATTTTATATACCAGTGACATTGTATAAAGGTTTTTATAAACGTGTGCAATTTTTTGTTGAATAAGCCATTCATTTATTTATATTAATGTGTGAAATTCAGTACAATAGGATTGAAATTCAAGTTATAATCAAACTATAGATATAAAATAATCTTAAAATAAACTTGTAACAGACTGGTGTGTTCGATAAATAAACGATAACAGTTTGAAAACATTATGGTACCATAATGGTAATATGTTACAGTGCAGGAAAAACAACCAAATTGTATATGGAAAACACTAAGTCTTATTGTTTATAAGATATAATGTAGGGTTCTAAGAAGAAACAATAGACTGCAATCTATAAAAATAATAAATCGTAAACAGGATTTTATGATTCTGTTTTTACTCTTAATTTTCAGTCGCGTCAATGACGTACTTAGAAATCAGAAACTTGTTCAATGGCGAACAACTCAAATAGTCACTCGAAATGTATTCAGAAAGTTTTTTGGAGGAAATAAAATGAACCAGCTACGAGGAGAAGTCACAACTCAGAAACTCAAGTGCCGTAATAAGCCGCTAGCGTTTGTGTTGTCAATTACAGAAGTCGAAGTTAAACAAAATTACAACCCGACATCTGCAACCAAGGAACACCAAACACCTTAACCGTTACTTCTATTCAACCAAGGCTCTTACGTTTCTTTCTAATGTTATCATTGTTAAACAAATATTTTTTGTACCTAGTTTTACTTTTTCAAGTTTTTTGGACTGCCATTCTTGTATTAACCATACAAGAAACAATAGTTATCGTAATTTATTTACAAAATCATAAATAATGTTTATCAAACGATGGACTTGATATTAACTATAGTTAGAGTATGTCTGCCAAATAAATAGATTTTTTGCAAAAGGTTTTGAAATATATCTTGAATTGTTTATATAGCTAAACAAGTTTTCCATGAAGCACAGGTTTTACATGGGTCAAGAGCAAACAGTTCTTTGAATAGTTTTTCTAAAGTATTTGTTTTTCCATTGAGGCAAGGCAATGTTTTCTTTTGACCATACTCTATTCGCTTTAGTGGCTTCAGTACTTTCGTAAATGTGGTCAATCAACCTGGCTGTGAGGTACGAAGAATCGCAGTTATAGCTGCTAGGTCAATGATTTACCACTACAATAGGTTTTTTTCTGAGAATCTAAACTGATTGAACGATGTAATTAAACCCCCTAAAGTTTGTTTAAGATTTAGTTATGAAGGTTGTTTTGTAAATGGTCTTTTTGTGTTACGCTTGTTCCTCCATACACATTTCGTCAGAGGTCTCGTGTCAGTATCACATCAGTAGTGGATCGATCCCCGCGCTGAGAGCTTAGATGGCTTCCCAAGTCAATCATGAGAGCTGCAATGTTACACCTTCCTACCTCAGGCCGAAGCGAAGACTTTTCCCGACATCATCTTAGGTAAAATATTAAAACATAAAATCAAACAATATTTCAATGCCTTAAAACCAAGAAAGTGTTATTTTAAAAACTAATATAGTGAAACTTTGACAAAAGAATGTTTCCGTAAATTATCGTTTGGAAAAATTAATTACAGTTCCTACTTATAACTTTAAAGGGATAACTATACGGTATTTGTAAACTTAAGCTACTCATGAAATTTTTAAAACTTTTTTTATTTATATGGCTAAACTAAGCAATTCTAAGGACTTTATACCTCTGGGACTTTGGGGCGAACACCGGTTTCACCCCGATATTCTTATTTTAAGGTTGCCTTATTTGGGGAAGTGAGGATGGTAGGTCGGCCTTCATGTGAATTTTGGGATGTAATAAGTGTTTTGAAGTTAGGTTATATTAGGAAGGCAAAGGTTAGGTTAAAAGGAACCGAATTGTTAGTTTATGTTACCTTCAGTCTGTTTATAACAATCATACTGCGTAAGACACTGCAAAATACTATTTCCAAATGGTTGCATTTTTCACTAGAATTTTGCAGTGTTTTCGCACCTATGCTCTACCTTACCTAATCTAACCTACCTAAAGTACTTAATGCAGTCACGAATTTTCATCAAGGCCGGCCTACTGTCGTAACATGGCTATTCTGACATCAAAATAAATTTGCTAATTTTATAGAAGTTTGATTAGGTTATTTTAGGTTTGGTCTGGTAAGGTTAGTTTAGGTTTGATCAGGTTAAGTTCGGTTCGGTTCAGTTAGCGGTTGTAGGCAGTTTTAACACTAAGGGTACTTGTTTAGATTTAAATACATTCACAACCTACTTAAATTAACATAAATTTAAAAAAATCGCGTTTTCGGCCGAACCGTTACCATTTTTGGCAACCTTAAAACGGCCAGGGTAAATAGTACTTAGAGTTGCCTAATTTAGCCAAATAAACACAAGTTTTGTAAAAATCGCGTGAAGACCGAGCGGTTTAAGTTCATAATTAACAAACCACCAGATAAGTAAACTATTCTGAAATGATTCTAACAAAAGTTAATATTTAGAAACACCGTAAACATTCATGACTGTCACATTCAATAAAGATGAAAAACAACACTGAAAAATAAATAAACAATAACGTTGGGAATTCGACATGGATATGGAACAATCCCCGCAAAAAATTATAAAACAACAAAATAGTAGGAGGTGGTTTCCCATCATGTTTTGACAGTTTTCCAATACTTGGTCAGTGATGATTGAAAACCGATCCTCGTTATAACGCCACTCGTTAACACTCCAACACGAAATATTTCCCTCCGAATCCATACGAATGACAGCTATGTCTGTAAATTGTCTGGCTTAGCTGCAACGTAATGTGTCGAGTCTACCACGCCCTGACTGTCATATTGTCATATACAGTAGATTAGGTCTGTCTTTGTCTTTATCTATTTGTTGAATTTCAGGATAATCTCCTAACACGTTTGTTCCTAATTATACTGTGATACCATTTAAGGAATAATTCCCCAAAAATATTTAATTTTCGTCTTTATAGAGCTTTTAGTGACCCTTGATGAACAAGGCAAAGATTGTTCGAAACAACAATATGGTTTTTATGTTATTTAATCTATGTTGTAGCTATTAATCTTAAGCGACATATTTTCTTTGAAATACATTCTTCCGGGAATGAGGTCAAGTTTTTTGGGATATTTTTAATGTTTGGACATATAACTGTGCAGATGTAAAATGCACATTGAAGATAGTCCAACCAATATTAATATTACATAATGTTTTTATATTGAAGTTAGGCAAATGAAGCTGTTCCGATTAAATGTTCTTGAATCGCTTTGAATTTCACAGCACGAGGTATCCAAGAAGTAAATTTTATAAAATACTTGATTCAAAACAAGATAACTCTCCATTTGCACTGGAGAGGATTGTAGATATAACGTTTTTATAAGAAAGACACCAGAAGAGGTTCGTATTAAAGTTGTGTTGTGTCTAAAATCCTGAAAATACAAATGTTTACTCAATTTATTATTTCACGTAATATGCCATAAAAAAGATTATGTGAATTGCAACCATAATTTACTCGTAAAAATACACGAAAAAGGTAGTAGAAATTAAAACATGACTTTAAATAATTAATAAACTATGTTCCATTTTTTCCTTTAATATTTCTGAATTTTTCTCTAGGTAATCTTTAATATTGTTTTTAAAAGAAGTAGGCTACTAAAATCTAAATGAATCACGATATGAAGAACAAAGGGATTTATTTAGCATAAATACAAACTAAGCTAATTAGTTGAACCAATTAACTGAACAAGAAAAAAGTAGCATCATAAATGCTTTATTGGGGTAAATACTACTTTAACGTTTTCCAACAAAATATTTCAAAATGCATCCAGGTAACGAATGACGAAATAACTGCGATGGCAGATAACTAGCACCAGCATATTGCGAGTTGTTGTTCCTGTTGGGTTGTTCTGATGAAATAACGCAGATCCTGCAACAGGATATCCTTGTTCGCTGTTTGTTTGCAGATATTTCAATTAATTTAACAATTGCATCCCAACTATATTTCAGTTGCAAATAAAAATTGACATGTAGACACACAAATCGTACTGGTTGGATCAACTACGGTTGATACAAAATATTTACCACAGAATTGTATACTCTATGATAACGAACACTAAAAGTTCACGTCACTAAGCACATTTCTCTCTTCAGAACACGATATCGTATTTTTTTTTACTATGGTGTGAATTTTAGCCCACTGAAAATTCACTCACTTTTTTCATTACTGTGGTTGAATAAAAAAGAAATTCAATATCCGGAATAGCCTACAAGTGCAACTGCGTCAATCATTTTCTGACAGGTTTCCAATTCCAATAGAAATGAAATCACCTATTGTAAAGTCCTGGCGACCATTTATACTTGTTATTCCAAAAATTAATATTTCCCCCCAACGGCTGTCGTTCAGCCAAACTCCACCTGAGCGGTTGAGCTTTGATAAATTAGTTAGTTATGGTAGCTATATGTTATTAATCATAGTTTTTGACCTAGCATATTATTATGTGTAACTCAAAAGCCGAAAGCTTTATAAAAAATTAAATTTAATAACAATTCTCAGAGTGTAAAAAAAATTCAATAATATAATCTGAGTATGGGTGCAAACGTCATCGATGAGTTCTATAACACTACATTCTTAAACGCCTAATATAAGGTATGCTATAATAGGCATACTATAATTCATGAAATGTATCCATATAACATTTAGATGACTATACGTATGTGTTTGTATATTATGCAATGTTCAATTCATAACTTGAATACAGCTGCATTACACACATTAATATGTATATTAAATATCTACATTAGAATACCTGGTTAGACGAAGTTAATACGTTTACTTTGTCAACTAATATACAGTATAATATTAAAACTTTTAGAAATGCAATTCTAATTTTGAAATCCTGATATACGGAAAAACTAAAAAGTAACTTGAACTCATCTTAATTTTTTAACTATTTGAGCTATTTTAATTCAGATTGCGCAAACCTTTTTAGATATGAAGGGCTACAATTACTATGGTTAATAACAAAAAAAACTTTAACTTTAAGGGTAGTGGTGACAGGGAGTAGCTTGACTCTAGTCGACTTTCATATCATTTAACAGGTTTTGATGAAACCAAACAATTGACTTAAAAAGTAATACAAATAGGACCAGTCACAACAAAATGGCGCCCTAAAATGCCACGCAGGTCTTATTAACAATGATCAAAACTAAAAAAATTGCCTTGACGAAAATTGCAAATTCGTTAAAAAATATTTTTTTACTATCACAGTACAGTGCTGTTTTATTATTATTTTATTAGGCGGGTTATTAAAAGCAATTTTTAGATGGGCGTCTTTTTTATTTTTAGTTAAGGAGGAGGGGGAGGGGTTGCAAGTTAGTTCTCAGTTTAGAGTTTATTCATCCCTAAATAATAATAAAAGTGTATACGTTTATACACTCATAAATGAAGTGGAAAATCGACTTACTCACTTCTTCTAAACCCGTATTTAAATTTAATGTAGAAGATGATGCTATTTTGTTAAACGATCTCGCACTGAAATAGATAAGTTCACCCCCTTGGCTCAGGTCTCAGACTTCGTTTGTTGAGGGCTGATACTGGTGGTTTTAGGGTCCTTCCAGTTATACATATTCTTTGGTGGTTTTAGGGTCCATCCAATTACATAGATTCACCGGTGGTTTTAGGGTCCTTCCAGTTATACATATTCTTTGGTGATTTTAGGGTCCATCCAATTTATACATATTCACCGGTGGTTTTAGGGTCCATCCAATTATACATATTCACCGGGGGTTTTAGGATCCATCCAGTTATACATATTCACCAGTGGTTTAGGGTCAATCCAATTATACATATTCACCGGTGGTTTTAGGGTCCTTCCATTTATAAATATTCACCGGTGGTTTTAGGGTCAATCCAATTATACATACTCACCGGTGGTTTTAGGGCCCTTCCAGTTATACAAATTCTTTGGTGATTTTAGGGTCCATCCAATTCATACATATTCACCGGTGATTTTAGGGTCCATCCAATTTATACATATTCACCGGTGGTTTTAGGGTCCATCCAATTTATACATATTCACCGGTGGTTTTAAGGTCCATCCAATTATACATATTCACCGGTGGTTTTAGGGTCCATCCAATTTATACATATTCACCGGTGGTTTTAGGGTCCATCCAATTATACATATTCACCGGTGGTTTTAGGGTCCATCCAATTATACATATTCACCGGTGGTTTTAGGGTCCATCCAATTTATACATATTCACCGGTGGTTTTAGGATCCATCCAGTTATACAGATTCACCAGTGGTTTTAGGGTCAATCCAATTTTTACTGATTCACCGGTGGTTTTACAGTCAATCCAATTATACATATTCACCGGTGGTTTTAGGGTCAATCCAATCATATAGATTCACCGGTGGTTTTACGGTCAATCCAATTATACATATTCACCGGTGGTTTTAGGGTCAATCCAAATATATGGATTCACCGGTGGTTTTAGGGTCCTTCCAGTTATACATATTCTTTGGTGATTTTAGGGTCCATCCAATTTATACATATTCACCAGTGATTTTAGTGTCCATCTAATTTTTACTGATTCACCGGTGTTTTTTTTTTTAATGTCCATCCAATTTTTACAGATTCACCTGTTGTTTTAGGGTCCGTCAAATTACACAGATTCTTACAGTCCTCGTAACGCCCCGGGACAGCCACGTAAACAAAACACGAATATAGACGGTACTAGCACAGCTATAAGGCAATCACCTTAACCCTATTTTTTGTGCCTGTTAAGAGGATTATTTAATCTGATATTTTGAAGACCAGTGAACCATCATTTAATCCTAATGTGGCCGATAGGTAAACCACAACACAGTAGAAATAAAATAGCTACCACTCTTGATTAGGGAGTGGTCGAGAAGGATAACAATAGAACTGATTATTCTGCTAGTAGGCTTATTATTTGGATTTTGCGATTTTTCTATTTATTATTCGATGCCAAATACATCGCTATGAATGTTAAAAACAGACTTTTGGTACGTAGTACAATACAGACGCTTAAAATGTATTTCATGTTAACTATGAATTCGGATATTGAAGATATCATTTTAAATATTAGATTCGCTGATAAAACACCCTTAAAAGATTATAATTTACTCTGGAATTCGCATAATTCATATAATCATTTCAAATCCCAACATTGTAAAAAGGGTTAGTTCAAATTTAAAATGACTGCTAACGCATTTTCTCATTAGGTATGTAATCGTGGCTGGTTATATGGCTATATGGCTAGTGATGTTTGGGTTCAGTACAGGGATCGTGATCGCAGTATATCAGGCACCGGATGGCATCAAGCCCCAGATCGAAGGCTAAGCCATGACACGGCCCCGAGTTGGCTTCCAAAGTCAATCTGATCTGATTTATGGGTTCATATAGTCCACCTATTGCGAGTTTACATTGTGAATTAATAACCTAAATCATAAATGGAATTAAAAAAATATAAATACACATTAACAATATTATTTACTTGGAATAAAATACGATATTTGTATTGCAATAGTATACCATGTAAAAAATCTTAAGAAGTTAAAACATAGCTGAAACTTTAACATTACCAAACTGATGAATCACAGAAACACAAAACATTCCAGCAAATCGTACCCAAGCAGGTTATTACTTGTACACAATTTCCAAGGAACATACTCCACTATTTCAATAATTGTTCAATATTTCATATTGTGAAAAATGTAATACAAACATTCAAAATGTTTCATGAAACAATAAACATATTCACCACCGTTGTCGATACAAAGGAATTATATGTGAACAAAGCATCAATTATCAAAACAAACACGGTGCAGTAGCAGCAATCGCATTAGTTACAGATGACCGGTGCAGTAAAACATTGACCATTCGTTAGACCTTATCTAATTTACTGATCAGTTATAATAACCAAATTGGATTTTAGTTGAATATCAATACACTTGTGTAATCCACTTATCGCCATTGTTGTTTTACATGGTGTATGAGTTTAAGCATTATATCGACGAAAACGTGGTGTTTTGAAATTATTTTTAACGGTGCAAAATCTTTTTGCTGTTATGATAGGCTAGGAGATGATGAACTAACTCATAATAAATGGAAAATGGGTGGGATATATAATTTGTTGAGAAAGGTACTTTGGTAATAGATATGAAGGCACCAAGCAAAGTACGTATGGTAACTCTTACAGGTATAGGCCAATCTCCTGCGCAAGAATAGTTAGCAAATATCAACACTCTCCGTACTTAAAAAAAAATTGGTGTACTATACAATCTAAATATATAAAAGCCAAAGCCCTCACTGACTGACTCACTCACTCACTCATCACTAATTCTCCCACTTCCCATTTACCTAGGAGGCTGAAATTTGGTGCACAGATTCTTTAGGCATTATATAGGAAAACTAAGTTGTTTTAATTCTGATCGGACTCTCGGGCTCCGCCCCAGAGGCTCTAGAGTTACCCATGTTAACCTTATGATTTTTCATATTTAAATGGAATTAATAAGTGGTGTACTATACAATAGTAAATATATATGGGATTATAATATATTGTTAAAAGGTTTATTCGGTGTTATATTACATGGCTGTGTTATAAAAACAAGCATTAATTTTTTTAGTTTGAATTCTTTAAGTACTTAAGAATTTCGTGTAGCTAGAAATCCTAATGTAGAGGTGAAGAAACTGTGATGTGATAGGTAAGGAGCCGAGTATAAACAGAATGTCGGGACCTGAATTCAAGTGGACCAAGTCATCATTATTTCAAGAGTCCTCATTGATTCAGTGTTCCGCCTACTCTCACCTTTCTCCCTCCACAGACAAATCCACCCTCTCTCCTGCTTACAACCCTTGCACGACATGCAGCGATGCACACGGAGCGCATCGGGCTGTTGTTATAAATAAACTAGTATATATATTCCCAGTATGCTTTACTCTTCACCACACATTCATATGAACATATCATTTTATGATCCATCGACAATACGACATGTTTCAGTAAGTAGGTAACGTGATAAATTTTGATAGTGACAAAATCAAATACACTTTGTGGGCTGCGGGCTACTACTTGCGAATCATTGGCTAACCTGACTGGTGAGAGATTTTTAGTAAATATTTGGTTTTATATTAGCATTAAATAAGATTGTTTTCATAAGCAATATTTCAGGTCGAAATTAGAAGAATTATGTTATTAAGTTTTAGGAAAGTAGTAGACCTTTATTAAAACGTTTATCTGATAAATATAAGTGTCCAATTATACTTGGTATAACCTAAACCCGCATATACCGTAAAAGATCTTTCTGTAATTCCCTTACAAATATATCTTCGCATAAACAAATCGATCATAGAGTAAGAAGGTGTGAATAGTGTATTTGAATTCCTAAAAATATATGTGATAATTTCAAGCTAGTTATCACTATCATATTATCAATTTTATCTTAATTAAATTTCAAATGTCCTGTTAAAATCTCTGAGGACACCGACAAAGTTTTATATACTGTTTAAAACTACAGAATGTCTATATCTCAAAGGTTATTATTAGAACTAAATAGAAACTATGATAGCTAATAATTGTAAACATTAAAGGGAAGTGACGCATACTGATTCAATTTATATAAACAAACGATTGCAATAACATAGATTAACAATTAACTCTTTGTTTGGTTAAACAATAATTGGAATTGGTAGAGGACGGCTTTGGCCTGCACTTGTAACTATGGAGGTGCATTTTTCACCAGTACACGAGTCGCACATGTTCAATAATCGATTTGCATCGATAAAACTAATAACGAGTTTTCTATGTTTGAGTGAATGTGAATGATATCTGCATTTTGTGACCTAGGTAGTGTTGAACATAAAAAATACTTTGACACGAATTAAATATAATTTTAAACGTTTAGAAAAAACTTAACTTATAAACATCTTAACACAACATAATGTAGTATAAATAAATATCTTCTGATATTGAATTTTTATTAAGGAGGATAAGAAAACTATTGTAATTTGCTTGTTTATGGATGTATTTTGATCAAACTTGGCAAATTTATTTATTTTATACTACTAAGCTATTAATAATTTTAATACAAAGCACACTTTATAACCCTCCCTGTAGCAGCAAACCTAGATATTCATTAAATTTAATGTTATTGAAATGGATTTAATTGAAAGTCAAATCAGGCAAGTTGGAATTCAGTCTGCAGGTTTGTTGTGGCGGTGTATTTTAAATTTAAGGATAGCTGTGAATAATCGATATATGAATATTCTAAATGGCCATTTTAGTTTACTAAAGGCTTTTAAGAAAAATGAAAATATAACCCGTACCTATAAATACCTTTTGCAATTTCCAATAAGGAACAAACCGTTTTCCTAGAAATTGTAGACGTTGCTTTTATAAACTCTAAAACTGTTAATAATTCAAATGAAAAATTTTTTGTTGACAGACTGTTCTAACAGGCAAGCATTTATTACCAAAACCTAGGAATGTAACGAGATTTGGTGGTTTATGAGTTTAAATACAACACACCTTTAACAGCGTTCAGCTTGTTCCCCACCATCTGCTTCGCCACAAACGCCGCCATCTTGGTCTGGTCGGCTTCTCTTCAACGTGGGAATTTGCTTCAATTCAGTACTGAAACACAACAATATATATGAATGAAAACAAATAATGCCTTACTACATGCAGAATGCCAGTCTTATAAATCAGAAATAAATAAATTAGTTATTTATACTCTAAGTAAACGTGGTTTTATTCTTTGGCCTGGATGGTGTCTAGAGATGGTTGAAATGTTTGTATAGTGGCAAACATTAATTTGTGATCTTAATAAAAAAATAAGAACTAATCTAAATGCATCATAATTCAAAACCTGGCCATAATCATCTAAATGAGACAAGAAGTTGAGATAAAACAAGTTTCGTCATGAAAAAGTTTACATTTGGAACAAAACTTAATTTATTTTTTACACACGTGCCTTTATAGTTTTAAACAAACACTATTCCATTACTTATAATATTAACTTATTAACTTATTATATGTAAGTAATGCTTCTGTGTATTTTAAACGAGTAATCCTGTATTTTTTCAAATGATACAACAGATAATTTGTACGAAACTGTAATTGGAACACAAAGCACGGTTACATTAAGCAGTAATTCCGTTGGCCCACTCAGTTAGCATTAATTGCAGTAACATTATTCAGCCTCTGGGCTCGGGGTGTGAGGCGTGGGGCAATCAGCCATTCTAAATCATGATCAACTTTATTTATACCCCAATTATCTGACACCCCCAGGGAGAGGAAACTTTTTGACATTTCCCATACATCTTCCTGACTTAAAAATTACTTTTTAACCTAAATTTTTTGAAAAACCTCCCCTGCCTTGGTATTACAAATGGGCTTGCCTATTAACAAGATTTAACTCATGTTTGATTTAAGTTGTATATTATTTTCAAAAAAGGTTAAATATTGACGATAATAATATTTTAGCTTGGTTACATTTGGTAGCACATTATTATTCTATGAATATGTGATTTACAAATATGAACCCAATAAACCTTCTTGCATTTTATAAATTTCCTCAGCATAAAAACGTAATTAAACTTTCATGTGAAATAAAATTATGTCCATTTAAAATTTTAACTAAATACTGGTTTTCCATTCTTGTAAAGTTAATTCTAGTAGTTACAAGCAATGAATGTAAAGTCCATTGGCGCGATTTTAAATAAGTGTATGAAATGAAAAAGACAAATATATACAATAAGAACAGGTGGTTAGAGATTCATTGCAATAAATCCATGAGTTACTAAATATGTTTGCCCATTGCTGAAATGTAAACGTTGTCACTGTAAACTTGCCAAAACATAAAGGTTGTGATTTATTATCATCAGGTTTTAAAGAGAAAAGTATTACAGGTGATAAAGCACGAAAGTCTAGAAAATGACGTCATAATCTGAGCCATAAGCCTTCTGGCACAGGCACTACCTTACACAGGACCGCCTGTAATACCTGGACTTGTCACCCCTAGCTACTGCGCCATATATATAATATGTTGCTGTTCTGTTACAATAGGCTATTTATGCAACGGTTTATTTATAAAAACTCCTCATCGAATCTGTAAATAAAAAAATGCTCAAATTGATAACTCTAAACTGGCGAATTTCTGTTAAATGTCTACTCGTGTTTCAACAAAAAAGATCTTCTAAAAAGGATTTGGTTGCAAAATGTATCAGGTGTTATTGTTCGTTGTTGCGCTATCAGGTTATGATTCTATATAAAATAAGACCAACGTTATACAATAATAAGACTAGGTCTTAGATCGTTGCCGCACAAACATTTTAAAAATGCCAAAGCTGTACATTCAAGGTAAAATGAAATTTTGTGAACATTCCTTTGAACATACACAGGCAGTCACACAGATACATATATTCTTTAAACTCAAAATGTTTTAGGAAATGAGCTTAGTGAAAAAATGGGTCATTAGAAATGTCAATCCTTATTAACACGTCTATTTTTCATAACAGTTTTTGTCGAATCTTAAATGCACAAAGTGTTGTCACATGTAAATAAAACAGAGAACAAGTATGTGCGACGAAATTCCTAGCTTAAAATATGGAAAAATATACTACGTCGGTTGGTATGCAAACGTAAGAATCTGTGAGAAAAAAAACATATTTTTAATTTAGAAAAAGCTGAAGAAATTATCAAAACCACTGTAACTTTAGATAGGTAATTGCTGAAGGAATTCTTTCAAATATAACCGAATAGTTATCACCATTTAACAACGCAAACCACCCGCCTCTACAAAGCTAGGGTTGGCCGGTTACACTAAATCAAGATCAACTTTATTTATATCCTAACTTTGGGACGTGCGTAATGAAGGGAAACTTTTGAACATAATTCAAGCTTATTTTATTTCGGTCCAAGTCTATTATGTGGGTTTACGTAGGAATGTAATTTACTTAATTTACATAGCTCCATTAAAAAAACTACTTTATCTTGCCTTTAAGAACAATATTAGTAAATTTTGATAAAAACAATCGTTATGGAATTATTTGTTGGTAATCGGTTTTATTTTTGGTTGATAAATCAAATACATTATGTGCTCTTTAAGGTATTATGTTAGAGGTTTCTTGGAAAAGATTGATAAGAGGTTGCTTATAATGTTAAAAAAAAATTCCTTCCGCTATCTTCTGAACACACAAAATTATAAATAATAACAGATAATTAGAAAGTGCAATACGATTGAATTAACCAGTTTACATTTATCACTAATTAATTACAGTGGACAATTATTTGTATATTGATGAAAGAATTATCAAAGTATAACATAACAGAAATATAATAATAATATCAGTCAAGGTATTGAACAGAAATTGATATAAATTATGGACCATGCAGCTTTCCTATCAGCCACCAAGCACATTCATCACAGATAAAACTGCTGCAACGGACATTTGACTGTGTAACGTATCTATGCTGCTAATATAGGCGTAGAGTTTTATAAAACACACCACTACGAGTGTTCATAACGCTGCTGCAGATATTTTACAGTACAGCTTCTCTCAGCTTTTTATTGATTTTTCTCACAGCTTCTTACGTTTGCACACCAACCAACGTAGTATAATTTTTCTATATTTTTAGCTGGGGTGTTTTAGTTGCAAATATTTGTGTGCTATTTTAATATTTCTAACCTACTGAACTGCGATATAGGTGTATATTTGTATAAAACAAACCACTACAGTGTTCATAACGCTGCTGCAGATATTTTGCCGTGTAATATTTTTATGCTGCTGAACTGCGATATAGGAGTATAGTTGTATAAAACACACCACTACAGTGTTCATAACGCTGCTGCAGATATTTTACTATGTAATATTTCTATGCTGCTGAACATAGGCTTATAGTGTAAAACACACTACTTCAGAGTGTTCGAAATGCTAGTGCGGATATTTCACCGTGTAATATTTCTTGGAAGTGTATACCACACAGAATAACCTTATTATGATCGCCAATATAGGCTATATTAAAATTTGTAACGTATGACAAAAAATACAATCATGTAAGCCAATACTACTTGTATGACCAAAATACAATTCATGCAAATTTTCGGCCCACTTTAATATAAACCAGCAAACTCATGTGAGTAAGGATCTTAACGGTATACAGGAAATTCGTACAATTTGTATAATATTTATATTACAACAACATAAATTTTAAGAAAATTACTGCGCCATTTTCTAGTGATAAATGGGGTTTCCCCTTACCGAAATTAATATTTTCCTGCCAAGAAGGGATAAGATAAACAGTGTCAAGTCAAAGTCGAAGCGAGAATATTAATCGGGTAGTCTCCTTGAGGCGGTCCGTTGTTTGCTGTCTGTCAGCAGCTTCGTGCGTCGACATAATTACTACAGTGGAGCCCGTGGTGGCTCTCAGCAAGAATAACACAACATTCACACTGAGATTTCTACATATGATTTGAATGTTTACTAATACAAAAATTTTATTCATGTTGAATTAGTAGTTTGACTGTAACTTCATATTTATGTAACTAAAATTGATTAATAATCAATCACATATCCCCGAAAGAGACGGGTTGCAAATTTAAAAGTTCTAACAGTGAGAAACCTTAGAGATCAACACATAGTATATGGTGTGAGATGATCTAGTGCTAGTGTAAGAGTAGAGGGATTTGGTCTCTGAATTCCTGGGTTCAAATCCTGTCAATCACCAATTAATTTTAGCTGTGTAATATTGACAAGGTCCTCTAGGCCTTAGTCTGTAGAAATGTGTAGCGGGTACGGACTAGAGCGTAGCGTTTTAGGATGCAAAAGTAGGACATGAAACACTTCATAACCAATATTGCTTTCTAGCATTAGGTTAATTCAGTTTTGGTTTATGTTTTGTAACGTTATGATGTATACGCATAATTAACTTTAAACATGTCAATTTTTGTACTGATTTTAATAAAAGTGTAAAAAAATACAATGAGGAGTTTAAGGATTGAAGTAGGGCCTACACTAAAACCTGCAGACATGGTTGTAAAGATATGCAAGATTGCTGAAAGGCATTAAAAACATAACCCTAATAAACACGATAAAATGTTTTCGCGATTTTGATTGTACCATTTTGTTCCTAAAGATTTTACTCTGAATCCATTATTAAGAGTAATTGCGACTGATAATGCGATGATGGTGCACATCAAAATCTAAATTTTTATATCTATATTACCACTCTACAACAGACCGGATGTAAATTAAGTTAAACACAATTGCCATTTCATTGATTTCAAACTATAGTTTACTTATAAGTCTTGTAAGTATATAAGGTAGATACTGCTAGATTGTTTTCAAAAACATTGGTCTCATAACAAGACCAAGGTGTCCAACTTGTTTCCAAGAATAACTCCGTAATCTCCCTCATAAGCTTGTTAGTCTTTTGTTACTCGCGACAATTCTGTTTCTCTAACTTTTATTTGTATTTGGGTATTTCTAAAACAACTTATTCCCCCAACCATGTAAAGCTTGAAATCGATTTTCATTGAAATTGCATTTTATTTTAAACTAGAATGTAGTAAGAATAGATTAGTTGTAGCAGGGCCGGTTTAACCCATACGCGAACTACGCGGCCGCATATGGCGCCACGAAAAAGTGGCGCCGTGGCGCCAATGGAACATTTTTTTTACGCGAACAACGTAATTTTGTTAATTTTTGCTCAGAGTTCAAGTATTCAAAGCACCACAATAAAGGCATTTATTCTGTTTGTACCAACAGCACTTGAAAATGTTGTATATTTGTACAGCAATACAACTCAATGCCATTTGCAGTTTCGATTTGAACTGAGCTGACGCTCGGCAGTCGGCAGCGTCAGCGCCAGCGTTTGCTGGGTTTCATTTCACGAATCACTCATGCTCGAGATAAGCAAGCGCGCAGCGCCACTTGTCACAACAAGAAACTTCCCCTTTCTTTCACTCCTTTCTGCCTCTGTTCATAGAGCAGAGCACTACGTTGGATTGCACTCTTTTAGTTGTATACGTAGGCCCACGATTACTAGAAAAATACCGGTATGGATCATAAACATAAACAAATGACGTTGTTGGCCCGAATCCTATACTAATAGCATTGAACATAACATATGTTTTGGCAGTTCCATTTAAGCAATGTTAAATAATGTTTATTTTCTGGCCAAAAACGTCATTTGTTTATGTTTATGATCCATACCGGTATTTTTCTAGTAATCGGGCGTAGGCCTATACCGTATCGGCATCGTATTGGCATTGTTTTGATGATTCATGATTGTTGATAAGCGAATTATTACGAGTGTTTTAAGTTTAATTTATAATTAGCACATTAAATAAAAAGAAAGTATAAACTGAATGAATGAATGAAACATATTGCGAGCCGAAACTATGAAAACAATGGCAGAAAAAAAGAAACCGTCTGGCACTTATCATAGAAAGCGTAAGGTGAATTTGGAGGAGGAAGAAAAAAAAGCCAAATCAATGAGTAGACTATTGTAGAAATCATCTGGTGGCGAGTCCAGTCAGCCGGGGGTAGGTTAGTTCCGCATTTGCTACCTACACTAATCTGGGTCCCGTAGGGTGGGTTATAATCTGGTAGGTTAGTTCCGCATTTGACGGCTTCAACAATAGATCTCTTGAAATTGTAAAGATCAGTGAAGCGTACAAAAAAGCCAGTCAACCGAAATAATCCATAAAAATAAGCAAGTTATAATTGAGTTAAAGTTGAAGTAGTATGTTCCAGTTGTAGCGATTTCTCTAGTTTTTTTTTACCATAGCTGATGCAGATATTTCTTTCACCGATCCCAGCCAGTCAAATCATTATCAATTTAGTATGTACCATTAAACTATGTATAGCCAGCCACCTGTCATGTGAAGCCGCAATCTTAAAACTAAAAAATCACATTACACCAGCTGCTGCTTAAATACGCATATGTTACAAAATGCTAATAACTCAGTTGGTAAACTAAACCTGTCACAGGAAAAACTTTAAACTTTGTCAGCATCTTATATCATATTAAAAATATAAAACAAAACTAGTGTACCTGTTGCTCGAAATCGAGCAGTTGTCTAGTACCGGCACTACAGAAGCTATATTAAAACTAGTAGTCATAATTGTCTATGAGTTTAAAAGACCCTATTAAAAGCGTATGCAACTCATGGAAATACATACGCTGATAATAACAGTTATAATAAACACGACTTGTAAATATTGTAGTATCATATTTCAGAAGCTGACCTTGTTTTTACTGTTTTTGAAAAATGATTCCCGTTTTACCCATAGCCGCATAAAGCGATACTGATTACAAATTGCAGTCATTTTTCTTAAAGAGTTATAATTGTTCATCAAGTATTACTGATATCCTGCACTAACAGTCTGTTAACATTTATTAACATTTATGAAACAGGTGATTTTCTTACATCCTAAACCTAAAATATGTAGAGTTTGTATCATTAATATTCAAATTTTTCGAATATTCCGAATTTCGAATCGGATACAAGCGTATCCAATCTTTGGATATTTAACTTAAATATGTTCAATATTCATTCTACGTCGGCTTTTAGTGAGGCTAATTACCCTTGTCTAATGGAGTGTAACCCACCTTTGTCGATATAAATGCGGAACTAACCTACCTACTTAAGGGGCCCACCAGATTCAAATGCGGAACTAACCTACCCATTTATGGCCCTAGGGTCATTACAGCGATCACATAAGACCAATAGATGGAGCACGCCTATCTAACTAACATTAAAGCAGGTGAAGCCAGGTCCGCCATCTTACTGTAGGATAGAAGCGCTAGATGTCGATGAAAACGGCACCAAAACTCAATGTTCCGCTTCAAAATAACTCGACATTTAGCCTACTTAGACTTAAGTTATATGGTTGAAACTTCGTATGAGTGAAGTCAATAAGTCTATGACACTATTGGTTTTAATTAAAAGCTTAAAAGTTAGTATTTTCTATTTTAAATCTTCAAATAAAGTCGGTACTTTTAAATGAGTTTTAAAATATGACATGAAAAAGTTCGTCGGCTGCTACTTTTTTATTTTTTGCTCAGGTAAGTTAAAAAACGGTGGATTTTGTAGCTAAAGAGTTGAACCTTATGGATCATATTTTTTTAAATTTATAGCTGGTGTAGTTTGGTTGTAATTTAAATTGTAATATAGGGGCTACCCGCCGCGTCGCGTGGCGTCATGCGGGCAGATTCTGCCTACAACCTCACTTGTAATACAGTTTAGATACTCAAATTTGGAGCTATACAGAAAAGTTACTAAACTAATTAGAAAAACACGGATTACATATAAATGTTCTTCGTTTTATTATTTGTATTCATCTAAAAATTAACATTTTTTAGCTCTTTCATAAAAATTAGTATGACAGTCAGAATATAAAGGAGAGTTGTATAAAAGAGTTTCAGAAACTATCTTGTCACTTTGAAAATTCGTAGATTGTAAACCAAACATCAGAACTTTATGAAACTTTAATACGATGTAGATACATATATTATAAACAGATTTGTAGCTTTTCAGAATTTTCCTTTCGCCTAAAAAGTTTTTGTTGTTAATTATGTAAACTAACTTTTTCTAAGAAACGGTAAACGCTAGAAGAAAAATCAAAAGCGTATTTTGAAGGTCATTGTGTTATTAACAGAAATATTTGTAATACAAAGGCGTATTGTCATGGATACCATTGCTATCGACTAACATTTAATTAGTTGCGCGCGGTACTAGGGCTCATCACAGCCGGCAGCCGCCATCTTAGTTAAGATTAGTGAAAAATACTGGCTTCACGTCGCGGCCAACATGCTCCATCTATTGGTCTTATGTGATCGTTGGGTCATTATCTGCGGAACTAACCTACCACCCCAGTCAGCCCAAAAGAGTCACGATAGAAGACGGCAATGAATGACGTAGGTATTTATTTATTTTCCAAGGAAAGATTAAAACAAGCAGCTGATCACAAACGGCAAACATTACGTCATTGCCGTCTTCTATCGTGACGTCATGCTTGACGAACATTACATTACGGACTGTTTTTTTAGTGTGTCCTTGGTTTTGCTATAGTTTATATGATGAGTAAAAGTGTATAAATGTCACATTTCTGCGAATAATAAACAGCGTTTTATTGCAAGTTAGTATTCTTCTACCTAAACTTAAAAAAAGAATTCTTCCCAAAGTGATTGGGAAAAAATTCACAAATACGGTTAAGTTATGTTCATGGTTTTTTTTTGGGGGGGGGGGAATTCTAAGTGGTGCTGATTCGGGTGTTCGCTTAACTCTGAAAAATTCCTAGAACCGGCCCTGAGTTGTAGTGTAGCAAGAAATATATTACATTTTAGAACCTTAGTAATTAGTATGCTACTTTACAAATTCCTTAGGTTGGCTGGTCGGGATGTAAGAAACATTGGTAGCTTAAAACTGAATAAAGCTTCCCTTGATCATGGGGTTTATCATGTAATCCTGGATCAGGAATAAGCTGTTCGTAGTCAGTAAGAAAGGAAGGAATTCTCTCATCCTTTATTGCTATGCAACATAAACTCATCTTACTTGCACAAAAGTTAACATACAACAGAAGAATAAAGCTTGTATATACATACTAGCAGAGTACCCGTACTTCGTACGGGGTTGGCATATAAGTATAAAATGCGTATTGCAGTTATACTCGAGGTTTACTTTTTCAATGGGGGAGGCCACAGTTTAGCCATAATGTTCTACCACTTCACCTAAACAATAGAGAAAAATAAATTAATTCTAAAAATATTACAAATTATTTATGAAATTAAAAACATATAATTGTAAACAATCCTACTTTGACAGTTCCCATTGTGTATCACATTTTTTTTGTGGCGCTTAGTTCAAAGTAGCTGTTTTCATAAATGCAATAAAAATAATAGTGCTTCACCCTGTTGGTAAATCTTATAACTTTTTAATGCTTTTTCATATCATAGAACTAACCTTTTAAGTTGAAACAGCTGACTAAATTCTTTAATTCCCTTTAAAAATTTGATTACTCATAAGGATAACATGGGGAACTACAGAGCCACTGGGGCGAAGCCCGAAAGGATTTTTGAGATAAGAAATCGCCTATATGTTAATTGGGAATGTGAGCTATCATCATGCCAAATTTCAGCCCAATCCGTTCAGTAGTTAATGCGTGATTGAACTTCAAACAAACAAACAAACAAACACACAAACTTTCACATTTATAATATTAGTAAGATTTTGGTTTCTACGTCATATTTATAATGTCATCACTTTGGAAACTTTGTGTTTATTTAACAAATTTGCCAAATCGAGATGGAGGGTAGAACGTATAACTTAACTCTAGCGTACTCAGGGGTAAAACTAGAGAATCTCTAAAAAGTGCAACTTGCTACTTTTAACTAGCTTTACTTAATTAGTGTAAATAATAATATCAAAAATTGTAAAAACTATTATATCCATTTAAAATTGGTTATAATAGGATGTTACAATAATAGCTTAAGCTGCATATTAACTTCTATTTAATATCACGGTGAAAAACCCCAGCCTATGAGCTATGACCAATAATATTTATTTTAGCAGGAAATGTAAGTATGTTAGCTACAATTTAAACCCCAACAAGTTATATGAAGAGAAAAGAAATTGTGTAACCAATAATTGCTGCAAAAACCCGTAAAGTACATTGCAATTTGCACTGACTTGACATGTACAAACACTGCCCCAGTTTGAGTCGTCACCTAGCAACTTTATTTAAACACAAGTTTTTATCAAGTTGTTTTTACTGTAAAAAAAGTTATGTGTTCATTCCAATGGTTACTATCTACTAAAAACATTATGAATACACAAATGGTTTTTAAAAAAGGATAAAGGTATTTTTATTTCCTTACCTTAATTGGATAGTTAATAAGTTTAGAAAATAAGTGTCACGTTTTTTAATATTCTGCCATTTATAAACTAGTTTTAAAATCGTATGAGATAATAGTACTTATTTTGGTTGAACTAACACTATAAATTATGTAATTATACAATATACATCCTTTACCACCCGGTAGAAAGTTGGTAAACATTGTTTGTATAACATACATATAGATATTATTCTCTTTCTTAACGATGCAGCACTAATAACTTTAGATTTTTTTAAAGTATAAGTGATGTAATGAAAAAAACCTTTGTTCTATCATGTTACCCGGATAAGTGCATGGTAAATCTGTGTTAAGATTCTTGGAAATGTCGATAGTATTCCAACTGTTATGTACAAGGCTTAACGATCTAGTCTCTTAAGCTTATTAGTCTCTCTCTCGCTTTGGATTATCTCGACTACAAACAAACATCTTACACCTAAATACCGTATACCCTGCCATACCGATAATTGCTTAGTACAACAATACGTCGTTAGCTCAGTGGTTGGCTGTAAACAATAACCCTGGGTTAAATCATTGAATCCCACACTACATGTAAACAAAGAGTATATACTTGTTAGTATCCATAACAAATTATTCGAAATTTTAAACAATGAGGATTGAAAGTTATTCAAATCATGTATCACGCTTATACCCTCCATGGATAAATGTGACTTCGGTTGTGAATAAATATGTATCTGGTAGTATTTAATGAAAATATAATGTTTTGAAATACGTTTCTTACTATAATTAAAAGGTTTACTGAAGTTTTACTCTGTATGTTAATAATCAATAACAAATACCCACACTGAAGTTAATTGTGCAGTAATAAGTCACAATATCACAAAGTAATGACTGGTTTTATTTTAATAATAGATTTACTCAACGTTCTTAATATCAAAACGTTTTTACATACAAATTATTGAAACCTTTGTATTAAATAACAATATTTATGTAAATAGTCGTATATTTTTTACGTACTACGAGTACGTTGGGACTCTGGGGACTCTTGAAACGCTGGGAGACTCTGATGGTAATTTTTAGTGGTATAATTTGTAAAAAAAAGTTAAACAGCAATGCTCAATTTAAGTAAAAGTGTGCAAGGGCTTAAAACTATGTACGTAACATTTATTTAGTTTTGCAATTTTTTGCTTTATAGATAAAATCAATTAGTTATGCGTTTTTGATCTTTGAAAATGTTTTGAAATTATTATTCGATAGAAGTAAGGAACGAGAACCTGAGGTTCAACTGCACAACACTGCTGTGTAATGTTTGTTAAAATAGGGTCGGTTGTATCAAAATCTGCAAAACAGCCGGTGTAATGGCCGCTACATGAATGGCCATGCTCTGCCGTTACGTTGGTTGGCTCTTCTAGTGCTGAATGTTTATGTCTGTGAAGCTTTGGATGATGAGGTATCAGATTTCTGTAAATATTTGAGCTTTCAAGAAAATCGTCGCTGCATAGTAACTGTACTGTACATAATTCAGAGCTGTCGATCAAAAATAAATGCTACATCATAAAATATATAAGGCTATATGCATAATATTAAAAAAAAAAATTATTATGAAGTACAGCAACTATTCTAAACCCAGTGTGGACGTGTGGTATCATACTGTGATGTACATCCAGTGAATCAAATCTGAACGTCATCCAAAGATTCCAATCTAAGGTTCTAAGGCACATTCTCCAGGCACCATGGTTCGAAGTGCTTCACAGGGACAGTCGAACCCCAACGGTCAAAGAAGAAATTTCAAGGTCAAGTGCCAAATACTTAAATAAATTAGAGTATCATACTAACTACCTTGCTTTAAATTTATTGGACAACAGCAACTGTGTATATAGATTGAAAAGATGCCATGTTTTGGACCTAAGTTGTCGTTTTTAGGAATTTATAACGTTTAAACTTTGTACCAATATGCAAAGTTTGTGTGTTAGCTTTTTTGTTGGATAAAGACTAACTACTGTATTTAAATTTGATCATATTTGCTTATCGTTCTATTTTTGTTGAACAGATTGTAAATTAAATTAAATGTTAAAAAAAGAAGGTACAGCAAGAAAATCAAGAAAACTGTAAGTTTAAAGATAGAAAAACACCGTTTTTTGTATCGTTGGAAGATTGAAATAATTTAATCTAAGTCAATGCGAATAAAAATATTTTAAATAACATGTTGGGTGAGCTTGGAATATAAGTTAAACATCCGAATATAGCAAATATTTAAAAACACACTTTTTCAGTAAATAGGTCAACCTTAAGAATCAAATTAAATACATAACGACAAACATAGCGGCATGTGGTTACTCTTTGCTCAGATTTTGTTTGTGATCAATACAAATACAACACGATATAAATACGATTGGACATAACAGTTAATGCTCCATAATTGCCTAGGTGGTGATTAGACCTGCAATTGCAGTATGTTTTACTGGTATGGTAATTCAGGAACGCTAGTTTCGTGACGGTATAATATGGAATGCTGTTTAGAGCGAATCTATTACCTTGAGCACAATCCGGAATTTTTCTCTACCGTACATTTATTGTCCTTGATTTGACTAATTGTAACATTTAACAAAGTCTAATAATACATATTGTAAATTCAACCACTTACATTTGTCCTTCTGACTAATCTATGAACAAAATTTCTCCCAAAACCAATTTCTTTTATAATGTAAAAAGACTTGGTTTGAAAACAAAATTTTAGACTGATTTATATGAAATATAAATAAATATGCTGCAAATAAAGTAAAAATAGTTAGAGTTGAACACTACGTATCGAATCAAAAAATATATAGTTACTATACAAAATACGTTTACAACTAATATTTAAATGTGTATACTCGTATGTACAATGTTAGTTTATTTTTACAAGGCGATACGAGTACCGTGAAGTTAACGATACAATTGATAACCACAGTGATTGCATTATTAAAACTCATTTTTATAAAAAGTAATTTTTATTTTCAAAACATCTATTACACTTGGATGTCAGGTACAGTATTAGGAGGGAAATGAGCAACGGAAGATTGGTACGCAGATCATCTGGCTCACTTAAGTGTTGTTGACTGTATAGTCAAGTGACCTCAGTTAACCAGTCGAATATCATCATCAATGAAACCTTCAAGTGTTTCACAATCCTCGTCGACCGGTCTCCCCCTCCCCCCCCCCCCGTCGCTACATACACCACAAGCTTACTCTCCGCACGTCCATGATCAAATAACTGACACAGCACAATGTGATGCAATGTAATACTTAAATAATAGACTATCTGAGATAAAATCACATTATTAAACTTTACTAATAAACGTTTGAATTACTGCAATATAAATTCGGTATAAACACAGAACTGTACTTATACAAGTTTTAATTACTGCAATAGAAATAAACAATGAAAGAAGTCTAAATTACTGGATAGTTGACGTTCGCCACACATTAAACGAGGGGAACTAAGTTCAAACCAGGGTAATTGAATCTAGCTGAAGCCAGAAAATGTCGAGGTCGGTTTCTCTACCATGCAATATCGCCTTATACAAGTGTTTGCCACCTACTACAACAAAATTTCAAAACATTTCTTTTATGCCCCTCAATTAATTATTATTTTAAAATTATTTTAATTAAATGTAATTTTTTATGGGTTCTGAGGACTCAAGAGCTGTCACTGTTAGGTCACTATTCACTTGCATTTGCTTATTATAACTAACAGGAAGCTATCCCAACGTGGGAATGAGCTTTGCTATTCATTCGTACATGAGTAATATTGTTACACAGAAAAATTCTGTTAACGTTTGAACATTCAAATAACACATCAGCTACATATCTATGTAGACGCCAGATGTTACTCAAAATGGAATTACCGTACGAGGCTCCTTTATGATGCAATCATTGATTTTGAAAGTTACGTACGTAAAAATGTCTTTTATGTAATGATTGCGTTGGAAAATACCGTTGCAAACTATATGTAAGCTAGTAAAAGTTTCTCTATAGTCTTACACTTCCTATTTATTAGCACTTTCTTAAATGGTGGTAAACACAAGAGAATGACTTACAATTGAACGCAACCATAAGTGCCACCTCCACCTTCACGGAGACTCTTTTGCGTTAAATATGTATAACTGTATATAAAACGAGCTGTCAAAATTATTTTAATATCATTTGATGGTAATTATGTACATATTTGCATAGCACAAAACCCGAATCTTCGTCTAAGGCGGTAAAATGTACAAAGATGAATGGTTGTGTTATGATATTGTGTGACAGTTGACATAATAAATGGAGTATTCAGCTTCCTTATCAGCTGTTGGAGAAGCATCCATCACCTCCGTGTAGTTCTCTCTTCAACTCGGAACCTCAATGTGTGATTTAATATAACGATTGAGATAAATAGATTATTTTAATACTTGTATAGTTTTTCGATGTAAGAAATTATAATCTTAAGTAGTAAATTATCAGGCATTTAATTGGTAGGCGTTATCATACATTTTGTCATGACTGACCAGTCTAAAGCAAGACAACACGTCTGCCCGTGCCTCGTCGTGTGTGGAACTAGTTCCTGAATTTATGTTAATTGTCTGTCAATATGTCTCGTGTTTTAATTATTTAAATGTTAGTGTCTTTCGCGTGGTTCTAAAACTCGATGATCTCGCAAGTGACAACAAGAGCCTGATGGTGAGGTTTTTATCCTTGAAACCGGTTGCTTAATTCAACAAATTTTAGGATCATAGATAACCATTTTAATATTCAAGAAGTGATCCTGGACCAAAGAACATCAATATGAAGTTTCTTGAATTATTCGCTGCAGAACGGTCACTGTATCAAGCTTCTTAGAATACTAAGATCGTGACTCAACTTGTCAACTAGTTGCCTAAGATTGCACTAAAGTGCTACTAAAAACCGAACAACTGCGCTGCACAACTCTCAACACTCTGCCATCGTTGACTTTTTTAAGTAGATTAAATCAAAAAGATAGACTAAGAAGCGCGTCTCGAATGAACAGTCCACGCCAACGAAAGGTGGATTTCCGATCCCCCCCATGCGCGAGTTTCAAGCTAAGCGTGGTGAAGAGCAAAAATGCACACCCCGTGGGAACCAAGCTTTATATTTAAATATTATATTTTAATAGCACTTATGAACATTTTGAAACGATGTTTTTGTACACCATAATGTAATTCGAGCAGTAGAAAATATAGGTAACAATTACGTAGATAATGTCAAAATGTGTGAAATAAAGAAGAAATAATAAAAAAAAACGCGTGGGTAAAAAATCTTTATCCAACCAGCCAATTGGTTTAAATAGAGTATGTCATGATTTAAATGTGATTGACCAACTTGCGAACTTACATTTGCATGAGAAAATAAAATGCTACCTTTGCTTTGGTGAAATTTTTCGTGGGATATCAATCATGCAAGGAATCTTAGAATTTTACAGTAATTTAGTATAACTATTTGGAGATCTTTTTACAATATATTTACTCTTTTAAGACTGTACGGCTGGTCTATTGGTTAGAACAGACGAAATCTAATTTAAATCCTACCAACGATCAATGGAATTTAGCTATGAATTAATGCTGTCACCCGTTTTCATCAGTACATCTCAATCTCTAGATGCACTTATCAAAAAAGAAACTACTCCTAGGCAAGGAGATCTTTCTTACTATTCAAGAACACTGTAATAAAAAAAAATTACAATTTAATTAAATAACTCAACAGTATCTGATGTCACTTCAACTTATTGTGTTAAATTGCACTACGGGCACTTTTCAGAGAAAAAAAATACTCATGAAAGGATCCAACAATTCAACCGCTTCTACACAACTGCCAGTCTCGCTAAGTGGATCCGGCAGCAACGAATTACATCCGACCACAGAACTGACGCTGTGCAAGGTTCTGGACCCTACGTGGACTACGAGCACTTTTATCATGCGTTGAACACTGCAGTGGTGGGCATCGGTGTGATCAATATACTGTACATGCTAACAATACACACATTTACGATTAGCATTGTTTCAGAACATGAGGTTTATACTAAATAAATAACCTAAAGTCTGATAAACAACGTAAACTTCACCATTTAACAGCTATTTGCAAATAAGATGGATTTTTATGAGGCCAATAGCTCTCACGGTGGATAGATGGAATAGTACAATAGGGACACAAAGTCAATTTACGATGGAACATTGCAACAGTAAAGACGTAGAATTGCTCATAAAGTGGTGCAGTTATCTTCAGTCGTGGGTTTTTACCGACGTGTCACTCAAATGCTTAGGTTTTATTTCGATAATGCGGTGTATAATACTGCAGTAGCTCTTTCCCTTTGGGACGAGATTCTTATCATACTTTTGCCTTAAATATGAATATGAGTGATGCATAGATAAACTGATGTCCTCAAGGTTTAATGTGTAAACAATAAACCATGTACGAAGTTTCCTTTAAAAAGATTCACTTTATTAGTTCGTATTTACGTTAATGTATGTTAACAGGCATGTTGTTAGTAACTCCATATTCGTCCGAAGTTAGGTCATTGGTAAGCTCAGATCACAATACGATTTCTGTAACATTAATTGTTTTTAGTTTGGTTAACTTGTGAGTGAACTAGATAGTTTATAAATGTTAATTCTTCATATCTTAAATTTAAATGCCATGGTTTCGTTGTTGTTATACTTTTATTATCAGTGACCAGACCTTCCAGCCGGGCGGGGCTGCATCCGGCGCGGCGCCTGTCCTCTTTCCCACAGTCGTCATCACAGATATTGGGGATTTTGGACATGTGCTCAAAACATTAAACTTGTTGTTCCTTACGACAATATGTTTTTAATATATAGTTTTGCCTCTCCATGTAAAATGATCATATTGATTTGTTTTCCGAATAGTTAGTTCGTACATAAGAGTGTTTTTTAATCGACTGAAAAACAATTGCGTCTGCCGATGGGCATATGTTTGCGAGCCTAGTAAATTTAATTAGTCCAGGCCTGTGTTAGCAACCTAACCGTACCCGTTGCTCTTCTGTAGCTTTTTGTTGTACAATTACAATTTCAAACATGCAATTTAGAGAACTAAATTTATATATTGCAGCAATTTAGTTTTAGTCAGATTTTTTTAAATGTCGTTTAAATTATATGATTGTATTGATATTATGAAGGAATATAATTAGTTTAGTAACTGTAGCAGTTTGTAATTGTGGTAGATCTGCCCAATGTTTATCAGAAATATAGAAATGTTCATAGGAACCTTTCTTTCTTTGAATAATTGTCATGAATTATAATTTTAGTTATGAAGTGTTTTCGAGTCATTTGAGAACGACTGTCGTCCTGAATATTCATAAGTAAACAAACTTACACCGTCTGAAGTGTGAAACGACGTAGCGTTTTAAACTCACATTAAAATATAAAATTACAAAAATAATTTCCCCAGGCAAAGGTTTGGGACTAACCATTATGGGTTAATGTATCATAGTAAGGAGTCTACAAATACTAAGCTAGGAATTTCAAAATTTGGGGTAATCGGTATACAAAAAAAATAAAAAAAAAATAGAATATAGCATAGGGCGTAATTATTTACTTATTGATGTTAGATCAATAATTCCGCACATATAGTACCAAGCACCTAGTACTTGCCTAAAATACTAAGTATTAAGTATACAAACGTTGACAAAATATGACTTTAATCGTTCGCAAACAAATGAATCAAACCATAAATCTTATAGTAAAAAAAAACGTGTTAATAATTTTAAGTTTCAAAATTTTCGTTCAGAGTCATTGTCTTCTAAAATAAAACACCAGTGATGTGATTCATTACCGATGTTACATCTCACGAATTATTCGATTTAGAAAAGCAACGTCAGATTGGCTGAGGACACACTCCACTATTTTCTGATCAAATAAGGAATAGACAATCTCAACAGAATTTTCAAAGAAGTCATACGCCATGACTGTACAAACAGAATATAGAAAAAATAACTACCCTACTTATACAAAGAAATCTAACATATAAAGTGCAACATATTTATGTAAGACAGAAACGTTTTTAAGGTGAAAATGTACAAAAATACGTATTTTAAACACCAACAGAATAAATCCATTCGCCCATAAATTAATATTTATCACAGGGATAACGTCACAACAGATTTTGGGTTCTTATAAATTTATGAAGGTGCAATAATGTTCGACAAAGTTTAATGGGTTTTGAAACTTTAAACAATAAAAATGTCGATATAATGTCGAAGAACACTTAAACAGAGGATACTGCCGACATTGATGGTGGTATCAAACTAGTTAACGGCGCCGCGGTCATTTTATACCGTCGTAACATCGGTCAGCCTAGCCGTGCTGGGCAGACGGTTCTGACGGATCACTGCTGATTATAATAAGGCTGACTCTGATTTTCAAACTTAATTTTAAATTTATAGCTTCATTCTTTCCGTAGTGATTCTTTTCTGTTATATATTTATTGATAAATGTATTTATGCATTCCTGGAAAAAACGTCTCAACTACCTATTTTTCTTTACAGGGATAAAAGTTTAAAAATCCAGAATACTATTTTTAAATCGAATGGTATGTAAGTATAGCATAAGCGCGAATAAATCGTGAATGTGTCTCAAAATAAACATTAATATTATAAAACGTTGTTAAACCAACTACGATATACCTACCCTAATCGTTTACAGATGTTAGCTCAAAGTATTCCAATTCAAAACGTAGGTATTTAAATAATTTCAGAGACAAACTTCTGTATAAAAAACCTTTTCATTTAAAACTTTTCCATCGAACTTTATTTACTAGAATCGGGGCTTTAATTTGCATTCATTTTAAATAAATAATGAGAGGCAAGGTAGGCAATTAATATTCATTGAAATCATTGAGAAACTTTTCGTGTTGTTTCGTTTAAACTTTAGAATGAAGCGAGAATGCACTGAGTGGAGTAGTCTGTTTTGTTATGTATTTATGCGTCTTTGTACATTCGTCGCGTCGTTTTCTTGAAGTAAATTAAATAAAGAAGTGTTTAATTTAGATTTTAAATCTTATAAAGTGTGGAAATATTACTTGTAATGCCTTTTAGTTTTACATACGATTGTTAAAACAGATACTATGCAGTTCATTAATATTAAAACACTACCGACAAGTAGACATTCAATTTTCTAGTATTAATTTCACCCCGTCCCTTAATTTTACCAGAATGGTATTGGAAACTTTCTGCCAACTGTTCAGCAACTTTAAGCTAAAACTATCTTCAACTGGTACGTATAGAGGGCATTACGTAGTGCAGAATCCGAAGGTACCAGTTGTACATTGTCAGTCTACATTATGTAGTACAGAATCCAAAGATACCAGTTGTACATTGTCAGTCTACATTATGTAGTACAGAATCCAACGATACCAGTTGTACATTGTCAGTCTACATTATGTAGTACAGAATCCAAAGGTACCAGTTGTACATTGTCAGTCTACATTATGTAGTACAGAATCCAAAGGTACCAGTTGTACATTGTCAGTCTACATTATGTAGTACAGAATCCAAAGACACCAGTTGTACATTGTCAGTCTACAATTCTATGATGAATAAAAATTTCTGTTTATTGGCACTTTCTTAGTTGGTGGTAAACTTAAGAGAATGAGTTATAATTGAATGCAACCATAAACGCCGCGTCCACCTTTACAGAGAGTCGTGTTGACGGTTGACATAATAAATAGAGTATTCAGCTTATTTATCAGCTGAACACACACATTACATTAAAATTATAATGTAGATTTACAAATATATTTCGCTGAACCTAGCCACAGTCGATATAATTCCTGGTTGGTGGTGGGGACGGGGAAGGAAGGTGTTATTTGGAAGACCCGCGGGCTGATCGCCTCATAAAGAAAGACTCGGAGACGTTCCATTTCGTCGCAGCGTTCCCATTTAATTGCGGTCCCACACTTTACGCGGATCATAACGATCCCGCCAAATTACAACCAGGATTCTAACTAATCACACACTCCACCCACGCTCTGATTGCTCAGGCTAAATGTTCTTGTGATCACCAAAATGTTGGTATATATGAAAGTAGGTTTTTGTATAAGTGAAATTGCTAATTACATATGTGTTTGGTATGTTTTAGGTACAGCTAAAATGTCTTAGGTAATCAATAAATAATGAGATACTTACAAAATAAAATATGAGTTGGCCTTGAGAGTCGTTCCTAAAAAGAGGAAAAATATGATAAGAGCATCGAATAAGGCTGGTTCAATGTTTAAATTTATACGTATGGACTATGTTAAACTATTGGATGATGCCTGCTACATGGTGATGCAACATAGGAACTGCAATACAAGTAATATGGAACAAATAAAATCAGCATCGTTGTCACGTAGGCAGCAGCATCGACGAGAGCACGAACCAGCTAGCAGTCGACGGGATTCCCATTTATTGATGGGCACCAGACAACTGCGGCTAAATGGAAAACACACGATAGGCTACAATTTATCGATGTTGGAGTGAGGAAGTTTATTTCTTTGATATAGTATATCATTTTAATAGGTCCTGGTGTAGTTTGAATAAACTATCCAAAAGTCTATCTTCCTAACACACAATAAAATGAACATCTTTAAATTTTAAACTATTAGGATTATTTTAAATACAGGAGTTTACACATCGTTTCAACTCAAAACCCCACCCCTCTCACACACACAACTGCCTTTTCACATGATAAACAAAATTCAAATCAATTGGGTAATGCAATACCCATAATAATAAAGCTTTTATTAATTTGTTATTTTAACACTGACACATTCATATACAGCAACATTCATACAATACTTATACTGTTCGGCTGGATACGTGATGGGGGTTTTTTACTATACTATGGATGGACAAATTTTAAAAGATAATTTTAAAATTGTTACAGTTTACACAGATGTTATTAATATATATTAAATTTTATCTTGTTTATAACTACTCATGAATATAGTATATATAAGTTATAAAAACATTAAAAAGCATTAAGAAAATTTAGAAAACGAGTTGTTCTAGTTCCATCTCGTCTATTATGCCTGAATCCACATCTAAATAATGTGCTTTTGAGTTGTACAAAATTGTGAGGTGGTGCTGTGATTTGTGTGATGCTAATTCGGCAATCTGCTTAGTAGCCAGCGAGGCGTACATGTATACAAGTGTGAGTGTGTGGTGACCTGTGTGTGTGTGTGTGTGTGTTTGAGAGAGAGAGAGAGAGAGAGAGAGAGAGTCTGAAGGGGTGAGGAGAGGGTAAAGGCGCGGCATGCTAGTGACGGATGATCCTCCAGGATTTGATAAGGAAAGTGAATGCGTTATTTGTTATCACAGCTCAACTCAATGCTGCTATTCTACCATTACGCGTAAGCCGTACACGATGAACACTTGTAATCTGTAAAGTATATTTTGTATAGTAACATGGAGAGTTTGATATATAACATCTCAGTTGCAATGATTTACTGGTGTTGCCTTGGAATAGGCTACTGATGAAACATTGTTTCTTGATTGAATACTAAATGAAATATTGTCCTATTCAGGATGGAACAGTTCTTACAGGGAAATAACGTAGGCTAGGTGAAATCTAACTAGTCAATTACTCTGTTAAATTAAAATGCAAATAAAGTTCCATTTGTGGAGTTTATTTTTTCCAACGGAATTAATCGTTACATGCCTCAGAATGTTTTTTTTATATCGCTAAATCATCATCCTCAATATATTTTGGTTTGACAGCAAAGTTATATGTATTCTTTTCAAAATTAAATATTCAAGAACACGAAAAATAGCTTTAGAGAAAACCTGATGATACCGCTCCGAAGTAAGATATACGACAGCCAAAAGCTACCCTTAGGAACGAGATAAGCGGGGATTATGTCATTAATTATGCAGCCTGTCGCGAGAGACGTTCACCAGTATGATCTTGTGATTTATTATGGCAGAATATATCAGTTAGCATTTACATCTTCATCTCCCCGTTCCCAGTAGACGGTCCTAAAACTTACAATCTCTAAACGAACAATCATCCAAAGATATCCTAGTAACAAACAACTTGACATTTTCTTTAATCTCAATTACTTGAGAATATCCGGATAAAAGAAGTGCATATAAATATGGACTTTCCACAGGGTGCCATAAAACCAAGCATGACTTACAAAGATATCTGAAAATTTGAATGTATACCAAAATTACTGTTTGGATCTTCTGCTAGTCAATGGTTAGGACCTTAAATAGTACCTTAGGGTACATTTTAAATGAATAGTCAAAACTCTTTGGTCAAAATAAATGCCGGCCATTTACAAATAGTTCTATTTATTGCCAATGAGAACTAAAAATCTGTAATTTAAGACTTTCATACGCTATTAATATAACTGTAGTGTGTACGAGCAGCTGTAAACTAAATTAGAACAAATCGATGGTGGAAAAGGTAATATTAGAATAAGCCAGTTTCCTTAAAAAGTAATTTCCTTCATAGCTCTCTGAGAGGGCGGGATCGCGTCCAGTAAATAATGATAATATCTACTGAGCACATCGGTAAATCCTCCTGCTCACCTCTTGCTCGACAATTGAAACTCTTTCGCTTTAGTGTAATCATCGAGAGGTTAACTAAATCGTTGATAAAAAAATACTTCTACGTAACGTTTCAACTTATAACATCTTGCCGTACTTTATGCATGAAAAACAACTAAATTGTACACGTTATATAACAGATATGAATTACAATTTTTCTTTAGGTAATCAAACTATTATCAACGCTTAACAGAACCAGGATGAAAATGTGCAGGTGATACAAGAAAGTGACTAAACGAAAAGCTCCGTGTCTCCTGCACTGTCAAACCTGTCGGCGTTCCATAACTCTTGTGCAGGCGTTATAACGTCTAAATTTACGGCTTGATTGTATTGGCTTTGGGATATTGTGTCGCAGTTGTACTGCAGTTATTTATAATGGGATTGCGACCGGACTAAGAGTTATTTTTAAGAATTATATAAGATAAATTGAATTAAATAAGTAATTTTAGCACATCCATATATAAATCCCAAAGTACCCATGAACTTTTGAGAAAACTAACAAACAAGTCACAACCCCATAAACCATATACTTAAATAGTTCATCATGACAAGAAACCTTGCGTAAAACTATCCATTATTTTATGGCCCTTTAAGGTCGTAATTCATTTCTAAAGAGAACTTTCCATATACCTAATGCTAAAAATACCCCAGCTGCACCAATTTGTTTGTTATTCTTTCAATTTATTTACCTTATTAAAATCAGGTTTGATTATTTGTTTGTATTACTGTATTCTGTTTTGTTTATTTCAGCTTAACTTAACCAATCAATAGTTTTATTAATACTAATGAAGTCAAACGGGGTGAAGCCCGTGGGTAACAGCTAGTATAATTTAATAGGATTTCCACACCTGATAAGGTTTTTAATATATTTAGTGAGGGAGCGGTCTGTATTAAGAGCGTGTCCTTATTAAATGTCATTCGTGTGTGGGGATATTGCTCAAAAAGAGTTAACGTGTAACGATAAATGTGTACACTGTAGCTGAGTGGTTAAAGTGCTCAGGTCGCCCGTATGATCCTGAGATAAGTTAGGGGCTTTTTTGTTCGAAATTGGACCCAAGCTGTCGTGGCTCTTAGTCTGTAACAACTTCGAAAGGTTTCTCATTCCATTCTACACTCATATTTACACACCAAAATACACACCTTCACCATGGTTTGGTGACATCCCGGTCTCTGTTTCACATGAAGACTTATTGTTGAAAAATAAATGCCGGTTTTTAATATTGTTAGATTACTATAAGGCTACACAAAAATATTTGAAAGCTATCGTCTTGAAAAACAACATCCACAATATTTTATTGTAATTACATTGTTGTGAGAGCCCTAATTTAAAACGTGGTGTTGCTGCTCTTTAGCTTTTGCAAAGACAGATTTTTGTGCAAAAAGGGCTATACGTAGCTTGTATCTGCTTGACCTATCTCACAGCTGAAGTAAATCTCCGGATTCAAGCTCATAGGGAGGACTTGCGCTGTAGAAATCCTCCCCAGTAAACAGCAATGATGAGAGTGTTTGATTGTAGATTGTAATGGTAAGATCACAATCAATTTTATCTATGTGATGACGCCGTGACGCTCCAAGCCTAGAAGTAATGTACAAACGGTACTGGGATCAAGCCTAACGTCCTAGGATGAGGAGGCTGGGTCCAAGAAAACATATTTTGAGGTACTGGACATGGAGCACGCTTGATACAACACATACAACGATCACCTTTCACGTCGTCACTGTTTTGACCTCTCAGCGGTGACTACCCAAATCTTTATATCCACAAGTTTTTTTTTATTACAAATAAATTTATTATAATGAACCCAATTTTCCTAAAACAAAAAAAAACTACAATAAAATCTTACTATACTGAACACAGTATAGTAAGATTAACTGCTTCATTCAATTAATTTAGTCTAGGATCAAATCATTGAACTTCTCTCTTAAGTCCACTAAAACATTTCTTCAGTTCATTTGTTGATTGTTTTATCTCAGCTCGAGGTTGACATTGTAATTGCCTCATTACTTTAGTGGCGGCACTCTCACACCAGGGCGTGACTGTATCGTTGTCTGCTCACACAAGCAGGTCAAGTGACCTTGACTCTAATTGTAGGTCCATGCAGTGCACGTAATGACACTTCCGCTCACTTCCCACGCTTCGCCCCCCCCCTCCCCCCAAACTGTCAAAACACTCTGTGATTTATTAAAAAATAATATATCAAATATTGTGGGAAAAATATGTGCGACCTATTTGTCTCCCTAATTCTTACAGGAAACATTTTAAAACTATATGATTTTCGCAGATTTCCACATTTAAAAAGGCTATCATAACCACCAATGTAACGCAAACTAATAACTGCTCCTGTTTTATTTAGGATACCCAGTAGCTGTAAACAAAGATTGCTTAAACTTCTATACATAGTTCCTCTATAAAAACATTTATCATAATTTAATTCAGATTAAAAGACAAACAATCTTGTACACTTAAACCCTAAGCTAATCAAAAGATATATTACGTGGTTGATACAGAAAGCATATTAACATTTTACGTTATTAAGATTCTTCATAAAATTTGGTCAACGATCTTTATTATTTTTTTTTCAAACAACTTTTTGAAAACTTCAGACGAAAACCCTCAGTACCCCTAAGTCGAATGGTAAGTGCTCGCCTTCAAATCCAAAGTTTGCTGATTCAATTTTCTGAGTGGGATCGTTTCTGCACTTAGATCTAACAAAATGTCGCCGTTAGATAATAACAAAGCCATATCACGTCCCATTCCCTTAAAAGGTCACCTACAAGAACAAATGAAAGTCATAAATAAAACAAAATCTATCACGTAATCACTTAATGATCTACTGTATAAAGGTGTTATGAAAGGAAGGTGTACAATGGAGAGTTGGGTGGTGGTATTCTCAATTCATAAGGGCGCAGTTTGACACACATATCAGAGTAAAGACAAATAGGATATCCTTGCACTAGTGATGAGTGCATATTATATAAGTGATTATATGGCAATGGTGCCTCCATAGCAGCACCCGCTAAAATCATTAGAGATATTTCGTTACATAAATATCTCTAATAAAAAAAAAACTAATCGTACAGCTCAGGTTCCGTAATTGGCTATTCAACATGTTAATCAATATGAACGCGCTACGGTGGCCCACTCATAGTTACTTTTTAATCGACATTGAAATCTAATTACATTTTATGAAGGTGTTTTTCATAGTTCTAAAAAATGTTGATTAAATTTTAGCAAATTCAAAGAGAAATTTAGCTATCGACTCCATCCATTGTTAGTCTTTCCAACGAAAGTACAAAATGGTTTTCAAAAGAACCACGAAAAATAAATAATTTAAGTTACTATAAAATTTACAACGTTGCTCTACCTAACGTTTCGATTGATTTACTACAGTATCATCTTATGGTTTAAAACATTAGTGAGATCTTTCGAATATAGATTAGTCCGATTTAACTGCCTGATTACAGATCCCAACTGCACATAAAAACAAACACAACACACACTAATGCTAATACATATTGATATTTATAAAAACCTATTAGCATTCTGGTTATAGTGTAAAATGATTAATTAATTGTTCATTTTCTACTACTAACACACTAACAGAAAACAGTATTTAAATATCTTCGTTGCCAACACACAGCAACAGACTAATGAAATGTCAACGTCGTATGAATGCAAGTTTTATCAGAGTTCTGATAAGAGGAAATGAAAACATCAACCAATACAGTGACGTAACGAATCAGTCAACACTGAATAGAAGCTGTTTTGATTTGTGATTTTTCATTACGGGTTTTATGGATATATTTTAAATCCTCCTGTGTAAAAACACTTTAGAGCTTATCGATTTCCAACTCATACCATTGACTGCATCATTAATGCTGTGTATATAGTTAATACTTATATTTGTAAGTCTTACGATTTTTTCGGAATATTCTATAAATTGAAACTTGTTTACATGTATTTACTTCTAATTTCACATACATTAAAGGCTTAATGTTAGAGTAATACATTGAAAACTTATATTAATAAGATACACCTCCTTCCGGGGTGGGGATATTTAATCAGTTTGAAAATTTTAAAACGTAAAATCATTCATTAAACTTACGTACGATACATGAGTATGAAAGGATTTTAGAGAGTCACTATGGATTGTTTTAGTTATAATATGCAAGTTTGATGATCGCATCTTGTAATGTCATCTTTAATGACCCGACCCATTAAACCATTGTGATGGACGGTGATGGCTTTTTGATAATATTTTATGCAGTTTACGAGTATTATTATAAACATTTCATATATTAAAATTTAATCCTACTGTTTGTTCTGTCAGTAAATTTTCAAAACTAGATTTCAAAGACACTGTCTATGGGTTGGTACTTTTATTTGTTTATTAATTAAATATGGGATTTTAATAAAACCCATATTACTTTAATTTGGGAATTACAAATAAATAGTAAAAATAGACCTATTTTTAATATCAATAATCAATACGTAAATCAATATTATTTCTAAAAATATATGCAATAGGTCTAATACCTTTTATTGTAATTTGTATTCATTACAAGAACAATCAATAAACAACCCCCTCTTTTAATATTTTAATTTTATAAACCTTTTAGGTTAAGCTGCAAAACAGTATACGTTGCTATTTTGTATTTCAAGACTTGATGTATTAAACATTAACACATCTGTTAATGTGTGAAATCTTGAGTAAAAAAATGAAATACGAGTAGTTCATCATTATGATTATAATGCATTGCCACTACAAGAAGATATAAGAAAATACTTTCATAAATAACACAATATTGTAAGAATATTACCTTGTTTGTGTCTTGATCGTCGGGTGAAGAGATATTTTAAAACAATACACAACGTAGTCCCAAAAATTCAATAATGAAAATACGAAAGCAGGCACTAGCACAGACTTGACACACTTCGACTGTCCTGGTTGGCACGCACTGCCAATCTGACTCAGAATCCCAATAATCAGCTGACAGCGCCACTGCAGGCTTGCCAACCGAGTTCCGCAAACGCTAAATTTCCCTAAAACCAGCATTTATTTCATGACGATTTTCTGACTGTTGTATAATTATAGTCTAAATGGTACTCGACGATATCTTAGTTTGTAATTAGAAAATAATATATGTTTTTTATTTAATAAGTCATGTGCCTCTTATAACTAGTTGGGATTTTTTAACACGTGTAATGTAATATTTTCTTAAATATAATTTATCTAATGAGGTAAAAACAATGTTTTTTCCATTTTCGATAGTGATATTATAGAAAATTTGTAAAATCGTATATCTGTACAGTAGGAAATAAATATCTGCGATCTTTTTACTATGGCCAAATTTCTCCATAATCAAATCTGTTTCTTATAATTCAACCAAATAGCAAGTTTTCACGACACGAGTTAAGCAAACTACTATGATTATGTTAAATATTTAGTCTTGAATACAATAGTCTTAAATGTTGTTCTGTAGACGAATTAGATTGAGAATTAACTTCAAGCTCAACGTTAAATAAACTAAACCAACCAACTAAATAAAACGCAAGCTCTTTTGTCAACATTTAAAATTACTGAATCGCTAACTTTTATCCTTAATGCGGAGTTGACTTTTCGTTTTAGTTTCAGCTTTCAACTGGAAAACATTCTTTCCTGGCAGTGAATCATTCGTACAAATATTTGTTAATTGATTCACACGTTACACAATTATCAAGAGTAATACTTAAGGAATAGTACTTACTAGTAATAGTTAGTTTTTAATGTATAGGTAGGATAAGAACGGCAGACAATCTAATCAAACATTAAACATTGGAAAATCGGATTAACTGGACATTGATATTTGTGACTGGGTTTGTGTTAGTCGAGTGGATGTTTTTCAGTACGAGATAAACTGGTTCAGTTCCAGGCTTATCATAAACCATTCGAGAGGTTAAAACTGCTTCATCTAAAAACACTTGAGTTTCTCGTCTAATAAAATTCCACTGACTTTATGTAACAATTAAAGCAACTGAATGGTTTGTCTGACAAATAAAATAATACCATGACACAATGATCTACATATATGGTTTACACATCGGTTGCATCCGTTCGCCTAATGAGCATGATATAAACGTAATATTCACTTGATTTGCTTCCCTCGCATTGTTAAGTTTATTACTGATCTGTACAATAGTGAAATTGAAATGTCAAGATAAATAACAACCACTTTGTCCACAAACTACATGCTACAAGAGCTCGTTTTCTTTTGTTGCCTTGCTAAGTGCTACGTATATTACTCTTGGTAGGCGTCAATGTGTTGTGCTATTACAAAAACAATGTGTAGTGCTGGTCAATTCTTTGACTACACATTATTATGTTACATTGACAGGGTTTGCCTTTATTTTTGGGACATTTATAAAACTCCCTGTTTGTTCACCGCAGAAGTGCGGTCACTCTTAATGTTGATTTTATTAGCCTTATAATGAGCACTAGTTAGAATCACAATGTTTGTAAGACCAGGAAGATATCTCGAGTGCGTAACATAAGTAAATAAGAGCAAATTTAATTCAAAATGTGCGTACCTTGAAGGGTGGGCGTTGTGTTGAAAGTTGACCGTTTGTGTGTGTGTTAGAAACCAACCATCGGAACAATTTTAAATCTTTGGCACTAAATTTGTTAAATGAAAAAATTATATCTTTATTATACAATGAAATATCATACTGTGGTAATAGAACTATACTGCAACTAATCAGTTAAATGAGGATTGTTTTGTCTAAAAACTAAATTAAAAATATTGTTTCGATTAATTTAAATATAAATTTAAAAATAAATTTAAAAGATAAATAGAGGTCAGAGGCATGTCCCCGTTTTATCACTCATCTCATTTTAATCCAACTCTTAATCAAAAATCCCATTTTTTTGTATAAAATCCCACTTGTGGTAACACTGGACAGGCACTGCCATTACCATATAACAAAACCTCATGGGCCAAGAACCAGGCAACCCAAAGACAGAAAAGAAAATGCAATTGTGTATTATTTCTTAATCTGCTTTTACAGTTAAGTATTGCTGCCATAAACTCTGATTCATAATAAGTGCCTGCCACAGACCGCCTTAGAGTATCAGAAATAAATGCATTTGAATTTGAACACAAATGGGATAAAAATATTAGAGAGATTAAAGTTGGCAATGAGTAGTTAGAAATATGTTTCTCGATGATCAGACCCTTTACCAACAATCTTACCACAATTCAAATCCATAGAAGAGCCTGAAATTTCGAAAAACATAAAAAAAAGAATTATAAGGATAATGTTGCACTAAATAAAAACATAGTATACATAAATAAAAAAAATATCAACCGCATACATAACTTTTTTGTCATCTTGAGTTAGAATACTATAAATTTAGGTTAGCGGGAAAAAAATATTTGCCAAAAAGTACATGACACCACTAAATAGTCCACAAGATTTCCATTTGATATCTTCATATTTATTGAATACTGTTCTCTGTGGAGATGAACTGTTCAATACCAGCGTTGTCCTCACATTACACTGCAATGGCACTCTTCATACCACGCTAGGTAATTTGAAAGTTAAATTATAATCATATCTTACCCATGGCACAGTTCACGTTTTATTCTCTTTCGTTGGTTTATTAAAAAGTACTTAATCCGCTTGAATTATACTTGGAAAATAACATGCGAAAGCACTTTTTAAATCATAAAATTTATACTTCGGTGGTACTTTCATATTTTTACAGATTACTATCATTTTAACTATCAAATTATTCACAAAATTCTTCAGGTTCACAGAAATAAACATACCGTATAAAGGAAACGAAAAGTTAGTGATAACAGATTTCCAAGGTGTATCCTTGATATTTTTTTACAAAGTGATTAGTTTAAAGTAAAAGAAATGTAGTTTTGAGTAGGACGGCCAGAAAATAGTGACCCACACAACACATAACCCCGGTAGTATATAACAATTAACCAGCCCCATCTGCACGTATCTTTAGCCAGTTAAGGCTGAAACCTTTGCTCTTTGCTACATATACAAAAGTAAAACTTTGAGGATTTTACCAAGTATTAAACTTTCATCCTATAGTGTGCACATGCGAACTCCCTGTAAAATGCTGCGTTTGTTTCTTAGTTCAATCAAATAGAAAATGCTCGTGTTTTCTGTCTTTTTGCCTATGTGTTCTTTACCAATAAGAGCTACATGACATACAATAATTTTGTAAAAATATATGATATATGCATTTGTGAGGTAATTCTTTTTAAGGGATTTAAAATATATTAATTTTGACTGCTATTTTGAATTTGTTCACAGAAGAAATTTAATACTTGGTGTAAGTTTAGGTGCTAACCTTCATTACACATGTAATAAACTAGCAGTTAATCGTTAAATTTGTTACACAGTTATAGATATAATTTTAAAAGTAGCTGTCGACATAAAACCAACCATTTTAGACTCATAATTATTTAAGGTCAAAACAACTCCCTAAAAAGCCTTCTGAAAAAATGGTTAAAATGTTTCTGAATTTCATTTAAATATTTAAGTTATAAAATGCAGACATGGTTGACTATTTGTTACAGGGTTTCTGAAATACTAATTCTTGAAACAAAAAACACGCAGATAAAGGATAACCAATCGCGAAATCGCCGAATGATACTAAACATACTTCACTTGTATGTCTTTAAGTTGTTTTTTACGAAAATCTAATATTAAAATCATTTTTTTGTTTCAATGCTGCATCTTGTACAATGTACGTTTAAAGCTACATGTTTTTCCCCCTAATTAAATATTCTTTTATGTATTTCAAGTCAATAAACGTTGCTGCTTAAAAATCTTTGTTTCAGAATTTAAATTTAACGTATCACTTACGTTGCAGATGCAAAAGTTGATAGTCGATAAAAGACGATGTGCAGAAAGTGAGCTACGGATGAGACTTGGACCCTGTCGGGGAGCTTAGCGGTTATTAATTATCTTGTTGGAGACGTGATGATGGATCACTGTTTGTGGACCTACAATCTTCCCAACCTGCTTCCTCTTTAAACGGAACTTTCAACCAAGCACTATCGTCTATTTAGAATTTGAAATACTGAAACTATACTTAATGTCCAATATTGTATTTAAGTTTATAGTTTTGTTATATGCTTATCATGTAAGTCAAAATACTACACCATATGCATCACATATGCACCAAAAATATGTTTATTTGTATTATTTAATTTGTCATATTTTTATGGATTTCCATAAAAAAAATTGTATATACAGGGTGTCCGGTCATAAGTGTTAAATAAAATTGTGCATTAAACTACATGGTAATGGTGACAGAATGTCGCAAATTTAAGGTTCCCAACTTCAACAGTTAGAGAATAACAAATAAATTAAGATTTTTCAAAAATGTTTGTAGTTGTTGTGAAAAAGGTTATTTTACTCTATTAAAAATGCACTTACTGTCAGTTTCAATGTCATTTTCAGAATCCTCACAAAATTTTAAATAAATATAACACATAATCGTTGGGGTACGTAAAAATATTCTATTTAAAATTCTTCGTTAAACAAATTATTTTTATATCGACGAAAATGTAAATAACATACAGCAATTTATTTCTCGGTTGTTGAGTTCCGGAGAGGTTATCAAATATGACTAAAAACTTCCTTATTTAAAGGGCTTTACAATGATGTATAACAACACTTACCTACTGTCAAATCCATGGTGAATTTTACGCACTATTGTGAAAAATCACGGTCAAGCCAAAACAGATATTGTAAAAAATAATAAAATTTTACTTAATTTTTTATGAGCTGACCACTGATGATGAGGGTATGTATAATTTATGATTGACCAGACTACACTTCCATCAAACTAAATAGTTTTTTTAAGACTTTGAAAAATTTGTAATTAAAAAACACAACACATTAGTAAAAACATAATACACACTACAATTTAAATATGAAATGATAGTTAACCCATTAAACAAATCAATGACATACTTTGTCCGAAGCACAAATCACAGTTTGGGTGTAAAGTGCCCACCGTTTTCCCGCAAGCAGGCCCTAGCTCTTTTGCGGATTGCGCCAACTGTGAACTCATACGTCAATTTTTCCCTTACTTTCCCAGCAGCCTCAAAGATTCTCTCCCGTAACTCAACTTCAGAGTTTACAACAGTTGAGTAAACTAGACTTTTCATGTAACCCCAAACAAAAAAATCTAACGGGCTCAAGTCTGGAGATCGAGGAGGCCATGTCACACTTCCTCCACGTCCAATCCATGTCGGGTAGTTTTGGGATAGCCACAACCGAACGCTTTCAGTAAAATGTGGTGGAGCACCATCCTGCTGAAATATGATTTCAGCTCTTTGTTGAGGATCAATTTCATCCAACAACTGAGGTAGAGAGTGCTGAAGAAAATCTAGATATAAATCACCGTTCAGATTTCCTTCGAAGATATGAGGACCAATTAACCGATCTCCAATCACACCTGCCCACACGTTGATCCCAAACCTTTTTTGAAAAGAAGCTTCTCTGGAGGCTTTTGGATTTTCATTATTCCAAAGATGCATATTGTGAATATTTATCACACCTTCTCTGGTAAAACGGGATTCGTCAGTCCATAGTATTTTTTTAAGGAAGTGATATTCAACAATATCACGTTGAAGAAGCCAGCGGCAGAACTCCTTTCTGGATTCGAAGTCACGAGGCTCCAATCCTTGGACCTTTGTAAAATGATACGGATGGAAGTTATTGTCCTTTAACACTTTATGTACTTTCCACCGGGACATACTAGTTTCAAGGGCAAGCTGCCTAACACTAGTAGTAGGATTATCCATAACTCTCTGAATTACACCCTCTTCAGCTGCAACATCATGCACAGGTCCTACTTCTTTCTTCTTCTTCTCAACCGATCCTGTTTCCAGCAAACGTTGATGCACTCTAGTAAACACCTGAGTACTGGGGGTGGTGCGATCAGGATACCGATTCTGGTACTCTCTCTGAGCAGCCGACGCATTACCGTTACACAAACCATAAATAAAATGCATTTCAACATACTCCCGAATCGAAAAAGACATAGTTGACCGATCACTGTCCACATATGACTGATAGATCGTTTTAAAATATGACTGCTGGTTCGCTTTGTTTTCTTATCGCTTGGATAAAGTATTGTTATCAGTAAAATACCTGAATCTATTGACTAAATCCATTCAACAAAATTGAAATTCCGGGAGATAATTTAAATCTTATATGAAAATTATACGATAACCGTAACTTTATCACAAACACATTTTACTACTATGTTTCTTTTCTTAGCTGGGTAGTTATAAACAAAGCGTTGCATGCGAGAAAAAATACAAATTATTTGTTGCCTGCACTTAAATGTATTATTCTTCACAAAAAATTTTCTTTGCCCTACCATGTTTTTTCACAATAATGATCGAATTACATTAGGAAATTTGAAATACGGTAAAAACTATTATACACCATTGTAAAGCCCTTTAAATAAGGAAGTTTTTAGTCATATTTGATAACCTCGCCGGAACTCAACAACCGAGAAATAAATTGCTGAATGTTATTTACATTTTCGTCGATCTAAAAATAATTTGTTTAACGAAGAATTTTAAATAGAATATTTTTACGTACCCCAACGATTATGTTTTATATTTATTTAAAATTTTGTGAGGATTCTGAAAATGTCATTGAAATTGACGGTAAGTGCATTTTAAACAGAGTAAAATAACCTTTTTCACAACAACTACAATAATTTTTGAAAAATCTTAATTTATTTGTTATTCTCTAACTGTTGAAGTTGGGAACCTCAAATGTGCGACATTCTGTCACCATTACCATGTAGTTTAATGAAAAATTTTATTTAACACTTATGACCGGACACCCTGTATATATATATTCAATACCATAACTTTAAGGTTGCCTTATATGTGTTATTAAGATGTTTCATGTCTTTAGCAAAGACTAAAAAAATGCATAGAAATGCATAAATGTTTGAAATTCGAATAAATTGTGAAAAATCATAGGATGCAGTAGATTTTGATGACATAATGTGATTTGATCGAGTAAATTCTTTATTATTTACCAAACCTTTGCAAAATACATTGAATTTTCTTTTTGATTTTTATTGTGTTGCTCCCTATTCCATGTTTGAAAATAGAAGTAGACTGCAAACACTATAATAATTATACGACAAAATATTTTGTATTTGTTTAATGCCATGAATATTTTATTCACGGTTATTGGATTTGAAGTTCAAAACTAAGCCCGACTAATAACTGTCAGGTTGATGGACCAATTATCATCAGATATAATGAGTAGAACATGTTACGACCATCAGTATATACAGGCTAATTAAACAGTAACAAGCATAATATAGATTTAATTGATGCACATTCTCCACCATTAAACATTTAATCCAATCAGTTATATTTGCCTAATAGTTGGAAGCGTTGTTAATGGAAACAGTGGAACTTTATATTGTGACTAAACGTTTTCTTTTTTTTTTTTTTTCAATGACTGTAAAATTACAACTGTCTTGGAATTGTCCACGAGTTTCCAGATATTTTTATGTGTACCTGAAGTTACATCTGAATACAGTATTCTGGTGATGATTCTAGGTCAGAGGTCTGTTTGAGGAAAGACGTCGTTTGGGAGAAGGTTGTCTTGAATCGATAAATCCAACCGTTATCTGATCTAGAGTCTACATCTATCCACCGCCTGTCGTCCTGGTAATACTAACAGACTTTATAGTTTTGGAAAATCAACATCTGGAAATGTGATAGTGCTGCATAATTTTACTGCATGGGTTTCATTTTAATCCGTATATTTTCATACAATTCTGTATGCAAAGCGGAATCGTTTTCTATTACCAATATTCCGCTCTCCTAACCTTTGAAATGACAAATTAAATGTTGGTAAGTCTATGAAAACATCTCTTAAGTTCAAGATTAACGGCACGTTTGCTACTGTTGCTGGAATGCAATTTAGTATGTTTTATGGGGAATTGCAGTTACCCTAGGTTCTTCTGTTGGTGAATTAGGTAAATAAAATATTCTACTGCAAATTTGGCTAAATATTAGTTCCAAACGTTGGATTAGTGAACCAATATAATAACTTAGCATCATTTTGAAAATGAACATTTTAAAGCTTGTTTCTTACAATATCTAGCGTTCTACCACGAAGCTTAAGTGGATCCGGAGGTTTCTTTACTTATGTTGAGTCACTACATTGGTTTTTCCATATACATCATTTTATTTCAACACTATACCTCACATTTTGTTTTTAACCTAAGCTTTAATGATTTATTGTTTATTTTATATGTGTTTGTTTTTTCTCTCTTGATACTTAGGATAGCTTCTTTACAGTTGGGTAACATTTTCAATACAATTTTGATGAAATACAAGCTCCTGTGACAGGCCTTGTAGATGAATAGGGCAAGACTTCACATGTGAGGATGTTCTTGGATACGTCGGATAATTTATGTCCTTATTCGTAATGCTGCGCCATGCTATACGGAAACCCGGTTCCCATAAGTAAAAGTGTATAACGATATTTTCAAATACCAATACGAAGATTTTTTAAGTTATATCGTAAATACATTATGCATATAAACTCACAGTTGTCCATTTTGAAAAAAAAAATAAGCTTACTGTTAATTTGTATTCTTAAGATAAACCAATGAAGGAAGAAATAAATTTTGCATCCATATTTTTCTCTTTGTCAACAAATTAACAGAATGACTTTACTAAACAATCAGAATATTGTCTGGGTAGCCGTGTGGTGATAGTTTTTGCTTTCAAATCTGTCGCTTAAAAGGACGCTGGTTCGATTTAAAGCGATATCGACCAACTAGACCCAGAGTTGTCATTGATCTATTAATTAATTATGCTATGCATAAAAAAGGTTGGATCAGGGTTTGTACCGTTCCCTTCTAAAATAAGAACGTAAAAATGCCATTGGCGCAGTACATGGTACGAGTTTTTTTGTATTTTCTTATACAGTTAAAACGTTTATAAGTAAATTTAATCCCAATATAAATTCACATCAATATATTGCACATTCCTCTAATATTATTATCTTCTCTTCCAAGCTGGCTATACGTATTGTCTTTGAATGTTACCATGATAAACCCAGGTTATCCAATCTCGAAAAGTCGCAAAGCAGATATGTAAAGCAGTAAGAAAGCTCTTCTAATCTCAAGTGGTTGTTAGGAAAGTGCATAGTGCTGTAGTTCAGACCTGTTTTTAAAGTGCAGCTTACTCGAGTGCGGCAAAACATCTTGCACTAAGGGATTTTGTTTTATGGCATTTCAACGTAAGTGAATCTTTATAATTGTATCTTGTTTTTTTTTTATTCTTATCATGCTTTTTTTCTTATTATGTTCTTTGTTAGTTAAAGATGACTATTGTATATAGCTAGTTGGGGATTTTGTTGGTTGAGAAAAGTGAATATTGACGCAGACGTACGACACACTGTCTTTGGTATTAACAAATATCAAGACAAACTTATTGTAAAAGACAACATTATATTTTGTATTTTTTACATAGATTTTCATTTAAAACTGGCGTGATATATGTTAAGTATGGAAGTAAAATTATAAGAAATACCTTTAGATCCTAAAACAGAAGATCTATCCAGTTTTGGTAGAACAGGAACAAGATGAGCACAGAAGCGATGGCTCTGGCCAGAGTGATGAACATCGAAGGACCACAGATGAAAGATGATGTTGAAAAATAACTATTGTTGTGTAGTATGTAATTCGTCACTGATTTAAATTAAAACTCTTCTTCATTAATAAAAAGAAAGCAATTCACTACTCATGAATATTCTGGACTGTACACGAAAATTTACAACACATTTACTTTAAAATAAAATAAAAATATCTTCTTGAATCCTAGCTTGAAACTTGGTAATAGGGAATCAATATTTAAATGAGAAATAATGCACTTGCAGCGGTAAGAGGGAGAGAGATTTAAATATTCAATATAAACTTAACCAAAAGGTAAGCACTGTGTACTGTGATGTCATCATACCAGCTGTTGTATCCTTTCAATAACTGAACTAAACACTTGACTTGAATGTTAATACTACTTGATTAATTGTTTATATATGGTTGAATTATAGTGCATATGTTATTAAATAAATATTCTATTAATTGTCATTAGTTGAATTACTAAATATTTAAAAATATAATTGCAAGATCACTACAATTTTGATAGGCATTGCGTCATATCGAAGCTGGCAAGACACACACAATTGACAATAACCTTAGTCAAATGCATTTTAACGAGATGTTTTACTAAACCGGGCTTAATTGAGATATTGTATAATACTGCTTGTTTTCAATATCATTTCGATATGGAGTTGGTTTGATGAAAGACACTGTTAATTTTAAGCATAGTTCAAATTCTAACCTATAAAATTCTCAGAAAATCGAGTGACGAACTAGCAATGGTCCATATATTAACAAACACTGTTGTGTTAACAAGACCCTAACATAATAATATAACATGTTAAACTGGAACCCAGAATATGTATTGAAATATCAGTAAACATTAGTATGTCAAATGCGCCTTTCAATAGCTATCAGCTTTAATTGATTGCTACTCTCGTTAATATGTATGAGGCTTCACTCGAAATAATGGCGGTCACATGATAGCGTTAAGCCACCACTGGTAATTGAGGGACTACAGACAAAAGGGTATGTTAAATTGTTTTCCAGTTACCTATTGAAAAGAGAAACTGTTATTTAAGCATGTAAAATAAAGTATTATACAATTTAAGGTTACATACAGATTTACAATGGAGACTCAGACTTTGTTACGTAAACAAAGCCGTTACAGAATATTCTTGATCGAGTTGTGAAGCAGGTCTATCGTTTTGCACAAAACACAGAACTGCTGATTTAGCAAATCCAGGATATCCCAGGATCCAGCCGAGGAGACTCCTTGACAGACAACTATTAATTTCAGTCTGCTGAAGTGACAGGTGATTAATGGTTCCAAGTTACTGTTTTGTTAATTTCCCGTTGTAACCTATAGTTAGAACGTGTCTAAAATTTTAAGCGGAATTAATTAAAATACACACATTTGTTCGTGTTATTCTTAACTAGCACATTCTGTGTGTTACTAGAACATGCGTTGTAGTTTAAAAATGGCATCCTACTTAATAGGCGTATTAACTACAAAATAAGATCTTGCAAATTATTTCTATTTGCTTTAAAATTTTGGAGGAAGATTAGTTTAAAGTATATTTTTTGTGTTACAATGAACTGGAACTCTCTTAAATATACAAGTATATTGTTCGTAGATTTACAACCTAAATCACATTTGAATTGAATTGAAAAATTGAATTTTAAAGGCTTATTACTAAAAAAACTTACAAAATATCCTTTCCTGTTAGTTACAAACTCGACTGATAAAATACCATTATTACAAAAACTGAAGCAAGAAATAAAAGGTCTAGGATGATTAATTCAGGTCAGAGATTGTCTAGACAAATGTAGGATTTCAATTCTTTGTTCTCAGATTCCATTGTTTTATTCTCATTTCATTCGGTGGGATTAGGCTAAAATAGTTTCAGACTAATATCGTAGTATATTGTCGTTTTAGTATATTGTTATTAAAAACATTTTATATTCTTGAACGTATGCTGTTTCATAACTAACACTTTTAGATTAGTATTAGAGAAATTAATCATTATGTCAGCTTTGAATATAATATCGATTAGTTTATTTTGGTTATTGTTGACAGCCTGCCACGGGAGATAATTTAAATACGCGCGTACATTCAGCACTTCAGGCACTTGCTTTGCTCATACTTGTGATAGAACATCCAGAAGTAAGAGCAAGGAAAAGACAATTATTTACTATCTGGTTTACAACCCGAAACCCCACACCACAGCTACATGACGCAAACTCTTTCGTTCACCTTTTCATCCTCAATATAACACTCATTGACCAACATAAGAAGGAAGTTGTAGGGGCATGCCTACTGGTAGCATCGGAGAATCATTATACTTATTCTCAGTCACTTTTCCCTGGTCAGTTATCGGCCAGGTTCCATCAGGTTACCCTGTAGAGACTTGCAGGAGTGTTCGTATTCACCGCTACCAGCACCTTATGAGGGAATCTATATTCTTTAATTAGCTACATGTGTATATCTAAACTATTACATTTTTTTCAATCCCGACCAAAAACTTCACATTTACAAATCAGTAGATCAAACATAACAAAAAAGTAAAAAATTTTAACTGTTTGTAAACTAATAAACTAAATAATTGTTGTAACAGTTTTAGTACATGAGCTGAAAAATATATACACGAAAAAGTGTAAATTCAGTACGTCACTGGAACGAATCCAAAGAGGTTAAATCGTAGTTTTATCAAATAGTTATGGGATCATGCTAAATCATTTAACATCAAATGCATTTTCCTGGTTCATGTTGAGTGATTAATACCGCTAAACCAATGGCACTTTTAGTTCTGAAATTGAATCTATCACTGACTGTGTATTTATTAGTTTAGCCTGCCTCAGAGGCCACTTTAAACTATTGGCATTGCAGTAACATTAATTTATAAAACCAATTGTTCCTATGATTAATTAATTTTAATTCATTACAAGTATAAGTGGTTTATTAATTTTACCACTAGAACGACCCTTAGTTATTCCTTTGTATAAGGGCTAAGACATATGATTTAAACGGACTAGGCAAAGCTTAGGACAGGAAATTACCTGGGATTGAAAACCTACTTTTTTACTTGGGATTAACAATATTTTATTCGTATTCTTCTAAAAAGTCATAATTTTACCAAATTAATCAGATTTTAAGCAATTATTACCATTACGAGTCCTTTTAACATTAATTTGATTCCAAGCTCAGATAGTTGAGCCCAGTTTCGACCATAACGAGCTATTGACTTAATACTGGGTCGAAACGGTAAATATGATAATGAAGTTGTTTGGTATATTGTCGAAATATCGTGAAGTTGGGAAAATGTACTCCGCTACACGGGTCTTCTCGATCATTTTGAGGCCTCGGATTCGCCTCGTTAACGTAAGTTTTACTTTGGCCATTGTGATAAAAATAACAATTTCTAGAAGTTAAATCATAGTTTTCTTACCAGAATATGATGAATGGATGTATGGAAATAAACCTTCGTATTTTAAAACATAGGTAGTACTAACAGGATGGCTAAAGAAGATAAAATTAAGAAAAGTACTACATTTACTGTATATGATTTTATTATTTGATGTATATACTTATTCACATAAAATTATATTTAATTTTATTATGATCCCAAACATATTATATTTTCCTTATGTTAACCAGTAGGGAAGTACAGTAAAAGTGGAGAGGCCCTAAGGCTACAATGTAAGTAAGAGATGAGGCTATTTCATTTATTGGATGAAAGCATTTGGCCACTAGTGACCCATAGATTTTTATCTCTAGCGGCAACGCCAAAGAAAAATAAGGCCAAATGGTTCTTCGGACGATTTAGATCAACTTCCTCAAAACAATTTTGCGCTTTAACACTTTATTATCACTTTTCTTACAGCTGAATCCCTGTTTTTGAAGAGAATTTATCCGACCGCATTTTTAATATTGTTGCAAAGTATTTTATCTTACTATGTAATGAAAAAAGGTTGTAGCATGGGTTACGATGAGATGATTTCTATGATAAGTTAACTAAATTAGGGAATATTTTTAGATTTGCGTTCTTTATTTATTGGAAATATATTGTGTTGTATATTTTTTACATTTTATATAGAAAAAATATACATATTTTTTATTTTAACGACACAAGTGTGATAAATCTGTTTTTAGTTATACTATTTATTATAACTTAACGCAAACTTTTACGTAAATGTTACGCAATGTTAAACATTGAGATCACTGATAGCCTCAGGGCATTGATGTAAGCGGGATGGTCAACTTTCACAACGTCCTTACGACGCGCTAGTCAGTATGGTTATACACAGCGGACACAAAACCGTAGGTCTCTTACTCTCAATCAGTTCTCTATTGCCCACTATGCGCTAGTTTTTGTTTACAAAATTTATTTCTATTAAAATCAGCAGTTTTTACTGTTTAACAATACAAATGTAAACATAAATATGCATTAGCCAGCTTTGTTGTTTTTGTAAAAGAAGTTGATATTTGTTTTAGATTGCAATAAAAGTTTACTGTACAATGAGCATAACCTTGGACTTGAACTTCTGATTTTTAACGATGTTATGTATTAGGTTTGCTAAAGCTTGATTCCTTTGATTTTTCTATTAATATAATTTTAATTACGGAGTAATAGTATTGATTTAATTGAGGTGTGTTATTAGTATTAGTATTTATGCGTCTGGATGAAAAGTATCCCTCATAACTCGTACTAAAAATAATTTTTCGACTTTTACTTCAATAATTATTCCCGTCCTCAACTTTGCCAAATACGTGAAATTAGCCCTATGAGGCAACAGGCTACAATTATACGCTGGCGTCCGGGACGCTAGCGGGACATTTAATCAAATGGGGGCCATTATACTAGGGGTGCCAGCATCGGATGCCAAAAAAAACCACCGGACGCTTGATTTTGTGCCTCCTAGCCGGGATGCTGAAATTCGAGCGTTCGACTTTTTGCCTCCCGAGATGCACAGAATCGGGTGTGGGGCATTGGTTCAAATGTGGCGCATTATACTGACGGCTAGCATCCGAGACGCTCTCTTTGGACATGTGCCCGAATATAGGGAATACGCTATTAGCATAGGTCTCATGGTAAGACCTGGACCCGGGACCGATTTACTTTTTTCGATTTGATGTCCCCAGAGGCCAAAAACACCATCAATTCATATAGATTTAAATATTATATATCTGTCCTTAAACGCGAAACTTGAGTAATCTTTGTCAGATTTTGATGAAATTAGGTTAAAGGTGTAGGGCGGTATAAACTTGAATGAGATCGCGAACAAGCATAAACAGATCATGGGAAGGGTGTTTTATGGTTTATGGAGGTAAAAAAGGATTTTGCCATTTTTGACCCATAAAAAGATTTCCCAAATTCTCTCCAGACAATTTTAATGAGCCTAAAAACAAATAGTTTAGTATATTAAAGTGTTTTGATGGTTGTTAGTGTATAGAGAAAAAAAATTAAATTACAAATGTCCATTTTATTCTTATAGAAAATATTGTTAACTGTTATAATTTGCTTGTATATGGATATATTTTTATAAAACTTGGCAAATTTTTTTATACTAAGCTATTAATATTTTACTAAAGACACACATTTTGCTAACTTGTTAACTTAGATTATTTCAAGCTATCTGTTGTATCAGCTGTTTTCTTTGTTGCATTGTCGTCAAACTGGATTAGTCTCACTGAAGCAGAAAACCTAGGTACTCGTGAAACCTAATTTTATTTAAATAGATACAAAAAAAAAAACATTGAAATAAAATGGTAGTCTGAGAGGCTTGCAACCCAACCCAAATCGATCATTTTCGGCTCGAAGTGGGACGCTAGTCTCTCGGACGCCAGCATCCCGTCCTAATGAGAAAATTACACTTTTGGTTCCAGTAAAGCAATGAACTTATTCCACATTTTATGAAAATTGTCCATAAGAATAGAATATATTTATAGATATAGACTTAAATATATATACTACTTTTCCCCTACCCATAACTTGTTTTTTAATAGCAAGGTACCCGCCCTTGTGACATATCAAATGAAAAATAAATTTCATCAAACATTTTCTTTTTTCATGCTCTTTCATTTGATATGTCACAAGGGGTACTTTACTATTGAAAAAAATTAAGTTCCGGGGAAGGGGGTGGAGAAATATCTCGCAAATTTATGAACCGATTTTCAATTTTTTTTTCATCAAACATTTTCTTTTTTCATGCTCTTTCATTTGATATGTCACAAGGGGTACCTTGCTATTTAAAAAAAAAATAAGTTAGGGTCAGGGGGGAAAGGGGGGGGAATGTGAATGTAACGTTGAATTCAAAACAATTGGGCCCCTACGTCAATAGATGATTCCCGCAAACTGCATATTTCTATCTATTGCGGTTTTTACATAAATAAAGATGCAAGTTATAAAAAAAAAACATTACCCAACTATGTGGTAGGATTATTTATCATATATCTAAAACTTCACCATAGATTATTTATTCTAAATCTATGTCAATGATTATGAAATATATTTTTCTTCCCCTAGCAAAGCACGGGTACAGCAGCTAGTATAGTATGTAAAATTGTACTAGATAGACGCAAACAAAGATTTACAAAATCAGATAGTTACAGCTTACATTATAATCAGAACATAGAGCGTCTCACATGTGTAATGTGTCGGTGGATAGTTTAGTCGAGTACTTGTCGCCGTGATAGAGATTCTAAACACGCAGCCTGTAACTCGCCTTATGTGCATAGCGGCACTTAGTCATGATTTATGGCTCATATACATTTTACGTGCAGTCACAATATACATTTCAAGCGATGATATTAATTATTACTTAATTTTTCCTGCGATAAGTAGATTGTAGACCTTATAAATTACTCAAATGGCGTTTTAATACACTATGCTATCGAACTTTACCTGATTGAGGGTTACTTAATCTTGTCTGATTTCACTACATTTCATATAATTGAATGCCGACTAGGTATGACAAGTAAGAAATTGAATTTCACAAAATTTCAATTATATAATATATTACAACAACTAGATATTCGTTAAAACTACAAATAAATTCACACTAACGATAATCAGAGAAACATTCACTCAACACTGAAAATGAAAATGAAAAAATGAATGAAAAATACTTTATTCCATCAAAACACAAAAATTGTTCACAGGGTTGTACACACAGATGGATTATTCCCCACATAGGCACAGCCTGTGTATGGGGAATGAGCTTCACCAGTACTCAACATACTATTTTATATAAATTTAATTAATAACTAAAATTATTATTCTACATACATTTTGAAGGAGTATTTATACTAAAGTACTAAGGAGTAAGTATACTATTGCTGTATACTAGAGATTTCGAAAAGCAAAAGCTCTAGAGTGTTCATTTAAAAACCAAATCATAGTGACACAAGGAAGGAAATAAATATTTATAAAGTACAAGCCCTTTGATTGGAAATTGTCTTTGTTCAAATGCTGACTTGCAGCTTCACACAATTTACCAAACGTGATAGGCTACAAAGTTAATGGGAATATTATTAACTATCGTTACCAATATGATTAACAATATGGTTACATAGTGTAAGTTCAATCTGCAAAGCACAAGCAGGTTGTGAGGCTACTAGTGATAGCTTTTATAGTTTGTTGTTTGCATGGCTGCCTAAAAAGCTCTAAAAACGTCATCAGGAAATAGATTCTCTTTATGAGAGCTTTATAGATAATTTGTTTCGTGTACCCCAGTGTACTTTTAAGAACATTTCAGTTTTTGAAACATACGTAAAGGGTTAATATAATTCAATATATGAATCGGCATCATACGCAACTTTTCCCACAAAAACCATAATGGAATAGTATAACTTCGTAGAACAATTTGTGTTTGATACTTATCCACTTAATCCACGTAAAGGATATATTTTCAACTTCATCTGTATTACATTAGTATTCTGAAAACTGAAATTACATGAATAACAAAACAAACCATTAAAAAACTAGGTGAACAACCATCACACAACCACGTTCCTACCAAAACGTGTTTTTATTACATTTCCAATTAGTTAAATAAAATAGCTTTAAGTATATTTTAGTTGAAAGCAAAATCAAGTTGTAAATATTGTATTTTAAATAAATTATAGGTTCATTTCAGTACAAGACTATAACATGACGACGTGTACGTACAGCAGTATAACTTTATTTATTTAGTAAAACGAAATATCCTTCCGCAGCAAACCTGCAGACTAAGCTAATTTTACATGCCTGATGTGATTTTCACTAAACAATTCCACAAATATATTAGATTTATTCCCTTTAAAATAGCGTTAGGTATGCTGCAACAGAGAACGTAACAAAGATTACTGTAGTGAAATGGAAATAGCTTAGTATGAAAAAATAAATGTGCCAACTTTGATCAAAATATTTCTACAAAAAAGGGAACTACAATTCACTTATTTCCCACAAGAACACTCTATATATTCTCAAAAATATAATTTACAACTCAGTTTACAAATGGATCAATTGCTCCTACAATAATAAACTCTCTTAATTAATGAAATTATGTATTAACAAATTAATAGTTTACCAGAGAAACTGTTTAAAATAACTTTGCATAATCCTTGGTGCTCTACAACTTATAACTGGACACGGAACAAGCTGATTGGATGGACTGGGTTGTTTTACCAGATATCCAATTAAGCTTATCCGGGTTTGATTTGTGTATTACTTCTTTCAATCTATTGTTTGGACCTAAGCGTAAAATATAATGGCCACCGTTGCACGGGTTGCTGACGTAATATTTATTTATGACACAGCAAATAAACAGAGTAACCTAGTTTATATCAGTACAAAAGAAATGTCTTAATTTTAACCTAATTTTAAATAATGCTGTTATATCAGTATCACACAGAAATACTTACCAAGCAACTAAATAAACTGAAATCTGTATTTTCAGAACATTTATTTCCCGCTTTCTTCATTACGAATATTCTCGTGATGGTTAATAGTGTTACACACAAGCCAAATTATAAAAGCATCCCTTTTTAACAAAATAGATGGAGTAAAACTTGTTCTCAAAATGTAGGCTATAAGGTGTATTTTTTTAAAGCATACAACTTAAACATGATATTAAAACAAAAACACATACCAATGGCAATTTAATGCAATTTAGTTTTCAAAATATTTTAAGGAATATGAGCTAAAAGGTAGATGTAAACTAGTCTTTTTCTGATAAACCACAAACGTAAGACCATTTGGAAATATACCTCTATCGTGTGATTGCCGGTGCAGGGCCCCAGCTACTGGAGAAAGTAATCGAAAACTAGTCTTTACTAGGTTGTGCTTCACTCGAGCCAGCCGCGGCGCTCATTTCACCCTTTCCTGGAACTTATTTTAAAAGTCCAAAACAATTGTATAAAATTACCAAGTAAATAAATTCAATACCATGGTAGAAATGTGATTTTAGTGTGTTTTATATAGTTTTAAGGTTGTATACCTACTTCTAAAAATCACACTTTACTTACAAATTGTTACTGTCTTAATAAATAACATTTAGTTTTAGTTTGTAGGATGTAGTTTTTTTAAAAATCTCCTGTTGCTCGTAAATGTCTCTTAAGTGTTTGTTATTTGGTAGTCTTGTCTGACTTTGTACACCCGGAAAGCCGTACTGTATACTTGAGTATATTTTCCTCAATCGTTTGATTAAATAAATAATCAAATTACGAATTTCAATAAAGACACGTAGAGATATTTGAAATGGAAGGTATCATTATAGTGTGCGCTGTAGCATAATTATCATACTGTTGTACTGTGCTAATAGCGATATATTTAAATACAAAATTAATTATCCAGATGTCTGATTCTGTATTAATTTTAACATGAAATGCTTGATTGAGAATTCATGTCCTAGTTGCATTTGAATCACTAAACTGGAGTGATGTATGCAGCTCTGCTGTCAAGTTGCATCTTGACAATGTGACAAAGGAGAACTAAGTTTATAAGCTGACCTAAATAACTAATCTAACACTACATTTTACTATGTTTTAGAAACGTCCCAGTTCCGCACTAATTTTGATGAAACGAGGGAATAAAATACATAAATTACTTTATAAATAGTTTTTGTAAAAAGGAAAAATATTAAAACATTAACACTTCAAACTGTGAACATTAATATGCAGAACAACATAATATAATCAAACAGCTGATATAAATGATACATTAAAAAGATATTTGATTATATAGCACTAGCAAAACTATATAAAATCCTCATCATTCCTCCTTAATCAAACATATTTTTTTTATTTAATCTGAGTCTTTAAGCCCCAAGTCTGTCACAAAATTATTAAATTTTTCACGTGACAAATATTTAGTTAAAATATTAGCCGTCGTATTTTTAGTTGGCATGTGCTTGATTTCAATGAACTTCTTAACCATATTCTTGACCTTTAGCAACAAGACGTGCTTTGAACTTCTCACGATCACCATCTACATTTATCTTAGTTTTATGAACCCACTTGCGTTTAACCACATTTTCATTCTTTGGACGATCAACCAACTTTAAAAAATTGTTCTTAATCAGAGAATTATACTCTTTATCCATAGCATTCATCCATTCTTCTTTGAAATTACTTTTAATTGCCTCATTGATAGTTTGCAGTTCATCAAAAACATAGATAGCTCGATATGAAACGAAGTCGTTCATCCATAATGGTTTTCTGATATCACGTTAAGGTCTTTTATCCTCAATCAAAGAATTTCTTTCTTCCAAAACTTGCTGTTCATTTTCATTATGTAAATTGTCTAGATAAGAATTTTCATTTTCTGAAATGTCCTGTTCACTTTCACTGTTAGAATGAAAAAGATTTTCTTCGTTGTTAACAGAGTTTAGTTTATCATTGTTTGGCTCTTCCACAAGTTCAGTTGTGCTTCTGTTTATAACAGTATATTCAACTTGTCGACTTTAATTTTTCAGGTCATTTTTCACATCAGAGGCACTACATTGGTCTTATACAAAAACAACATCACGTGATTTTATAATAGAAGCTGGTTGCTTAGGATCAATCAGTCGGTAACCTTTGGAATGTTCACAATATCCAACCATAATACAAGGCTTTGATTTTGAGTCAAGTTTCTTACTGTAACATTTGGGAAAATGAGCATAAGCTTTAGAGCCAAAACCCCGTAAGTGACTTAGATCAACATTTGAACCAGTCCAAACTTCCTCTGGAATCACATTCTTTAAAGCTGCCGTAGGACTACGATTTTTCAAGTAGATAGCTGTGTTAATAGCTTCTCCCCAATATCGTAATTCCTAAACATGAATCTTGAAGTAAACATTTTGTCTTTTCAACTAGTGTTCGGTTAACACGTTCACTTACAACGTTTTGCTCTGGAGTGTGAGGTATAGTGGTCTCATGAATTATGCCATTTAAATGTAAAAAATCTGCAAATTGTTTGTTAACATACTTACCCTTGCCATTATTAGTTCTCAAGCGCTTAATTTTTATGCCAGTTTGATTTTTAACTTCCATTTTGAGGTCTTTGAATTTACTGAAAACCTCATTTTTGTGTTTAAGTAAATAACCAAAAGTTTTTCTTGGGAGGTCATCGGTGAATGTTAAAAGATAAAGAGATCCACCCAAACCTTTAACTGACATAGGTCCACATAAGTCTGAATGAATTTAGCTCAAGTAATGAAAAAAGCTCTGATACTTACTTTAAGGAAAAGATTTTCTTGTTATCTCACCTTTCAATACATGCGGTACAAATATTCTCCTGTTCTGATTTTGAATAATTTACTCCATTAACGAAACCATTTCTTAGTAAATCCATTCTTTTATGACTTAGATGGCCTAATCTACGGTGCCACGTACCTTTGGTAGCAACTGTAAGAGCAGCTGATGAAAAATCTTTTTCGAATTTAGAGTGACCATTCAACTCTGTTGGCTCAATTAAGTTTAGTTTATATACACCACCGTCATTCACAGCAGAAATTTCACTATTTCCCTCTATTCGACAGTAATTTTCGGAATAAATTCTGCACGAATCTTTGTCAAAAACTACTATTTTACCTTTTTCTGTAATTGTATATATAGACAACAAATTAGTAGTAAGTTCTGGTGTGTATAAAACATCCTTAACAGTAACTTTATTAGAATTATCTATATAAAGTTCAATATCACCAACACAATTACTTGTAAGTTTTGCATTATTGGCCACAAAAATTTCCTTCTTTTCAAACTTACCATTTGATTACGTATATGTGTTATAAAACCTGAATCAATGTAATCATTATGATAAACTTTGGATTCATAAGATTATATTCTGTGGTAAAAACTTACCTTTTGAATCTTTCAACTTCTAATTTCTCTTGACATAAGAATGTTTAGATGCCAATGCTGATTCACTTCCAGTTGAAGTATTTTCAGACCTCCTAAAGTCCTCTTGTAAGAGACGAGTTTTAACAAACTCACTCTAGACAGTTGTTTGAGTAACTTCAATACCCATAATAAGTAGTTCATATTCTGAAGGTAAACCACCCAGAAGTAGCATTGCAACTTCTTCATCATCAACAATGTGATTTATGTCTGCTAACTGTTGAACTAAAGTTAAAGTTCCATTTACATAGTCTGCCATTGTAATAAAATCTTCCATTTGGTTCTGAGTAAACGTCTTAAAAGACTTAGCCTTCTAACAAAACTTTTGTTTTCAAAAGCATTCTGGAGATTATCCCAAGCTTCTTCAGCAGTGTTAGCATTCCTAACGTAAGGGTAACAAGTAGGCAAAACATTTAAAGAAGTTTTTGCAAGAGCCTTTTGGTCCCTGTTTTTTATCTTTAATTTCAATATCATCAGATACACAACCCAAAAGTCCATACGTTATTAAGGCCATTTTCATTGAAAACTTCCAATTATTATAATTGAAACACCCTCTAGACGGTCAACATTACTATTTCCTCCCATTATAATATTTTTCATACTAGACAATCCTGTATTACTTGAGATTAATTGTAGGAGTGGTTTCTTGTGTTGGTATCTTGTGTAGTTTCCATTTTAGGTCAAACAACTTAAAAATGCATCAAATACTTTTTTAATAATTGATATAAAAAGGAAAAATACTAAAACATTAACACTTCAAACTGTGGACATAATAGAACAACAACATAATATAATCAAGGAGCTGATATAAATAGATCCATTAAAAAGATATTTGACAAACAAAAACAAAATTGTGTTTTCATAGTTTTATAATTAGGCTCAATCAATTGAATTATCATTTTTGAATACCACTTGGGAGCTGAATTACCCTATACCCAATGATAGTTTTATGTTGCAAAGTTAATTAATAACTCCACATGATATAGACATTTACTTAGGTGATTTATACTAAATTAACTTATAATAATTCAATTATCTAAGATAAAATGAAATTAAAGTAATTGTGTCACCAAAGCCACAAAACAAGTTCATGAAAAAAATATGTTTCATATACAACACCATTACTTGATAGAAAGATAAATACTAGATGATTGATCAATATTTTTTGAAACAATAAAGATATTATTTTCCATCAAAAATTTTAAAATGATATGTTCCATTGTTATTGGATTAAGGAAAGATGACTTACTGTTTGGGTGTATTACTAACAAAGGAAGATCCTTGAAAGCCGATAGATCAATCCCAGTAAGAGGCTTAGATCGTATCCAGATATTCACATTATGTGGCAAACAGAGTATTATGGTTGTGAAAAATAACCATTTATTTTAATCCACCATTTATTAATATTTACATAACTATTTTCTAGATAGGAGATCGTCTCTAATTCTGTTTAATATCCATTGCTCTATACTTAATGAATAATTAAAGCTTATTTCACTTCTCATTGTTTGAATTAAATCAACGTTGTGATTGCTTCGTATTAAATTTTCAAAAACAATTGAACACTAAAATCACAAAGAATTTTGTCTAGCTTGAGCTCTAATGACATACTTCTATAATTGTTGCAACTTTTCGACAGAAAACTTATAAAATGCTATTGCTTTTTGGATTGCTTGATTTGATATGTATAGCAGAATGCTTGCAATTCTAATTTGTAGAATTGCCTTGCTTATACGACCATGCTTTGTATAAATTTGCCTGTGCACATTTGATGTTTTATCTTAACGACTGTGTTGCATAATGCATAATGCAACATTCCTAAGATCATAGTCATAAATCCTAGGTAGACAACATATTGAGGTTAATTTGAGTGATGAGGTGGAGTATACGCGTACTATTATTTATAAGCAGATTATAGTACCATTATTGATTTCTTTAGTTAAACCATTAACCCTTATTTGATCCTAAATCGAAATTTTTATCATTGAGACAACTGTTAAATCCTTGAGATATATATTAAGCCTGCTATTAAACTTTAATAACAACTCATTGGCTTACAAGTTGTATTTTATTGCGATATAATATTGCCATGAACCCTTGTTACCAGTAAATCCTTAGATTATACCACATTATTCCTTGATTTACTACCCAGTAAACCAAATACCAGTAAATAATTGGATAATTACCTTTATTTTCTGGAGATAATAAATGTTTATACAGCCCTAGTTACCACTAAATCCTTAATTCATGCCCCTTATTACCTCGTTTTACTACCATATAATTTAACCTTGAAATCATTAAACCCTTGGTATATACCACCTAATTCGTTGGTTTATTACTTGATAAGATAAGCACAAATGATAGATTTTTAACTTGAATAGATACCGTCAAATTACAAACCAACCCTATTCGATTACCTTTTGCTGTTCCTTGATTGCTTGCACAGCATTCCTTGGGTAAGGGTGGTGATAAGAGATTAGCAGAAAGTATATGAAGGAATCTCAAGAGTGATTTCAAAGCTGCGCTCCTGAGCCCATCCTAAAAACCCAAATCCATCCCAAAATTCACAAAAAATCTATCTTGGTTTCACTCACTTCTAGCGATTGAACTATCTGAAATTTGACCTTAGGTGACAGTGCAAACAAATCTACCCAAACCCGAAAAACACTGTGACAAAACATCACACACAAATTTATTTTTAACAAAAGAAAAATAAAATCAACAGCTGAAAATAGTGAAACAACAATTCTGAGCTAAAAATCCTCGAATATGGTTTGTAGGGTATTTTTGATATCCCGTTGAAGCACATAGGCAGGTTGCATGACCTTTTAATTAGTTGCTGAGAGGGATAATACGATCAAGTGGTTAGGTGAAGGGTTAAGTTTGTAACTGGAAAGGCGTATTATAATCTCCCAGGGTCCTACGTGACATAACGTTATCATTCGAGGGGCTTGCTTCTAATTCTGTCATTTACGCTTTGATAACAAGCATAATGAACGTATTAAAACCTTGTTACGGTATTAAATAAACAAGACTACGCTAATAGCTACGTTTCGTAAACGAAACAAATCATTATTATTATAATTATTAAAGTGCAGTTCCGTAATTAATTATGATGCAATCATATTTTATTTTACGCTGATTATGCACGGCTAATCTAAATAGAACCATAAGACACCTCCTTAAGGAATCGGAGGAATTTAATTTGAAAAAGTTTCAAACAATAAAAAAACACACCTTCCGATGAGAGTAAGGTTGCATTTATGTTTTACGGCAAAGCAAGCTAGCCGATTTTAGTACAACGTGAACTGGGTTTGTAATTAAAACAAAATACATTAAAATACGAAATGAAAAAAAATATATAAAAATTATAAGGTATGATTGAAGATTAAGACGCATACCAGATATACTTTGCCCAAATAAGATAGGGAGCAGCTAATTTATTGTATGATAGATAAATTATCATCTAGAGTTTTAATTTTATATATTTTCAACTTACTTTTCGTCTTTACAAATTAAATACCCATTTAAGAAACTTCCTTCTGAATAATAGATGAAAGAAAGGTTACATAAATTAATTAAACATTTAATAAAGGATTTAGGGTTAAGTTTGTGGTTTATAAGATAAATGGCAAAGGCACAAAGTGATAATACGCACACAAAAACTTAGAGGTTTCTTTACTGAGGGCTCTTTGCTAAAGTAAAACGTTAAGAAAAGAACAAAGAACAAAACTGAAAGCGCATTGTCGGTGGTCATTAGTGGCGAAAACGCAACCCCTTGGGGACTCATTACACTGAGCTGGCTGGGGACGCTATCTGGTTCTAGGAAATTTAAATATTTTGAATCTGTAAAGTGATAAAAATCTCATCCAAATGTATGCCTTTATTTATGTACATTATTTCTCAGTCTTAGCTGAAACAAAGATAACGACTCAAGACAAAACGTTTCAATATGTAATTGTGTCTTTATTAGTAAAGTAATGTGTTTCTCAGTACGTGCTAGGTTCGTAAAATTGTTCAAATGTAACATAAAGGAAAATCGCAATAAAAACTACAAATTACACATTTTTAAGTAGGAAATTAAATTAACCTAAAGTAAATCACCGTTTTGGGGACGGGGGGAAGTCGCTACAAAACGTTTTACCGAAGTACGAACATCGAGCATCTTCTACATCCATACTCTAGTCCTATTCTGGGAATTGGAAGCAGGTGACGTCCATCACGGGTTCTGGGTAGAGAGCTTTTCCCACGCTAACGGAAGTGGAGCCACTCGATAAGGTACTATGGCTTCTGTAAGACCATAACCTTGTGTACTACACTGAATGACGTGGTTATTTTATTTTGGAAAGTAGTCAATTTGAATGATGATAAAAATAAACCTAAATAACGGAAGTTAATATGCATGTAACCGAGTAATTAAAAGATGGAAATTACTTAAGGACGTTGTTTATAAAACAAACCCCGTTAAACAACTCAAACAAAAGGTTTAGAGCCGAGAAGTTCACCCAGTTCGCACTTCTAGCATCGGAAACACACGGAACTTTATGTTTGAGCTCCCCGGATATTGCTTTACTGACAAATTGTAAACTTTTGTTCTAGAAATCCAAACTGCTCTCTTTGCTCATCTTCACTGTTTCAAGTGCACGTTGAAATAACTTCCAGGAAAACTTATTTAACAACAGAGTTTTCATTATCATGGTATTAGTATACTTTAAGGAATGTAGTATTCCTTAAAGTTGTATACTTTATTTTCAAACAATTTATTAGAGATGGAATATAACTAATTATTTTAATCATTCTAATGAATATAGATTTTAGAGCCTTTCAAAATGTCAATGTATAACGCTAGTTTTTAATTTAAAGATCAAATTATTGTAAACAAATCCACGTCAAGAATACTTAGTTAAGTAAATGAAAAGAATTCGTTGTTTTCACAAGTCATGAATACTTGGTCATTACCAAGTGCTACCATGAGTTTCGTTCTAAGTATATTTTTTAGGCTAGATGAAGAAGTTTCGATATAATATGTACACCGAAACTACACAAGGAAGATTCTTACGTTGATATACAAATAGTTCTTATTATGTATATCTAATACCCATAAATAACATAATGCTGACTAAAATATGCTACATATTTGGTATACCTTAGTCTAAACATGCTTTAGTTATCTAAAAGAAATGGAACTACAACTAACCTGCTTTATTTGTAAACTTAACTAAGCCAATGACAGCTTTACAACACTATAAGTATTAAAATACATTTCCTTGGAACCCATATTGAAGTAAACAATTATTTCAACGACGTATCCCTTTGATTCACGACAATGTTTTACGTGTAGTAAAAATCGGCCGCGTCGTGTTAAAATAGTACAACTCTAACAAACATATTTATGACATTAAACCTAATTTAGTGACATTTGTAAATGGTCCGAAAATGTATTAAATTTACAAACTAGTGAGGGTTGGTCTTTAACTACGATTTATAGTTGAGCTTTGCGCAATCTCTGCGTTATCAGGGGTTGTGAGTTGAGCCACCCTGCTTAGTGGGACTCTGCCCTGGTATATATCATCAGTTACTGATGCAGTGTTGTCAACGATAACTTTGACTAACTGAATTTTGAACTAGAGTGACATTCGTAATATCTTAAAGTTGCACATGAATTGCGCCAAAAGAAATTTCAATACAGAAAGAGTTTAATTCTACGGCTACCAGTTTTTGGAAAAATTCTAAATAGTTTGAGTGAAAAGATTGAACTTTGTAATGGTCATCTTAAAATAATATTTTTCAAGTTGAATTATGTCTTTGTCATTTACTTTTACTATTCAATACAATTTATACTACTTGAAGACTTCAGTTCTAAGAGATTAATGCTAGGTAATAAGGTTGTCCGGTTGCATTAAACATCAGAAATTATGGAACAATATACATAGGTAGTGTTTGACTTTGTGTTACTTTTCCATAAAGTCAGCAGGTAAGAGGACAATATTCATTCTAACGGTGTTTGGCTACGCGAGATAAGACAGCTCAGTGCTCAGTGACATGGAAGTCCACAACACGCGGAATGATACTACTTGGCTAGTGTGTAACATTCTATAAGTATATGATAGTGTTTAACATATAAGAGACGAATGGATAATATTTTAGTCATGCACAATCAATATGAAACGAGATAGCTCAGTGACATGACCCCACAAATTGTCAGATGAAATTTCGTTGCTATTGTTTATACATCAAAATACATGAGGACCCTAAGAATATACAATATAAAGTACGTGGGTTGTTTCCGTGATATGGGGATGATCAAAGGTGCTTAAGTACTTAACATGTAAAACAAAAATAATAGAGGAATTCAGTCGTATACGTATGTATATTTACTAAGAGAGTAGCCAGTAGAAAATTTAACAAAGTATTTGTGGGCATTGTGAGATAATACGGTTCAGTGGCTTGGAAGACAACAAGACTGGAAGTGATACAGTATGTTGTAACTTTCCACTAGTATGTAAAAATGATGCAGGTAGACAATATGGATTTTACGAGTCATTAATTTGTGAGGTAAGGTAAATAATAAACAATAAGTCAACATTTGCCTAATTAAAGGTTTTAGTATCCGTACTGTAAGAATATGTAAACTAATTATTGAATGACCTAAATTGTTATTTTTATTTAATATAATTTTTTCATTTTACATTCTTATTTGTTTCTAGAAAATATTAGAATTTTTTGTTATACTAGGAGAGCAAGGGTTTTGTATAGAGAAAGAGTTCCAGTTTTATCCCTAAAAGTGATATATGATGCTCTTCATTTATTGTGTGAAACCCTCTTATCTCTTTTTGACCTTAGATTTTCATCTCTAGATAAACATTTTATTACTAGAAAACATTTGTTTGTTTTATGATGTATTATCCTATACTAGGTGTCGCACGAGGAGGTTGCTTACTTTATTCAATATACCTGTCGTATCGAACAGGCTATTAAGTTGAAACTGACAGGCTTAGACATCATGTAAATAATAATAGCGTGTCTATATTAATTCTAATTAATCAGAAAAACATCGTGGAATAGCAAGATCAAAAAAAAAATCTAAAACAATTTTGATTGGAACATTTAACCTATTTTTTCATGACTATCGTTTAAAATATAGGGTGTGCCATTTTGTTCTAGTTGGGTTGGAATAAATTGGAAACCAAAAGTGTTTTATTTAGATATGTGTCGGTTTTAGCTGTGGGATTTCAAGATTGTAGCATGTTATATGCATGAGTAACATTTGAAAATTTACCTGTATCAAAAGTTACCACGAGAAAATAATTTAGTATAAAATCCACGTTAAATTGTAAAAAAGTAAATAAATTATTAAAATGGTTTTGGTGGTTTGTAATTAAAGCTTAGTTACCTTGAAATTAAAATCAGTATCATTATTTTGTTCTAAAATGTTTATAACTTTAAAAGTATTAATTAAAAATTAGAATTTTAAACATTAACCATGATGTTTGTTAGTTGTTTCTTATGTTTAAATGTTTTACGGAAAGTAAATAAAAGAAACGTCTTACAACAATTAAAGCATATATTTTTGCTTATACTGTTACTCACAATACGGTAAATATACAAAAAAAGATGGTAAGTGTTTATGCTGATCAAGAAATTTTTTGTTATGCTGATCAAGAAGTTATTAAACGTCTTACTGTAGATTTTTTTTATTTGAGAAATAAACGTGTATGGGGTAAATGTAAAAAATATGTTCAGTACAACAGTTATCGAAAGTTTTGTTCAATCAACTGTGTTACATCCTAAATGTCTATCTTAACTTATTGATTATTTATTTTATAGCTATTACCAGCTGGTTATAATGTTTACTTTTTCACTTTGTTTTTAATTTGTGTTGAATAAAGTTGGTTAAAATTGTACTTTTACAAATACATTTATTATTTGTTCTAATTACATACAGAACAATTTGGCGACGAGGATGGGATCTCAATTATCAATTATCAATTACAATTATCAATCTGACACTTACAGTAAACTTAGGGATATATTGCATCCTGTATCACCTATAACTAAATCCTATGCTGAATTAGTTCAAACTCTTAATTCACATTTTACACCAAAACCAAATGAAGTATCAGAGACATTCAAATTTCATTGTAGACACCAATATGAAGGAGAAAACGTTTCTGAATTTTCATTGGATCTTAGAAAGTTGTCTAGATATTGTAATTTCGGCACATTTCTGTCAAAAGCCCTGAGAAACCAATTCATACTCGGGCTAAGGGATGAAAAAATACAGACAAGGTTAATTACTCTAAGTGACAGTGATTTGAGTTTTTAAAAAGCTGTAGACATGGCTCAAGTAATTGAAAAGGCTCAAAAACGATTCAATAACAATCCAATCAAAATTCAATCATGAAAAAAATGAATTGCCGGTTAACTTAAATGTTGTACAACAGAAAAGTTTTAAAAAACCTAAAAACAGTACCAATCTTAAACAATGTCACCGTTGTGGAGAGTTACATGAATTGCATGAGTTGTTGTTTGCATGAATTGTGGTATGCAAACACAAAAATACAACATGTAACTTCTGTAAAAAAATAGGGCATCTAGCAAAGATTTGTTTTAGGAATCCTAATGCACCTATCAAATTGCAAAGACAAAACAAGACTACATTTAACTCTACGTCAAGAAATGTAAAACAAATAACGGACTCGTTCGAAGATCAAAGTGAAATATTGCTACAACAAAATATGAACAATTCTGTTAGATCCCTCTGTAAGGAAACTAATGTTATTGACATTTGTTCTATGAATACATCAGAAGATAAATTTAGGAAAATTATGTTAAACATAAAAATAAATGGGAAAACTATTCCGTTTGAACTAGATACAGGAGCAGGGGTATCTTTGATGTCAAAAAGTAACTTTTCCAAGTTTTTTCCAAAACACATACCTTTAATGAATCCAGACATAATATTAAGAGATTTCAACAAAAATGAATTTGTTCCATTGGGTAAAACCATTGTTCAAGTTGGTTACGGTAACCAAACCAAATATCTTCCATTGTATATAGTCGATGGTAATAGAGATACGATATTTGGTAGGGAATGGCTGAGATCGATTAAAATAAATTGGTCAGACATAAATAACGTTCACGGAGCTGACTTGAATAGAGTTAAACACTCAAATCCCAAAGCACACGATATTTTGATGGAATTTAAATCCATATTTGAACCAAGAGTTGGAAGTTTCAAAGGGGGAGAAGAACTTCTTAACTTAAAGCCTGACACTACACCAGTTTTTAAAAAAGCTAGACCACTACCTTATGCTTTGTTACCAAAAGTTAGTGCAGAAATCGACAGACTAGAAAAAGAAGGTATAATTACAAAGGTGAATCAGAGTTCTTGGGCTACTCCAGTTGTACCGATTATGAAGGCAAATGGGAATATCAGACTGTGTGGAGACTACAAAGTAACCCTCAATCCCCATTTGGTAATACCAGAACCCAACATGCCCCGCATTGATGATATTTTGGCCAGAATGGGTAATTCGACTAAATTTACAAAGATTGATATATCCGAAGCTTACCTACACATGCCAGTGAAAGAAGAATACAGAGAATTGCTCACAATCAATACACACAAAGGTCTATATCGATTAAATCGTCTACCATTCGGAATTGCAAGTGCACCTGCTATTTGGCAATCAGCAATGGAAAATATTCTACAAGGTATTGATGGTGTTGATGTTTTCTTTGACGATGTCAAAATAACAGCCCACAGTGAGGAAGAACATTTGAAAAGACTCCGTGCTGTATTAAATCGGTTCAAAGACAACGATTTACACATTAATGTTTCTAAATCCCAATTCCTTGTACCAGAGATTGACTTTCTTGGTTACCATGTCTCGTCAAAGGGAATAAGTAAAAGTAAACATATTACTGAAGCAATAAGAAACCTGAAGAGACCAAGTAATGTGAAAGAAGTTAGACAAATCCTTGGGTTGATAAGTTACTATCGAAAGTTTATTCCAAACTTAAGTGAAAAGATGCAAGCTATTATTAATCTCACAAGAGCTAATGTACCTTTTAATTGGACTGAAGAATGTGAACGAGATTTTCAATTGGTGAAGGAGGAAATGATGTCAGAGAATATACTATGCCATTTTGACCCACACTTGCCACTCATTCTAGCAACAGATGCTAGTCAATCTGGAATTTCGGCAATTCTTTCTCATGTGTTTCCGGATGGAAACGAAAGACCTGTTGCATTTGCTTCCAAAACACTATCACAAAAACAAAAACAGTACAGTGTCATACAAAAAGAAGCCCTGGCAATTTATTTTTGAGTTAAACACTTTTACCAATACCTTTATGGACGTCATTTCACCCTAGTTACAGACCACAAACCCCTGGTATCAATATTTGGACCGAAAAATGGAATACCACTTATGGCCGCAACAAGACTACAACATTATGCTATATTCCTTCAGGCATTTTCATTTGACATAAAGTATAAATCAACCAAAGACAATGTTAATGCTGATGCACTTTCAAGACTACCTAAAAATGTTGAAGAAGCTGCTGTTATTGACTTAGCCGATGTTCATGAAATAGAACAAATCTATACTTTACCTGTCACAGCTGAAGAAATAGCAAAAAATACACAATCTGATCCAGATCTTAGAGATATTTATCAATCACTAATCAGAGGGGAGCAAATCCATCACCCGATGTCTTCTAACGAACAAGAATGGTCAATTCATCTTGGATGCTTATTAAAAGGGAATCGTGTGGTGATTCCCAAACAACTTCGTCCAAGAATTTTGAAATAACTTCATGAGGCTCATGTGGGTATAGTTCGCATGAAGGGACTAGCTCGTTCGTATGTTTGGTGGCCTAAAATTGATACAGACATTTAGAATATGACCTTAAATTGTTTGGGATGTCAACGAGTACAACATGAAGCACCCAAAGCACAAGTTCACCACTGGGAATATCCTTCAAGGCCTATGCAAAGAGTTCATGTTGATTTTGCAGGACCATTTTATGGCCATTATTTTCTCCTAATTGTGGATGCCTACAGTAAATGGCCAGAGATTGTAACACTTACAACTATAAATTCACATAAAACCATTGAGGCTTTGCGGAAATTCTTTTGCTCTTTTGGAATCCCTGACATATTAGTGTCAGACAACGGAAGGCAATTTGTTTCGTTAGAGTTTGAAAAATTTCTTAAATCTAACGGAATTAGACACAAGAGATCAGCACCTTACCATCCTGCAACTAATGGCCAAGTAGAACGCTATGTACTAGACTTGAAAGATACTATCAGAGCCATGCACTTTGAGGAAGGCTCAATTGAGTTGAAATTACAGAGATATTTAATGGCCTATCGAAGAGCTCCACATAGTACTACACACATAGGACAGTCTCCTTCACATCTCTCTATTGGACGTCAAATTCGATCAAGACTTGACTTATTGTATCCTGATTTGTCACAAAAAATGAACCAAAATTTTGACTCAAAATCATATTCTGACAGGCAAAAATCATTTAAAGCTCAAGACCCTGTTGCTTACCGCCTCTATGGGACCTGCAACAAATGGGGCTTTGGAAAGATCAATAGAAAAGAAGGACCAAGAAATTATGAAATATCCACAAGCAGTGGCACAATCAGACGTCATCAAGACCAAATTAGACGTTCAGGGCGAAACTTGTGTGAGTTTTCATTAAGGAATGAGCAAAATCAAGTATTCATACCAAGAAATTTTGGAGGAGTTCATTCTGGAGGAGTCAGAGAGGAACCAACCGAAAACCACGCAACAAATGATAACAACATACCAACCGAAAACCACATAACAAATGATCACAACATACCAGATGTTCCAGAGGCCAACGATCACAACATATCAGATGTTCCAGTGGCACCAACACCCGCTATTACAGTGAGACGTTAAAAAAGGACACATAAACCCGTGGATAGACTCAATTTATGAAGCTCACTTAAGAAGGGGAAGTGTTACATCCTAAATGTCTATCTTAACTTATTGATTATTTATTTTATAGCTATTACCAGCTGGTTATAATGTTTACTTTTTCACTTTGTTTTTAATTTGTGTTGAATAAAGTTGGTTAAAATTGTACTTTTACAAATACATTTATTATTTGTTCTAATTACATACAGAACAAACTGTGAAATAAAAAAAAAAGAGTAACAGGTTCAAGGTGTTATAGTTTACCTTATTTTACTTGTTTTAGACAATAAAACATATTCTATTTTGATATAATAACTAATAAAAAAATACTGCAAACATAATAATACATCATTTTAAACCAAATAAAGATTACAAGAAGTTTGTATGTGTATAAGTAAGTTTTTGCCATTATACTCCGTAGAGTTTGTATCCAACCTCAACAGGACGGAACGACCAGTGCGGCCTGGTTGGGAGGGTGAGATAAGGCTAGCGCAGTGGTATGGAATAACCTTCCCGCACATTGTTGATGCTCTTAACTTATCGGTTGTTGAGGCAGAAAATCAAGTAGGTGTGTCTAACCATTACCTATAATGTACGACCCTCATTTGCTGCACTCGATCTATGAGATATATTGCTAAATATTATGTTAGTAAGATCACTTGGAAAATATTTACTCGAATTTTGAAATTTAAATCCAGTTTTTTTTCTAAGTATCATTTGGTTCTGTCACAACTAAAACTATTACCTCATCTGCTTTTAAACGTTAGTTGACTTGCCCTGTTTCAAATGAACTAACTTATGTGTTTGTTAGTGTTTTTTGTAATTATTTTTGGTAAATAAACAATGATTAACTTACCGGTCGCAAACCAATATTAATGAACTGTAATGAATTACTGCGTTTTACCGCCTCAGTTTGCGTGAGGTTTCTCAGTTTTGTATCAAATTAAATGTAGCGTAAAGTATTACATATACAAATTTCAAATATCTATAATGCTTCCAGTGATGAAAAATCCAACTGCTTTCATTAACCATAACACCATATCAATGACTATGGTACTCAGTAATAAATATATAAAGCTACGAAAAATTAGAGACAACTGATAATAATAATATTATGAGTACATATTACGTAAATATAAACGCTTAAACTGAAAGGCGAGCCAATATTTTAGTACGAATAATCAAAGGTAAACAAGTTTGCTAAAGGAAGACTTTGTAATCATGTGTCGGTACTTGTTAATCGACAAAATACTTGATTTTTATAAGATATAGTTTAACGTGATACCAAAACAATTCAAATGTAAAAATTAATATATATCATGATTTGTTTCGTTATAAAGTGCATAAATTAAACAAGTTGTTAAAATTGTAAAAACAATTTATATCTTAAAAAATGATTAACTAATAACTCGTGAAAATGTAACAATATTTCTAATAGTATTTTGTTGGTTTAAAGTGAACGGAAACAGTTATATACCACAAATTAAAATGTACTGATATACGATAAGTTGTTTCTTGGCTGATAAGGTAATGAGAAACACATCGGTATGTATAAGTCAAAAATGTATAACCTAATAGAAGGTTTATAAACCTGCCATATAGACCGAACATAAAAGGCTGGCAGCCACTTGCGGTTCATTGAATTTTATCACCAACGATAACGTTGGTCAGATCTTTTTTCTTTAAGTAATAGTAGCTTTTATTATGTTTGGCGTGTAAGAGTCTTGAATTTTAAAAAGTTGAATTCTTTAAAAGAAGTATAATTTTATTATTATTTTTTTTATAAGCATTTTTTACGTTAACACTATTCTTGCAGTATCGTATAAACCGCTTATAAAGTCCAAAATATACAGTATCATTAAGTTAGACAGTAATCGTTTAACAAGCTTGTTAAAAAAACGTTTAGTCAAAACTCAGCCCAAACATCTCTTTTATGTCCAAACAAATTAAAATTGTGTAATAAGTTTACTATTTTTCGCCAATAGATTTGCGGCTAGACCAGTGAGTTATTACACATTGTTTAGTTTATAATTTATTTTTAATTAAATCAGTTATTTAACATGTCTTGTTGCTAATTACATTTTTAATTCATATCGAGTTGTTGATAGTTGCATCGTCAGTGCAAGAATTTCGATTTTACATAATTCATAAGATATCATGGTAAACAAATACCAGTATGTAAAACATATATGGGCACCTATATTTTAAACTTATCTATCAGTGAATTAATTGTTTGGTTTCGAACCATTTAAATGTTGTCGTGGGTAACCTTCCATTTGGCAACAAAGGTAATTAGTAGGAATCTTCTTGTGCAATGTTGACCTTTCAATAGTTTGGATATATTCCTTTAAAGGCCTAATTATAGTATTGTAATAATAACAGTGCTTATTAAGTACTACAACGCAATGAGATATCCAAAACGTACATCTAGAGCTGCACATCTAAGTCTCGCTACTAAGCCTGATAAGGAACAGATCATTCGTCAACCCACAATCTGATTGGTTGGAGAAATTGATCCTCTTTAAAGCTTACTTCCTACTTCCACATGTAATTGATGAAAAACATTGACATTCTTTATAGGCTAATCGATTAAAAATCTGAAACTGAAATATTTCAATGCTTTAGACAGGTTATTTATAATTTTACCGGGGGATACACAGAGGTTTTTAAATTTTACATTTCATAAAAAGTCTGCTGACTCAATTTTTTAACACATGCATGATAAGCAAATTGGTATTATTGACATTGGTGATTTAAATTGTTTGTTACTGAAGTATTTATTGGTTCTTAAGTATGTGTTTTGTCAAAAATAGCTTACTGATTTACTGGGTGAAAAGAAAACTATTTGTGTTTGCTTTAAACAATTGATTCATTTAATTAGTATTTTTACCAGGAAAGTTGTGGGGTAGTTTAGATTTTTTACATTTGGCAAGGTTTTTGGGGCGCTGAATCTGAATCTGGTTTGCTACCAAAAATACCAACATTGACAAAATGAGAAAAATGTGAAAAAACTCAGAAAACTTGTAACTCAGAAACTATCAACTTTTTGTAGATTTATGCTTGTAAAATTAAAGTACACAAAACATACCCCTTAGGTGTTAATCTCCGATGAATTGAAAATTAGATGATTTTTGTTTTTTTAGAAAATTTCTGGAAATTCTTCCGTCAATGTCATTTATTAATTGTATATTCCCAGGTAAAGGTCTTATACAAATCCACAGTGTTGAACTTGTTTAGTTTTGTGTTAGTGAATCGTTCATTTTTTTCTATAAAGGTTAAATGAACCGTTGCTGTTTAAATTACCCTGGCTCAGAGGGTTGTAATAGGGCAGGCTCTGGTACACGTTAAGATGCTTTAGATGTGAGCGTACGAGCTTGTTCATCTGCACAATTCTAAAAGGTTATTAGTAAAAAAAACAATTTGCACATCATAAGTAATACCAAAATTAAAATTATAGCAAACTTTCAACCATGTAATATGTATGAACTTGATAACGTGATATTAAGATATACGTTAATGCAAAAGTGCTATGTAGGCAGTAGTTATACTGTTGCTAATCTTTTATAATTTATACAAATTTAACAAGTAAAATAAATAAGGAATAATAAAGTGAGTTTGATACTATACTTAATGTCTGTACAGTCTAAGCATGTACTTCCAGTATGTTTTCCGTCTCCTTCTTCGGATCCATATATTCATCAATGTCAACATCATCTTCACATAAAAACTACCCCACAAATTTCCCGCTAGGGTTACATTTAAATACAAATTTACTGGATTAAATGTGCTGTCTTACAAAATTAGTATGTGATAAAGAAATTATTGCCTTAAACTGGCTGTCATAGGGAAAGATGAACGTGATATTTTTATCTAGCAAAGCACAAATCGAATTGCTGAGTTTTGAGTTCAAAGTGGATACCCATGTCTTCCCTAATGATACTGCTGTCATATGCAAGAAAGCACTAGTAAAATACTGATAGCAGGAAATACTGTGAAAATTTAAGTATCGTGTATAGAATGTAACAACACTATTCAAACCTTTGTTTTTTAAAACATAAAAAATGTATAAAAAGTACAGCCACTAGAAGCGAAAGTGGCTCTTTCTGGTACACATTTGTTGAAAATACGATTAAGTAGGCCTACCAAAAAGACACTTTCGCTCCGTGTGATGAACAACTATTTTCATCATACTGTAGAAATAACCTTCTAATCGTTACAAATTTGGACCACATTTTTTAAAGTTATTCATTGTCTTTATCAATGTTTACATTTCTGTTGTTTGCAAATATAACTTTAAATATCATGTGATGGTACCTTGGGGGTTATTATTAAAAAAAATGTTAAATTGTTCATTTTGATTTCCCCATAAAAAACCAATAAGATAACGAAAAATTGCTATTAAAAACGACTCAAACAATATTGTGTTTCAAATTTTGCAATTTGTAAATATTATGGTTCAATGACTATTGCAACTTTTATGGGTTCTCCAAAATAAACCCACAAAAACTCAGAAAGTAACGCTAAAATCATATTTACGAAAGGACTAGACCAATTTTCATAAATATTTAACAGGATATATCCATTTTGAGTCTAAAGGAAACAATACAACCCCCATTTCTGTAAAACATATAGACAAAAGGTTATTGCAGCTTTTCCTATTTTCACCATGAGATATCAAAGTTACCCCTATCATTTACCCTATGGCCTAAAGCATAAGGGTTGTTGACAATCTAATTGGGCAAAATATGTGTCAGGTTGATGATACCGTTTATTTGCACTACATTAAAATACAATTGTATTCGGCATGGTACGTGTTCAAAATCTGGAAACCTAAGTTTTGGGTAAATATTATGAAAACGCCAACAGAATTATATGCGATTTACTATTTTGGATACAATGGGAACAGAAAGCCAACGAAGGCACGGACGTGAGCAGATTAAATCGACTATTTGTATTATTCCGGAAGAAGAGAGAAGATTGTGTTCTGCCGGCTGATTCAACCCATGTATAAAATAATAGCCGTGGAATCCAAATGATTAGTTCTGGTAATCAAATTAACATTAATCTAATTACAATCCGAAGTATTATTTGAACTCGTTGTCTGCTTAAAATATACATTCCCATTATACATTCCAAATAATATTTCAAATTATTTATTTGCACCTAATCTAATATATGAAGTATGGCAAAGTAGCTCTGTAAATTATATTTATAGTGGATTTTGATATTGTAAACTTTATATTTGGCTAAATTTTATGTTAGACATAGAGTAAATAAATTAGTTCATGTTTAGGGTAATTCATAAGATTAAAAACTAAAATAACTTATAAATTTCACCATAATGGTTAACTATAGTATATTTTAATATTTACCATTTGGTTTAATGACCGGTTTTTACATTAAAGAATTAAACGGGATGATGATAAATGCACTGTTGTATCTAGCAAAGGAAGTTTAATAATGAAATTCCTGGCTGCTTCCTCCCTTGGAAAGTGTGAATTACATTCCTCTGACCACAAGAACTGTGCTGGAAGTAAAAGTATTGTGCGGAAAAGTTGCTTTAATATTTTGTTAAATAATCACGTTAGCCTATACAACTTTTGCACGCACAATAATTTCATAAACGACTACAACGATTTCCTCTTAAATTTTGGAAACGTTTTAGTTTTAGGTTAAACTGGTCCTAAACAATATAAATTACAATATTCATGGTAGGCTCTGTTCTAAAAACATTGTTTTCCGTAAAATATTAAATATTTTTAACATTCGTCAGGATTGCCAAGTACAAATACAGTATGAATTTGTCATTCGAATTAATACCATTGAGCATAGGCCTAGCACACAACTGTATGATACGACTATCGGCCGGGTATTTAGATGTCAAATATTGGCTTATAAACTAAGAAATATCCTATGTTATACATAATGTATAATGGCCCAGTATCCAAACCGTCTCTATAACCACCTCTGTATTTGATATGTTGTGTTCAAATACAGATTTTTTTAACATGTTGTTACTTTCCTTTGATATGTCAGTAATTCGTGTTTATTTACAATGGTTTGAATGACTTGAGATCGCAATATTGTAAGCAACATGTAAGCATCAATAATCTATACTTATTTAATACGCAAGCAGTTTTTTTGTGACAATTACTCCTCCGAAACTACTGAACCGATTGACATGTTTTTGGTGTCATTGGAAAGAGCGTAACGTGAAGTTGTGCAGGAAACTTTCTTTTTAGGGAAATAATTAGAGAGTGAGGCCCTGGGGCCCTTTAAAGTTTTGTATTTCTTCATAAGATTAACATGGGAAACAAAAATTGTTATGAAACTCCAGCTGTTGTCAGAAATTAAAAGTGAGAAGAAGAACATATGTTAAATGGAAACAGTCAATAAGTTTGCTAATTTAACAGTTTGCTACAAACATTTACTGACTTATAACACTAAAAAACAAGATCAGCTTTTGAAATATGATAAGATATTTACAAACAATTTTGATTGTATTGATCTGTTATGTACATCTTGAGTATTTCCATAATCTTTGAGTTGAATATTTTAAAGTCATCAGAAAATATGAAAAAAATAATAGAATAATCCGTAATAGGATAACAGAAATTATACGTTTTAAAATAACGCCTGTAATACTTAGCAATCGCTCGAATTCGAGCAACCGGTACACTAGTTTTGCATTATATCATGTATTTATATTATACGTTATATTACATGTTTTATATTGTGTTTTATAATATTATTGTTTGTATAAAATAAAATCTGTTGGAAATCATACATATGTATGTTTAATCTTTTTACCACCCACGAGCTATGCTCGATCTCCAAGCCCTCATTTATGAAAGGAGCAGAGTTTGGAAATGCACTTCAAGCTGTTTACGTGACAAAGGCTTAGGGTACAAAACTAGCCATTACCAATAATGTTCGGGATACAATTCATAAATTCAATGAAACTGATTTATGTCCAATCTACGAATATTACTTCCGTTATAATCATAGCAGTTTTTCTTTGGATATTACTTCTATTTGACCAACACTCAAAAGTTATATGTAATGGGGAAATACAAACGTAATTTGTGCTTATGGTCCCTACATTTCCCGGCCTCCTTGGCCAGAATTGGCTATACTCCTCATGGCTATATGCCAGGGAGTCAAATATGATCTCATAGATTTTCACTACCTACAATTATGGTATTATAACTTTGGACTTTACTAATAATGTTAATATACGACAGTATCACTTTCCATCATTACCATCACTATTCTTCCTCAAATATTACTTCATTGACCCAAACCCCAATCTGAAAAAATAGCTTAGCAATGTAGTCTTATTCTCAAAATAAAACTATTTAAAATTGCTATTGCTGTTTTTTAAGCCCAACTGTAATCTACTTATAACAGCGCCTACGAGTCATAGGGCCTGCGGTAGCTAGCACTAATAAGCATACAGCTAATAAACCAGCATCCCTAAAGGGGGCCCCAGTGAGCCAATGGTGAGTTTAATTATATATTGGTATTACTAACTAGTAATCCTCTTAAATGCACAAATAATTTATTGATTTAAAATATATGAAATCATATTGAAACTGAAATGATTTTTTCCTACAGTTACCTAACAATGTACATGTTCTCTGACTGATTTGAGAAAGCAAAGTGGCCTCGCTCATCAGTGAGACAATGTTAACATTGTCTCACTCTAATTACTTTGTCTCACTCCAGATTTGCAACGTGAAGGCACGAAATAGTGAGCGCGTAACAAGCAGGCAACGTCGTATGCGCGCGAAGTACGTTGGCAGCACTGGCTGTAAATCAGCTGGTCAGCTGTTGTACTGTTGTATTTGTCACTTCACATTAAATGTTATATTAAAAGTTCACTTCTGTGTAAAAATAGGTTATGTTTCTTCACCAATTTATTCGTTTTATGGTAACTGTAGGAAAAGTATAATGTCCAACTCGAGTTCAAAGTACAATTGCCTCACTCGAGAAACCATTCCTCACTCGCCTACGGCTCGTGAGTAAGGATTTCTCTCGAGTGAGTCAATTGCTCACTTTTCTCACTAGTTGCACAAATAAGTATTATTAAAATAATTAAAATAATTGATGGACATTATATTGAAAACATGTAAGTCCTTAATTAAAGGCAAAGTACATCAACAGATTTTTATTCTAAGGACAAAGAGAATTAATCCATAATCAACTCCTCTAAATTGTCGAATTTCAACAGTCAAGCCATTTCATCAACGATTTGTCTAGATTTACAGCAAATAGAAACCATTAGTTCAATGACCGCTCTCGGTAATTAATAGAATCCTCTTACACCCGTGGATAAACAAACTAAGCAAATTTTGTGTTTTTAAACGCCGAGCAAAGGTTTCAAATGGTTGTGTTTTGTCACATGGCAGAAATAAATCCAACGGGTCGCACTCTGTACGTTAATCTACTTTATAGGTTTTCGTGATGGGATTTAGTGTATAGAAGCAGTATATTTTATGATTTGGGCGTCAAGTAACGCTTTTCGACTTGAGCTCAAGCGTGATCGAGGCGAAGCCGAGGTGAGGATTGAAAAGAAACTTTTTTCCCGTGTGATGAACTATGTTTTTCGTCATATTGTACTCTTACTTAAGGAAACTAAATTCAAAAACAAAAATGCTTCTAATGTAAATATAACCCCTCAAAACGACGTCGATGATTTCAATTTAGTGAATGAAAACACGTACTGTAGCTGTTTAGTTAGTGATTCAAAAAGTTTTTCTATTACGATTACGATCGTGTTAGTTTACATTATACTATTAATTAGTGAATAATTGACAAGGATGAAACAATTAGTTAAAACCAAAAATAATCGATACATACTCTCGACACATGATAGGCTTTCATGTTTTGTTTTCACATGTTAGGCTTTCATTCAAGTTTACAACAGCAGCTTTTTACTCAACAAGAGTTAATTTAGACTCGCAACGTATGTATTAATATATAAGTATATAGTATGTAATATTATTATTAATATGTATTAATATGTATGTATTAAGTCTCTTTTCAATCTGAAATAAGACTTTAAAAACCTTTTTCATTAATAAGCTATTAAAAAAAAGCTTTCATACAGATTTCTTAAGGGATTTTTTTAATAGGATGTTTTAAATCAAATTTAAAAACAAATACTTATACTATCTAGTTGTTAACCATTTAGATACCTATTACTTCCTAGACTATCTTGATACTTACAAATCTAAGCTTTTAAATGGTTAACAGGGTAAATGGTTCAATGGTTTTTAACAGATTATAGCGCTTCAATAAAGGAATCGATGAATAAAAAATCGTATATCCTGTAAGGAAGTTTTCCCTTTTGAAAGGAGAAAAGTCCCTTTCACTCTCCTATGAAATATTACTAGCTTTTTCCTATCGGGTATTTCCTGGGTTAGTGACAACTCAGACTGTTACAAACTGATCTCATTTATTGTACAATATTTACAAATCAGAATATGCCTTCTATTTCTAAGACAACCATCAATCGTCCAGTGTTCACCGTCGTACTGGTCCTTGCGATCCTCTGGAATGCCGTTCCAACGGCGTACTCCCCAGAGAGCAACCTGTCGTTGCTGTCGCCTCGCGTCGGCTGTCTGGCTCCAACTGCCCAGCCCTCTAACAGTGATGTCGACTCTGCGGCGCTGTCTCTTGCTGACACCTCTCGTCGGCTGTCTGGCTCCAACTGCCCAGCCTTCAAATAGTGGTGTAGACCTGTAGCAAGCTGCGCTGTCTTCGGCTGACCTTTCTCGTCGGCTGTCTGGCTCCAACTGCCCAGCCTAAAACAGAATCCCCTATTTAATACCGTCCACTATTGTACGGAGTGGAAGGGGAAGATTCAAAGGATAGATGGGGGCTCAACACGCCCATCCAGCCAGTGCGGGCTCAACACGCCCGTGCACTAAGGTACTGGGGGCTCAACACGCCCATCCTGTACCGGGGAAAGGATGCGTACTGGGGGCTCAGCACGCCCGTCCTGTACCGGAGAAAGGAAAAAGTACTGGGGGCTCAACACGCCCGTCCTGTACCGGAGGGAAAGGTAAAGAAGGAGCGCTGGGGGCTCAACACGCCCGTCCAGCCAGTGCGGGCTCAACACGCCCATGCACTAAGGGAAAGGGAATAGTACTGGGGGCTCAACACGCCCATCCCGTACCGGAGAGAGGGAAAAATACTGGGGGCTCAACACGCCCGTCCTGTACCGGAGAAAGGAAAAAGTACTGGGGGCTCAACACGCCCGTCCTGTACCGGAGGGAAAGGTAAAGAAGGAGCGCTGGGGGCTCAACACGCCCGTCCAGCCAGTGCGGGCTCAACACGCCCATGCACTAAGGGAAAGGGAATAGTACTGGGGGCTCAACACGCCCATCCCGTACCGGAGAGAGGGAAAAGTACTGGGGGCTCAGCACGCCCGTCCTGTACCGGAGAAAGGAAAAAGTACTGGGGGCTCAACACGCCCGTCCTGTACTAGAGGGAAGGGAAAAGTACTGGGTGCTCAACACGCCCATCCAGCACTAGAGGGAAGGGAACAGTACTGGGGGCTCAACACGCCCATCCAGCACTAGAGGGAAGGGAAAAGTACTGGGGGCTCAACACGCCCATCCAGCACTAGAGGGAAGGGGAAAGTACTGAGGGCTCAACACGCCCATCCAGCACCCAGGGAAGGGTCACCGGGGGCTCAACACGCCCATCCGGTGGGGTCGGGCCCGAAGGCCCAACTGACTCTGCTGCCCAAGTGTCCTCCCTTATATGCACGGATTTTACCCCAAAAGGGTGGGGGAAAGTACTCAGTACCGGGCCCTGGTACTGAGCTCCTTCCCCATCACATTGTCCTGAGAGAATTTACCTGAGTGAAAAGTACTGGGGGAAAAGTACTGAGGGAAAAGTACTGAGGGAAAAGTACTGAGGGAAAAGTACTGAGGGAAAAGTGCTGAGGGAAAAGTGCTGAGGGAGAAGTGCTGAGGGAAAACGGTACAGTTCTATGTGTATCTATATCACTTTATTACACTCCCCTCTTTCTTTAATCACGTCAAGAAAGACTCAGACTTATTCTGAGTCAAGATTTCCAACCATCTTTTTAATACCACTTATTTTCATTTTATTTCGATCAAAAATACCAATGACACTTATTTACCTGACCTCCTTGGCCATTAGGTAAAATAACCAACACTCAACATATACAAATAATATTCTTCATTTCGCAGTTAGCATAACTACGAACAGTAACAAAAAATAATTGTATTCGAAAGTCAAAACCAAACAATATAATTCTCCTAAACAAAATAATCTCCTTAAAAAAAAAATTCCCACATAAACTGAACGTTTTGTTTTACTTAGAATAAATCTTTCTTACTTTCTGGCCATATCTCCTTTAGGTACCCTGCATTCACGAGAAAAGTGTCCTGGCTGATTGCAATTCCAACAATTGGTTCGGTTTCCAACTGACGGATTCTGTCTCCTGCTCTGCGGGGTTTCATTTCTGGTTCTTCGTTCCATATTTTCTCGTAAGTTAGCTGCAGCTTTACTCCCTGGCTCATTGTTAGAAGGTCCTGGGAGACTGTATCCTCCCTTAAGGAAAGATGATAGGGCTTTCCTTCCGTCTCTTACGTTGCCGCTGACGGGAAGGCCGAATTTCTTCAGCTCCTCTACTAGTTCTGCCTTCTTTAGGGTGTAGATCCATCCTACTCGGGGGTTCTGTCTTGTTTCGTCGGGGATGCTCTCTGACTCTGAATCAGTCATTATGTTTGTGTCTTGGTCCTCCTGGGAATAACAATTAATTATTTTCATAAGCCAGTATCAAATTACTAATAGTAATAACTTAGAGATCGTTCCTTTGTTCCTCACAATCTTTAACTTTTTCAAAGTTCTTAATTTCTTGAGTCAATTTGTACTGAGTTGTCACTATTATAGTCCCTGTTCGGGCGCCAAAATTATGTAAGGAAGTTTTCCCTTTTGAAAGGAGAAAGGTCCCTTTCACTCTCCTATGAAATATTACTAGCTTTTTCCTATCGGGTATTTCCTGGGTTAGTGACAACTCAGACTGTTACAAACTGATCTCATTTATTGTACAATATTTACAAATCAGAATATGCCTTCTATTTCTAAGACAACCATCAATCGTCCAGTGTTCACCGTCGTACTGGTCCTTGCGATCCTCTGGAATGCCGTTCCAACGGCGTACTCCCCAGAGAGCAACCTATCGTTGCTGTCGCCTCGCGTCGGCTGTCTGGCTCCAACTGCCCAGCCCTCTAACAGTGATGTCGACTCTGCGGCGCTGTCTCTTGCTGACACCTCTCGTCGGCTGTCTGGCTCCAACTGCCCAGCCTTCAAATAGTGGTGTAGACCTGTAGCAAGTTGCGCTGTCTTCGGCTGACCTTTCTCGTCGGCTGTCTGGCTCCAACTGCCCAGCCTAAAACAGAATCCCCTATTTAATACCGTCCACTATTGTACGGAGTGGAAGGGGAAGATTCAAAGGATAGATGGGGGCTCAACACGCCCATCCAGCCAGTGCGGGCTCAACACGCCCGTGCACTAAGGTACTGGGGGCTCAACACGCCCATCCTGTACCGGGGAGAGGATGCGTACTGGGGGCTAAGCACGCCCGTCCTGTACCGGAGAAAGGAAAAGTACTGGGGGCTCAACACGCCCGTCCTGTACCGGAGGGAAAGGTATAGAAGGAGTGCTGGGGGCTCAACACGCCCGTCCAGCCAGTGCGGGCTCAACACGCCCATGCACTAAGGGAAAGGAAATAGTACTGGGGGCTCAACACGCCCATCCCATACCGGAGAGAGGGAAAAGTACTGGGGGCTCAGCACGCCCGTCCTGTACCGGAGAAAGGAAAAAGTACTGGGGGCTTAACACGCCCGTCCTGTACCGGAGGGAAAGGTAAAGAAGGAGCGCTGGGGGCTCAACACGCCCGTCCAGCCAGTGCGGGCTCAACACGCCCATGCACTAAGGGAAAGGGAATAGTACTGGGGGCTCAACACGCCCATCCCGTACCGGAGAGAGGGAAAAGTACTGGGGGCTCAGCACGCCCGTCCTGTACCGGAGAAAGGAAAAAGTACTGGGGGCTCAACACGCCCGTCCTGTACCGGAGGGAAAGGTAAAGAAGGAGCGCTGGGGGCTCAACACGCCCGTCCAGCCAGTACGGGCTCAACACGCCCATGCACTAAGGGAAAGGGAATAGTACTGGGGGCTCAACACGCCCATCCCGTACCGGAGAGAGGGAAAAGTACTGGGGGCTCAGCACGCCCGTCCTGTACCGGAGAAAGGAAAAAGTACTGGGGGCTCAATACGCCCGTCCTGTACTAGAGGGAAGGGAAAAGTACTGGGTGCTCAACACGCCCATCCAGCACTAGAGGGAAGGGAACAGTACTGGGGGCTCAAAACGCCCATCCAGCACTAGAGGGAAGGGAAAAGTACTGGGGGCTCAACACGCCCATCCAGCACTAGAGGGAAGGGGAAAGTACTTGGGGCTCAACACGCCCATCCAGCACCCAGGGAAGGGTCACCGGGGGCTCAACACGCCCATCCGGTGGGGTCGGGCCCGAAGGCCCAACTGACTCTGCTGCCCAAGTGTCCTCCCTTATATGCACGGATTTTACCCCCAAAGGGTGGGGGAAAGTACTCAGTACCGGGCCCTGGTACTGAGCTCCTTCCCCAGCACATTGTCCTGAGAGAATTTACCTGAGTGAAAAGTACTGGGGGAAAAGTACTGAGGGAAAAGTACTGAGGGAAAAGTACTGAGGGAAAAGTACTGAGGGAAAAGTACTGAGGGAAAAGTGCTGAGGGAGAAGTGCTGAGGGAAAACGGTACAGTTCTATGTGTATCTATATCACTTTATTACAATCCTCAGTTTTGCAATGACCTATTTTAATTACACAATATTCTCTACTGCAATTTTGTTTTACTTTCTTTAATAATCTAGAAAAATATTTACCTAACTAATGGACGTGTATCTCACTGAAGCGTTTTTAGAATGATTTTTTTCTTGAAATTAAAGAGCAGAAGTAAACTGAGGCTGCAATACAAATAAAAGAGGAAATTGAAAAGGTGTCAGACGCATATGAGAAACCCAGTCTTTGGAGGTACATTTTAATTTCACGCTTTGCTAAACATATTTCACTCGTTTCACGACCTAACTTTGCCAATATTTGCAAGTTTTTGCTGAATCCAACATTATCCTGGCTAAGAAAAAGGATTGTTTTCGTTTTGTATTTTGTATAGGCCTTGGTCGATCTTATCTTATCTTCAGAATGCCACGTTACACATACAGTTAGGATTTTAATAAATCGTTAATAAGTAAAAATTTTATTTCATAGCAAAGTGGCCAAATCTATTATGTACGCATTTAAAAATAACGATGCAAATTTATTTGAATTGTGTATATCAGTAAAATCCTAAATGAATGTTGTACATCAAACTTATACTGTAGAACATTTTGACAGTTAAACATGAAGATAATAGCCTTATATTATATCGATAAAATACTAAATATAAAATGTAGCCATAACAATTAGAGCTTACTGTAAAGAAATATAAAATTTAAGAACATAGAATTTTGAAAACTAACCCTGTTCTTCAATAGTATCAATAAATAATGTTATTGTCCTGGTTGGAAATACTTAGCGGATAAAATTACTAAACAAATTTATAATAATAACATTTGCAAATTCACATCTATATACTAATCTCTTTTAAAGTATTTCTTTATATCTGTGATAGTAAAAAAGATAATTTCCTCTATCTTTGATGGTTTTATAGTTTCAAAACATATTTGCAGACAACGTGTAAATTTCTTAAATTACAAGTCAATGCATAAAGAATATGAATCGGTACTTCATCAGGGTGTGGGATTCCTGATTTTTAGTTTTTAGTATTTTTAGTATGTGGTTTCAATAATAACTTTAGCGAGAATGCAAAACCATTTATTTTTTTGCTACAAAGAACTACATTAGAGAGGTGAGCACGAGTCTCTTTAATTTTTAACGGATGTTTAACTAAGGAACAAAAAAGCAAACTTTTTTCATTTCCATGTTTCGATCTCCAACTAAAAGTATTTTTGAATTGTATTACTCGAATTGCCTTCGATTTGTAATCCAGTTGATTTGTTAGGTTTTACACAGATATGTCTTTTGTCATCCTATGACAGAATTATGATGTATCGAGGAATACTGGTTTAGATTTGTAGAATTACTATAAAAGTTGGATGTCAACTAGATTAATAACTCTAGTCATAATGTTCAAACTAATTATAAATTTATTTTTTCCAACGTTTTAAGTGTAAAATTGATAACATTGTCTATGTATAGGTAGATTATAAAATACCAGAATATAATCTTTCAGTTTCGTACAAAAATGTATTATAAACGTTTAAATCATACTTATTTTGAACACAGGAATCTCGCCATTTTCCATTAAGATAAGGGCAAAAACGAAATTGCACATCCAATTGACTGTCGAACAAAGAAATGCCTAAAGAAGCGTAGCGCCCCATTTCCGTAAGAGGCTTAACCCAGCCCTTGTGATATTGTACGAACAAGATATCCTTAATTTGGTGGTGTCCTGCAATAGATTATAGATCATACAGTATCTTCCAGAGTATTTAGATTTAATAGCGACTAATTATACTGTTATTTAAGTGATATTTAATAAAATGATCAGTTTAATTTAGTACTACCAATAATTTACATTAAAACTATGTAAAAATAAATTTTATCTTTGCTTTAGAAAATGAAATCAATTATACTGTATATATTCACTACGAACGTCAAACGATTTTAAGATGATATTAAATTAATCTTTTTACCAATGTAAGAACAATGCTTTCTAGAAGGGTTGTACTAAATTGTAAAATGATATTAGTATACAGGTTTTCTATAATTAATAAATAGTGACAATAGTTTTAAATAAAAGGTTGTTTAACAGTTAGTTACAATTTAAGAAACGCTTGGTAATTTAATGTTTTTTTTTATTTCAGAAGCTATTTAATATAGGCCTATACAAATCACGAATGAACGAAAGCTAAGCGAAATCCATCGTAATTTTTTGGAGTGAGCATGCCTATTGTCCAGAGATAAATGAAACACATTTTATATATTATTTAAAAAGTTACGGTAATAAATAACCCGCCAAGAACTTTTAAGGTATTATTTTTATATTAGCAAAGGTTACGTGTCGTCAAGTAGTAGGCCTACCAGTACCACCAGTTGGATAAATAGTATTAGTATCCACAGTAATAACTTCTATGTTTTGTGATGGACAAATAACCCTAGCATTTATTAATTTGTGACTAGTGTATGTTAGGGTGAAGTAAACTTTTTGACCTATATTATCCAATTATACCTATGCTCATTTCGATAATTTATGAAAATGTCGAGTAACATTGGTTATTTAATTTACGAAATTACCAGTATTACTTGTATTTTGTTCCAGACAATGTCACGTTGGCCTTAACCAAAACTGATCGTGGATATTAAAAAAGGGTATTTATATACACCATCTACATAAAAATGTTATTAATTTGTCACACGTATTTTTCAATGACATATGAAGCCAATTAATACCTCCATGATATGTGCAAATAGCCAGGATATTTGTTATAAATTATTCCATTTGCTAACGAATTGAATTATTGCAGTAGCTCGTCAAACCAATTTATATCAATGAATATTCAATAACCAATCTATTATCTTATTACAATCGGAAATTAAAAAAAAATACGAACACGATTTAAAGTTACTAAAGAGACTCTAAAGTTTGTTTTGGCAATACTAGCTCGTTTTACAGTACACAAATAACAGAAAATTACAACCGCGTCCGGAATTCAAAGTATGTCCTTAACTAGTTTAATTATAACGATCTAATTATCAATTATTATCAATTATTAATCATCAATTATTATCAATATTATCAATTATTTAAGATGGGGACACCACTATGTGCGTATTTTAACCCAAATATGAGTGAAGGATGAGTGTAGGATGAGTGGCGCGATCTTGTAGTCTTGTTAGTGACTGTCTTGCAAGGTCGACATATTCCTTAGACACAGCTGTTAATTAATAGCCCAAACAGCCAATGGAAACTAAGGGACCTACAGTTGATAGTGGAATCCGAACCACATTCTTGCCTTGGTATTAACGAATTGGTCTAATTATGCGGATAGTCGTAGTACTCACTAGTGCGGACGTTAATCCACGCTAGGGAGTATCGCATCCACAGTGCATCGCTATAAATATCCATAATTCGTGACCTCATAGTAATCTAACGCAATGGCCCTTTCCTTAAAGTCTACAACGTTATCTGTGGCATTAATCTCTCAGTTAATCATCATATGGGCTGGGTAAGGTTTAAATTTGGCAAAATTGAAATTGTAGACTTTTTCGTAGGAAACTCAAGGTTTCGCACAGCAAGAAACGCATATTAAAAATGATATAAAAATATTAAAAAGACAACGAACCTGGATACTAAACAGTGGATGCAGTTAACCACAGAGCTTGTAACTGCATTATCAAGAGAAATTGGTCATGAATCTAATAACTAACTTTTCAATATTTTTAGATTGATTGATTCTCTTACCAAGCAGACATAGGTAAATATTTATATAGTAAATATCACAAATGCTGAGACGTAAAATATTATAGCAATTAGTTATATCGTTGTGGGGAGTGTTTACAAGCCAGCTTACACAAAGTGGGCAGATGATGCAGTTTCACATACGACATGCTTACTAAATACTTTTGTAAATATAAAATCACCGCAGTCAATAAGGATACGTAAATAATGAAGGCAATGTATCAAATCTTTCTGCGTGGCTGAAGAAAATTATAGACTCACCCTAACACTTTCTAGGGAATTTCTATTAACCATACGTTAACAAAACGAATAATAATATTATTATTATTAATATCATATTTAAACATATAACTTATCGCATATATAGTTCATCAAAGGGTTCTTATTTTAATGAAACATATTAGGGTTACTACTCAAGTCTTTCAGGGATATTCTGTAAATTAAAATACATAAACTACTTAAGAAATTTAATTCCCAACAGTGTGTGTTGTGTGTGAAAAAAGAAACACATTCCAGATCCTAAGGAAGTTTTATCAGAATAAGATTTTTAAATATGAAATAATGAACCAATACGCTGTCAGTAAACACGGTTGTGAGAAGAAAGCGATTTGCACCGCAGTTAACAATTTGACAGGTAAATTCATCTGAGGAAGATCAGTCACGTCTTTCCTGTCTGTCGCCTCGCTGTGTCAACAAACTGTCTTTAGGTCTTTCACGAGCTTTTAGCAATTTGGCTCTTTACAATATTTATGTTATGTAACAGTTTTATTACTTATATGATTTCAATTTATTCTTAAATAATCCAGAGAAACAAATTTAAAATATACATAAAAAATGTGTCTATTAGTAATTAAATAAATAAATAATATTTTATATTTTTATTTTTACTTTTTGTTCCGGTAAATGATGGACGATAAAAATAAAAATTAGCTAGAATGACCTTGCTACACACATTTGCTAAAAAGCTTAAAAAAGCTTGTTATCGAAACATTTATATAATACGGGAACACATTAATTATTTTTTACAGCTTTTGTCAATAATGTGATAAGTTAAAAGTTACTTTATTCAAGCGGCATCTATTATCACTAGCTGTTACCCACGGGCTTCACCCCGTTTGTCTTCATAATCATAAGTATTAATAAAACTATTGATTGGTTAAGTTAAGCTGAAATAAACAAAACAGAATACAGTAATGCAAACAAATAATCGCACCTGATTTTAATAAGGTAATAATTTGAAAGAATAACATACAAATAAGTGTAGCTGAGGTATTTTTAACATTAGGAATATGGAAAGTTCCCTTAAGAAAGGAATTAGGAACTTAAAGGGCAATTTGTAAAAAAAATTGTTTTGCACAAGGTTTCACGTCTTGACGAACATTTTAAGTATATGGTTTATGGGGGTGTGAGTTTTAGTTTTTTCAAAAGTTCATGGGAACTTTGAAATTTATATATGGATATGTTTTTAGTATGTTTATACGCACAATGAAAAACACGAGGATTTTAAGCTGTGTTGTTATCAAACACTGTAATATTTCTATAATAGAACCGTTAATACAATTTAAACCACAAGTGAATAGAAAACTTTAAGTTTTTCGAAAGTATTTTATGTGTCAAAGGACAGTTCTGTCCTTCGATATATTCTATTTCAGCCAGTAAAGTTTGAGAGCAAATGTTGACGTCAGCGCGGATCGAGGCAATTTCTTTGATGATATCGACACAGCGACAACAATCAAGCAATGTCCACAAACATGGGTGAAAATATTCTGGTTCTATATTCCTATTTGTGTTTCAGTTGAATGAAACTCTTAAAAAGGTAATGAAATGTTTCAAAATGTTGGTCATAATCTGTTTAACCTATCTTTTTTCAACACAGCTGATTATTTTATAGTCCAGGATCTGAGAGGAGTTAGTATGCATGGAAAGCCTGACGTAATTTTTCCGATTGTTGTTATAGGCACTGTAGTGATCATAAAAACCTTCCACAGCGACATCCCTGTGGTGAGGGGGGGGGGGGGTATTAGCGGAATAATTTATCTAGAGAAACGTTTTAGATCCAGCTTACAAAGATATGGTCTTAAAAAGGTTAACGTTTAAATCCGTATGGTCGGTGTTTTAGTTATCAAATATTATATACTGAACTTGATACTTTATACTGAAGCTCAAATATTCAATACCCAGTGTTTCATGGGAACTGGAACCCGGACAAACTTCAGGAAACGGTCCGAAGGGTCGATACGAGAAAAAAAGCTATAACGATAGATAAAAAACCTATTAGTTTCATATGCGCAGCAATAAATAGTTTTTTTTTCGGTTTTGCTTGTCATTAAGGTATTTTCTACCTTTGGATTAATAATTAGCCATAATATTTTAGGACCTATAATATTTGTTACATTTTTACAGATATTATCGTTACAGTTTAAAGTACTGTACTATAGTAAGAACTTTTATTTGAAAACAACACTTTTAGGATAAAAATTGTACAACAAAATTTAAGTTTTAAATGACTTTCACGTGAGATCCAAAGGACCATTAGGGCTGACACGTGAATCAAAGTTCTAGAATAAGTGTACAATAAGGTAGTCCGGTCAACAGTGTATTCTGCACTTTAATAAAATAGCAATGTCTAGATTTAAAAAATTCAATATAAATCTGAATAGCTCTTCAATCCGTCATATAGAAAAGCATTATAAAAAGTTTATCAATGATCATAATTTACAACTGTGTAATGTCATATATTATTTTCCTGGTGTGCTATGTTACACCTGATGGTTTGTATTGTTCCTAAAAAATATGTTCATCTTATAGAGAAAAATCTATGCTTTAGGGTAAGCTTTATACCGTATGGTTTATCTTTGAAAGAGCTCAAAGTTTGTTTGGGCTTGACGGATATTACTTTACCAAAGTGCTAAGAACTCCTTTTTTAAATATTGTATCTTCACATGTGCTTCTTAATCCTTTCTCCTTGGTTAAAGACAGGTATCATTGACTTATACTACTCTTCATACTTCATCAACTCTTTTATTAAGATACATGCAGTAAATACACTTATTTGAAATAGTTTATTCATCAAATTTATAAAATTTTTGACAATTTAATATATGTTTGAATAAATACATTTTTAAAGCGTGATTAGGTTTTTAGATGAATGTAACTAAACAGGGTTTCCCTAAAATATTTGGAACTCATAAAATCTATCTTGTATGACTCGCGATACGTTAGAGTTTAACGAATAAAAGCCAATCGTTTTACCCCTTAAATTAGGCTATGTTCATACATTGCTTTAAATGATACGAATATGCTAAAATGCGAATAGAATAAGTTACATAAAATTGTGCCGAAACTTTCAGCAGCATAGAGCATCATTACGACAAATGGGTTCGTGAACACATTCATATTCTTCCCTATACAAACAGAAATGCTTATCTTGTGTTTATTTCACCAGTGATAGTGAGTTGACGGACTATTACAAGGGTTGCTCAAATGTATACAACAAAACTCCTGGGGAACACCAAAACGTAGATATATCTCTCTAGAGCCACAGACATGCTAATCTAAGGTTTATTGTGTGTTTACTTCACCAGTGATCGTGAGTTGACGGACTACTACAAGGGTTGCTCTAATGTATACAACAAGACTCCTGGGGAACATCAACACGTAGATATATATATATCTAGAGTCACAGACATGCTAATCTTGTAGTTATTTTGTGTTTATTTCACCAGTGATCGTGAGTTGACGGACTACTACAAGGGTTGCTCTAGTGTATACACCATACTCCTGGGGAACACCAACACGTAGATATATCTCTAGAGCCACAGACATGCTAATCTTGTATTTATTTTGTGTTTACTCCACCAGTGAGTTGACGGACTATTACAAGGGTTGCTCTAGAGTATACAACAAGACTCCTGGGGAACATCAACACGTAGATATATCTCTCTAGAGTCACAGACATGCTATTCTTGTATTTATTTTGTGTTTATTTCACCAGTGATCGTGAGTTGACGGACTACTACAAGGGTTGCTCTAGTGTATACACCATACTCCTGGGGAACACCAACACGTAGATATATCTCTAGAGCCACAGACATGCTAATCTTGTATTTATTTTGTGTTTATTTCACCAGTGATCGTGAGTTGACGGACTATTACAAGGGTTGCTCAAATGTATACAACAAAACTCCTGGGGAACACCAAAACGTAGATATATCTCTCTAGAGCCACAGACATGCTAATCTTAGGTTTATTGTGTGTTTACTTCACCAGTGATCGTGAGTTGACGGACTATTACAAGGGTTACTCTAGTGTATACAACAAGACTCCTGGGGAACATCAACACGTAGATATATCTCTAGAGCCACAGACATGCTAATTTTGTATTTATTTTGTGTTTATTTCACCAGTGATCGTGAGTTGACGGACTACTACAAGGGTTGCTCTAGTGTATACACCATATTCCTGGGGAACACCAACACGTAGATATATCTCTAAAGCCACAGACATGCTAATCTTGTATTTATTTTGTGTTTATTTCACCAGTGATCGTGAGTTGACGGACTATTACAAGGGTTGCTCAAATGTATACAACAAAACTCCTGGGGAACACCAAAACGGAGATATATCTCTCTAGAGCCACAGACATGCTAATCTTAGGTTTATTGTGTGTTTACTTCACCAGTGATCGTGAGTTGACGGACTATTACAAGGGTTGCTCTAGAGTATACAACAAGACTCCTGGGGAACATCAACACGTAGATATATATCTCTAGAGTCACAGACATGCTAATCTTGTATTTATTTTGTGTTTATTTCACCAGTGATCGTGAGTTGACGGACTACTACAAGGGTTGCTCTAGTGTATACACCATACTCCTGGGGAACACCAACACGTAGATATATCTCTAGAGCCACAGACATGCTAATTTTGTATTTATTTTGTGTTTATTTCACCAGTGATCGTGAGTTGACGGACTACTACAAGGGTTGCTCAAATGTATACAACAAAACTCCTGGGGAACATCAACACGTAGATATATCTCTAGAGCCACAGACATGCTAATCCTGTATTTATTTTGTGTTTATTTTACCAGTGATCGTGAGTTGACGGACTACTACAAGGGTTGCTCAAATGTATACAACAAGACTCCTGGGGAACATCAACACGTAGATATATCTCTCTAGAGCCACAGACATGCTAATCTTGTATTTATTTTGTGTTTATTTCACCAGTGATCCTGAGTTGACGGACTATTACAAGGGTTGCTCAAATGTATACAACAAGACTCCTGGGGAACATCAACACGTAGATATATCTCTCTAGAGCCACAGACATGCTAATCTTGTGTTTATTTTGTGTTTACTTCACCAGTGATCGTGAGTTGACGGACCATTACAAGGGTTGCTCTGGTGTATACAACAAAACTCCTGGGGAACACCAACACGTAGATATATCTCTAGAGCCACAGACATGCTAATCTTGTATTTATTTTGTGTTTACTTCACCAGTGATCGTGAGTTGACGGACCATTACAAGGGTTGCTCTGGTGTATACAACAAGACTCCTGGGGAACACCAACACGTAGATATATCTCTAGAGCCACAGACATGCTAATCTTGTATTTATTTTGTGTTTATTTCACCAGTGATCGTGAGTTGACGGACTACTACAAGGGTTGCTCTAATGTATACAACAAAACTCCTGGGGAAAACCAACACGTAGATATATATCTCTAGAGCCACAGACATGCTAATCTTGTATTTATTTTGTGTTTATTTCACCAGTGATCGTGAGTTGACGGACTATTACAAGGGTTGCTCAAATGTATACAACAAGACTCCTGGGGAACATCAACACGTAGATATATATCTCTAGAGCCACAGACATGCTAATCTTGTATTTATTTTTTGTTTATTTCACCAGTGATCGTGAGTTGACGGACTATTACAAGGGTTGCTCAAATGTATACAACAAGACTCCTGGGGAACATCAACACGTAGATATATATCTCTAGAGCCACAGACATGCTAATCTTGTATTTATTTTGTGTTTATTTCACCAGTGATCGTGAGTTGACGGACTATTGTAAGGGTTGCTTAAATGTATACAACAAGACTCCTGGGGAACATCAACACGTAGATATATATCTCTAGAGCCACAGACATGCTAATCTTGTATTTATTTTGTGTTTACTTCACCAGTGATCGTGAGTTGACGGACTACTACAAGGGTTGCTCTAATGTATACAACAAGACTCCTGGGGAACACCAACACGTAGATATATCTCTCTAGAGCCACAGACATGCTAGTCTTGTGTTTATTTCACCAGTGATCGTGAGTTGACGGACTACTACAAGGGTTGCTCTAATGTATACAACAAGACTCCTGCGGAACACCAACACGTAGATATATCTCTCTAGAGCCACAGACATGCTAGTCTTGTGTTTATTTCACCAGTGATCGTGAGTTGACGGACTATTACAAGGGTTGCTCTAATGTATACAACAAGACTCCTGGGGAACACCAACACGTAGATATATCTCTCTAGAGCCACAGACATGCTAGTCTTGTGTTTATTTCACCAGTGATCGTGAGTTGACGGACTACTACAAGGATTGCTCTAATGTATACAACAAGACTCCTGGGGAACACCAACACGTAGATATATCTCTCTAGAGCCACAGACATGCTAGTCTTGTGTTTATTCCACCAGTGATCATGAGTTGACGGACTACTACAAGGGTTGCTCTAATGTATACAACAAGACTCCTGGGGAACACCAACACGTAGATATATCTCTCTAGAGCCACAGACATGCTAGTCTTGTGTTTATTTCACCAGTGATCGTGAGTTGACGGACTACTACAAGGGTTGCTCTAATGTATACAACAAGACTCCTGCGGAACACCAACACGTAGATATATCTCACTAGAGCCACAGACATGCTAGTCTTGTGTTTATTTCACCAGTGATCGTGAGTTGACGGACTATAACAAGGGTTGCTCTAATGTATACGACAAGACTCCTGGGGAACACCAACACGTAGATATATCTCTCTAGAGCCACAGACATGCTAGTCTTGTGTTTATTTCACCAGTGATCGTGAGTTGACGGACTACTACAAGGATTTCTCTAATGTATACAACAAGACTCCTGCGGAACACCAACACGTGGATATATCTCTCTAGAGCCACAGACATGCTAGTCTTGTGTTTATTTCACCAGTGATCGTGAGTTGACGGACAACTACAAGGGTCGCTCTAATGTATACAACAAGACTCCTGGGGAACACCAACACGTAGATATATCTCTCTAGAGCCACAGACATGCTAGTCTTGTGTTTATTTCACCAGTGATCGTGAGTTGACGGACTACTACAAGGGTTGCTCTAATGTATACAACAAGACTCCTGGGGAACACCAACACGTAGATATATCTCTCTAGAGCCACAGACATGCTAGTCTTGTGTTTATTTCACCAGTGATCGTGAGTTGACGGACTACTACAAGGGTTGCTCTAATGTATACAACAAGACTCCTGCGGAACACCAACACGTAGATATATCTCTCTAGAGCCACAGACATGCTAGTCTTGTGTTTATTTCACCAGTGATCGTGAGTTGACGGACTATTACAAGGGTTGCTCTGGTGTATAACAAAAGACTCTTGGGGAACACCAACACGTAGAAATATCTCTCTAGAGCCACAGACATGATAGTCTTGTGTTTATTTCACCAGTGATCGTGAGTTGACGGACTACTACAAGGGTTGCTCAAATGTATACAACAAGACTCCTGGGGAACATCAACACGTAGATATATCTCCCTAGAGCCACAGACATGCTAATCTTGTATTTATTTTGTGTTTATTTCACCAGTGATCGTGAGTTGACGGACTACTACAAGGGTTGCTCAAATGTATACAACAAAACTCCTGGGGAACATCAACACGTAGATATATCTCTAGAGCCACAGACATGCTAATCCTGTATTTATTTTGTGTTTATTTCACCAGTGATCGTGAGTTGACGGACTACTACAAGGGTTGCTCAAATGTATACAACAAGACTCCTGGGGAACATCAACACGTAGATATATCTCTCTAGAGCCACAGACATGCTAATCTTGTATTTATTTTGTGTTTATTTCACCAGTGATCCTGAGTTGACGGACTATTACAAGGGTTGCTCAAATGTATACAACAAGACTCCTGGGGAACATCAACACGTAGATATATCTCTCTATAGCCACAGACATGCTAATCTTGTATTTATTTTGTGTTTATTTCACCAGTGATCGTGAGTTGACGGACTATTACAAGGGTTGCTCAAATGTATACAACAAGACTCCTGGGGAACATCAACACGTAGATATATATCTCTAGAGTCACAGACATGCTAATCTTGTGTTTATTTTGTGTTTACTTCACCAGTGATCGTGAGTTGACGGACCATTACAAGGGTTGCTCTGGTGTATACAACAAAACTCCTGGGGAACACCAACACGTAGATATATCTCTAGAGCCACAGACATGCTAATCTTGTATTTATTTTGTGTTTACTTCACCAGTGATCGTGAGTTGACGGACCATTACAAGGGTTGCTCTGGTGTATACAACAAGACTCCTGGGGAACACCAACCCGTAGATATATCTCTAGAGCCACAGACATGCTAATCTTGTGTTTATTTTGTGTTTATTTCACCAGTGATCGTGAGTTGACGGACTACTACAAGGGTTGCTCTAATGTATACAACAAGACTCCTGGGGAACACCAACACGTAGATGTATATCTCTAGAGCCACAGACTTGCTAATCTTGTATTTATTTTGTGTTTATTTCACCAGTGATCGTGAGTTGACGAACTATTACAAGGGTTGCTCAAATGTATACAACAAGACTCCTGGGGAACATCAACACGTAAATATATCTCTAGAGCCACAGACATGCTAATCTTGTATTTATTTTGTGTTTATTTCACCAGTGATCGTGAGTTGACGGACTATTACAAGGGTTGCTCAAATGTATACAACAAGACTCCTGGGTAACACCAACACGTAGATATATATCTCTAGAGCCACAGACATGCTAATCTTGTATTTATTTTGTGTTGATTTCACCAGTGATCGTGAGTTGACGGACTATTACAAGGGTTGCTCAAATGTATACAACAAGACTCCTGGGGAACATCAACACGTAGATATATATCTCTAGAGCCACAGACATGCTAATCTTGTATTTATTTTGCGTTTACTTCACCAGTGATCGTGAGTTGACGGATCATTACAAGGGTTGCTCTAATGTATACAACAAGACTCCTGGGGAACACCAACACGTAGATATATCTCTAGAGCCACAGACATGCTAATCTTGTATTTATTTTGTTTTTATTTCACCAGTGATCGTGAGTTGACGGACTACTACAAGGGTTGCTCTAATGTATACAACAAGACTCCTGGGGAACACCAACACGTAGATATATCTCTCTAGAGCCACAGACATGCTAGTCTTGTGTTTATTTCACCAGTGATCGTGAGTTGACGGACTACTACAAGGGTTGCTCTAATGTATACAACAAGACTCCTGCGGAACACCAACACGTAGATATATCTCTCTAGAGCCACAGACATGCTAGTCTTGTGTTTATTTCACAAGTGATCGTGAGTTGACGGACTATTACAAGGGTTGCTCTAATGTATACAACAAGACTCCTGGGGAACACCAACACGTAGATATATCTCTCTAGAGCCACAGACATGCTAGTCTTGTGTTTATTTCACCAGTGATCGTGAGTTGACGGACTACTACAAGGATTGCTCTAATGTATACAACAAGACTCCTGCGGAACACCAACACGTAGATATATCTCTCTAGAGCCACAGACATGCTAGTCTTGTGTTTATTTCACCAGTGATCGTGAGTTGACGGACAACTACAAGGGTTGCTCTAATGTATACAACAAGACTCCTGGGGAACACCAACACGTAGATATATCTCTCTAGAGCCACAGACATGCTAGTCTTGTGTTTATTCCACCAGTGATCGTGAGTTGACGGACTACTACAAGGGTTGCTCTAATGTATACAACAAGACTCCTGGGGAACACCAACACGTAGATATATCTCTCTAGAGCCACAGACATGCTAGTCTTGTGTTTATTTCACCAGTGATCGTGAGTTGACGGACTATTACAAGGGTTGCTCTGGTGTATAACAAAAGACTCTTGGGGAACACCAACACGTAGAAATATCTCTCTAGAGCCACAGACATGATAGTCTTGTGTTTATTTCACCAGTGATCGTGAGTTGACGGACTACTACAAGGGTTGCTCAAATGTATACAACAAGACTCCTGGGGAACATCAACACGTAGATATATCTCTAGAGCCACAGACATGCTAATCTTGTATTTATTTTGTGTTTATTTCACCAGTGATCGTGAGTTGACGGACTACTACAAGGGTTGCTCTAATGTATACAAGACTCCTGGGGAACATCAACACGTAGATATATCTCTCTAGAGCCACAGACATGCTAATCTTGTATTTATTTTGTGTTTATTTCACCAGTAATCGTGAGTTGACGGACTATTACAAGGGTTGCTCAAATGTATACAACAAGACTCCTGGGGAACATCAACACGTAGATATATCTCTCTAGAGCCACAGACATGCTAATCTTGTATTTATTTTGAGTTTATTTCACCAGTGATCGTGAGTTGACGGACTATTACAAGGGTTGCTCTGGTGTATAACCAAAGACTCTTGGGGAACACCAACACGTAGATATATCTCTCTAGAGCCACAGACATGTTAATTTTGTATTTATTTTGTGTTTACTCCATCAGTGATCGTGAGTTGACGGACTATTACAAGGGTTGCTCAAATGTATACAACAAGACTCCTGGGGAACATCAACACGTAGATATATATCTCTAGAGTCACAGACATGCTAATCTTGTGTTTATTTTGTGTTTACTTCACCAGTGATCGTGAGTTGACGGACCATTACAAGGGTTGCTCTGGTGTATACAACAAAACTCCTGGGGAACACCAACACGTAGATATATCTCTAGAGCCACAGACATGCTAATCTTGTATTTATTTTGTGTTTACTTCACCAGTGATCGTGAGTTGACGGACCATTACAAGGGTTGCTCTGGTGTATACAACAAGACTCCTGGGGAACACCAACCCGTAGATATATCTCTAGAGCCACAGACATGCTAATCTTGTATTTATTTTGTGTTTATTTCACCAGTGATCGTGAGTTGACGGACTACTACAAGGGTTGCTCTAATGTATACAACAAGACTCCTGGGGAACACCAACACGTAGATGTATATCTCTAGAGCCACAGACATGCTAATCTTGTATTTATTTTGTGTTTATTTCACCAGTGATCGTGAGTTGACGAACTATTACAAGGGTTGCTCAAATGTATACAACAAGACTCCTGGGGAACATCAACACGTAAATATATCTCTAGAGCCACAGACATGCTAATCTTGTATTTATTTTGTGTTTATTTCACCAGTGATCGTGAGTTGACGGACTATTACAAGGGTTGCTCAAATGTATACAACAAGACTCCTGGGGAACATCAACACGTAGATATATATCTCTAGAGCCACAGACATGCTAATCTTGTATTTATTTTGTGTTTATTTCACCAGTGATCGTGAGTTGACGGACTATTACAAGGGTTGCTCAAATGTATACAACAAGACTCCTGGGGAACATCAACACGTAGATATATATCTCTAGAGCCACAGACATGCTAATCTTGTATTTATTTTGCGTTTACTTCACCAGTGATCGTGAGTTGACGGATCATTACAAGGGTTGCTCTAATGTATACAACAAGACTCCTGGGGAACACCAACACGTAGATATATCTCTAGAGCCACAGACATGCTAATCTTGTATTTATTTTGTTTTTATTTCACCAGTGATCGTCAGTTGACGGACTACTACAAGGGTTGCTCTAATGTATACAACAAGACTCCTGGGGAACACCAACACGTAGATATATCTCTCTAGAGCCACAGACATGCTAATCTTGTATTTATTTTGTTTTTATTTCACCAGTGATCGTGAGTTGACGGACTACTACAAGGGTTGCTCTAATGTATACAACAAGACTCCTGGGGAACACCAACACGTAGATATATCTCTCTAGAGCCACAGACATGCTAGTCTTGTGTTTATTTCACCAGTGATCGTGAGTTGACGGACTACTACAAGGGTTGCTCTAATGTATACAACAAGACTCCTGCGGAACACCAACACGTAGATATATCTCTCTAGAGCCACAGACATGCTAGTCTTGTGTTTATTTCACAAGTGATCGTGAGTTGACGGACTATTACAAGGGTTGCTCTAATGTATACAACAAGACTCCTGGGGAACACCAACACGTAGATATATCTCTCTAGAGCCACAGACATGCTAGTCTTGTGTTTATTTCACCAGTGATCGTGAGTTGACGGACTACTACAAGGATTGCTCTAATGTATACAACAAGACTCCTGCGGAACACCAACACGTAGATATATCTCTCTAGAGCCACAGACATGCTAGTCTTGTGTTTATTTCACCAGTGATCGTGAGTTGACGGACAACTACAAGGGTTGCTCTAATGTATACAACAAGACTCCTGGGGAACACCAACACGTAGATATATCTCTCTAGAGCCACAGACATGCTAGTCTTGTGTTTATTCCACCAGTGATCGTGAGTTGACGGACTACTACAAGGGTTGCTCTAATGTATACAACAAGACTCCTGGGGAACACCAACACGTAGATATATCTCTCTAGAGCCACAGACATGCTAGTCTTGTGTTTATTTCACCAGTGATCGTGAGTTGACGGACTATTACAAGGGTTGCTCTGGTGTATAACAAAAGACTCTTGGGGAACACCAACACGTAGAAATATCTCTCTAGAGCCACAGACATGATAGTCTTGTGTTTATTTCACCAGTGATCGTGAGTTGACGGACTACTACAAGGGTTGCTCAAATGTATACAACAAGACTCCTGGGGAACATCAACACGTAGATATATCTCTAGAGCCACAGACATGCTAATCTTGTATTTATTTTGTGTTTATTTCACCAGTGATCGTGAGTTGACGGACTACTACAAGGGTTGCTCTAATGTATACAAGACTCCTGGGGAACATCAACACGTAGATATATCTCTCTAGAGCCACAGACATGCTAATCTTGTATTTATTTTGTGTTTATTTCACCAGTAATCGTGAGTTGACGGACTATTACAAGGGTTGCTCAAATGTATACAACAAGACTCCTGGGGAACATCAACACGTAGATATATCTCTCTAGAGCCACAGACATGCTAATCTTGTATTTATTTTGAGTTTATTTCACCAGTGATCGTGAGTTGACGGACTATTACAAGGGTTGCTCTGGTGTATAACCAAAGACTCTTGGGGAACACCAACACGTAGATATATCTCTCTAGAGCCACAGACATGTTAATTTTGTATTTATTTTGTGTTTACTCCATCAGTGATCGTGAGTTGACGGACTTCTACAAGGGTTGCTCTAGTGTATACAACATTGTGTATGTGGCTCTAGAGAGATATATCTACGTGTTGATGTTCCCCAGGAGTCTTGTTGTATACATTAGAGCAACTCTTGTAATAGTCCGTCAACTCACGATCATTGGTGAAATAAACACAAGACTAGCATGTCTGTGGCTCTTGAGAGATATTTCTACGTGTTGGTGTTCCCCAAGAGTCTTTGGTTATACACCAGAGCAACCCTTGTAATAGTCCGTCAACTCACGATCACTGGTGAAATAAACACAAGACTAGCATGTCTGTGGCTCTAGAGAGATATATCTGCGTGTTGGTGTTCCCCAGGAGTCTTGTTGTATACATTAGAGCAACCCTTGTAGTAGTCCGTCAACTCACGATCACTGATGGAGTAAACACAAAATAAATACAAGATTAACATGTCTGTGGCTCTAGAGAGATATATCTACGTGTTGGTGTTCCCCAGGAGTCTTGTTGTATACACCATAGCAACCCTTGTAGTAGTCCGTCAACTCACGATCACTGGTGAAATAAACACAATATTAGCATGTCTGTGGCTCTAATGTATACAACAAGACTCCTGGGGAACACCAACACGTAGATATATCTCCCTAGAGCCACAGACATGCTAATATTGTGTTTATTTTGTGTTTACTACACCAGTGATCGTGAGTTGACGGACTACTACGAGGGTTGCTCTGGTGTATACAACAAGACTCCTGGGGAACACCAACACGTAAATATATCTCTAGAGCCACAGACATGCTAATATTGTGTTTATTTTGTGTTTACTCCACCAGTGGTCGTGAGTTGACGGACTACTACGAGGGTTGTTATGGTGTATACAACAAGACTCCTGGGGAACACTAACACGTAAATATATCTCTAGAGCAACAGACATGCTAATCTTGTGTTTATTTTGTGTTTACTCCACCAGTGATCGAGAGTTGACGGACTACTACGAGGGTTGCTATGGTGTATACAACAAGACTCCTGGGGAACACCAACACGTAAATATATCTCTAGAGCAACAGACATGCTAATCTTGTGTTTATTTTGTGTTTACTCCACCAGTGATCGTGAGTTGACGGACTACTAAGAGGGTTGCTCTGGTGTATACAACAAGACTCCTGGGGAACACCAACACGTAAATATATCTCTAGAGCCAAAGACATGCTAATCTTGTGTTTATTTTGTGTTTACTTCACCAGTGATCGTGAGTTGACGGACTACTACGAGGGTTGCTCTAATGTATACAACAAGACTCCTGGGGAACACCAACACATAGATATATCTCTCTAGAGTCACAAACATGCTAATCTTGTGTTTATTTTGTGTTTACTCCACCAGTGATCGTGAGTTGACGGACTACTACAAGGGTTGCTCTAATGTATACAACAAGACTCCTGGGGAACATCAACACGTAGATATATATCTCTAGAGCCACAGACATGCTAATCTTGTGTTTATTTTGTGTTTACTTCACCAGTGATCGTGAGTTGACGGACTACTACAAGGGTTGCTCTAATGTATACAACAAGACTCCTGGGGAACATCAACACGTAGATATATATCTCTAGAGCCACAGACATGCTAATCTTGGGTTTATATTGTGCTTACTCCACCAATGAGTTGACGGACTACTACAAGGGTTGCTCTAATGTATACAACAAGACTCCTGGGGAACTCCAACACGTAGATATATCTCTCTAGAGTCACACACATGCTAATCTTGTGTTTATTTTGTGTTTACTCCACCAATGAGTTGACGGACTACTAAGAGGGTTGCTCTAATGTATACAACAAGACTCCTGGGGAACACCAACACGTAGATATATATCTCTAGAGTCACAGACATGCTAATCTTGTGTTTATTTTGTGTTTACTCCACCAATGAGTTGACGGACTACTACAAGGGTTGCTCTAATGTATACAACAAGACTCCTGGGGAACACCAACACGTAGATATATCTCTCTAGAGTCACAGACATGCTAATCTTGTGTTTATTTTGTGTTTACTCCACCAATGAGTTGACGGACTACTACGAGGGTTGCTCTAATGTATACAACAAGACTCCTGGGGAACACCAACACGTAGATATATATCTCTAGAGCCACAGACATGCTAATCTTGTGTTTATTTTGTGTTTACTTCACCAGTGATCGTGAGTTGACGGACTACTACAAGGGTTGCTCTAATGTATACAACAAGACTCCTGGGGAACACCAACACGTAGATATATCTCTCTAGAGTCACAGACATGCTAATCTTGTGTTTATTTTGTTTTTACTTCACTAGTAAACGTGAGTTAATGAACAATTACAAAAGTGTAATGTTTATATTTTTGTTTTATTCTTCTACCAAAACTAATGAATAATGTATAACTTATCAGTTGATATCTATATTGTCTACACAATTATGCATAATGTAAAACTAGTTGATTTTTAACTATAAGTTGAAAAATTACAGACAAAAATTATTTTTTTATTCATTTCCACCTGTACTTATCAAACACTAACCTTAAACTATCAGGGTCATACAATGATGAGAACTTGCATTTAATAAAATTGATAAAGTAATTGGTTCTAATAAATTCTATTGGGTGAGGTTCATAATGTCCAAATTTCACAAACTCCAACGTCTAAAATATTAAATAAACGGTGCGTTTCATTACCTCCAAATTTCATAAACTCCAAAACTATAACTTTCAAATAATCACCGATTCACAATGTCCAAATTTCACAAACTCCAACGTTTAAATATCAAATAAACAGAGCGGTTCATAACCTCAAAGTTTCATAAGCTCCAACGGTACAGTCTCTGCCAGAAGTCGCTGCAGAGGTTGCCGTGGTTCGGTATGTAGGCGCTACACGTTCTACTGTTGTAGCGGTGTAACACGAAGTATCATTGTTGCTCCGTAATTGCTTTCTTAAGAGTATAAGTATATATTCTTAAGAGTTCCCATAGTCCGATCATGCTGGTTCGCGAACTCGTTCGAATAAACGTAGGTTTACACGTTTGTACCAAATTTCATCAAAATCGGATGATTTTTGCTCGAGTTTTCGCGCTAACGGACACACATATAAATATATATATAACTGATGGTGTTTTTGGTCTCTAGGGACCTTAAAACGAAAAAGTAAATCGGTCCCGGGACCAGGTCTTACCATGAGTACTACGGTAACAGCTTATTCCCTATAGGGGAAATTCGCTAAAATGTAAATTTGATTTACACATTGTGTGCTAACACATATTTGAGTCACACATCTGAGTGTTCTTCAATCATTAAAATGTACGTATAATCAGTAGTTGAGCGCTGGCAAACGGTGCCTGCTATCTGACTGTGGCAACCACTAGAGAGACTTCTGGCCCAGACTGTACCGTTGGAGGTTATGAAATTTGGACATTATGAACCGCTCTGTTGATTTAATATTTAAACGTTGGAGTTTGTGAAACTTGGACATTGTGAAACAGTGATTATTTGAATGTTATAGATTTGGAGCTTATGAAATTTGGAGGTTATGAACCGCTCTGTTTATTTAATATTTTAAGCGTTTGGAGTTTGTGAAATTTGGAGTTTATGAAACGCTCCCATTCTATTACACCAATCAATAGATGCATCATACTTGGCAGGGCGTATTGTAGCATATTGGATATCTAATGATTTCCGAAGAGCCTTTAGACCTCACAACACCCCTTAATGTTCCACAAGCAATAGATTCGTCTTATTAGCAATATCTACGTGGGTTCAGCGTATAGTGACAATAGATGAATAAAGAACGAAACTAAATCATAAATATTTTATAAAACAAATATATATGTACCTAATTATAATAGTCAATCAAGTAGTAAGGACAATAAGATTATACTTCCCATACAATTTTAAAATTTGAATCAAAAAAATATGGTGCAATCTGTTGGTCCACCAACTAACGGCAATATTCTGTGTCAAGTGATAAATCAATCAGCTGTTGGCATGGATTTTAATTAATATTCCACCCAACACACAAATACCCTCTGGTGAGATGGTCCTGATTTTTTTAAAGTGAGAATTAGTAAAATTGCAGTTCCAAACATATTTACATTTATAGGAAGTCTACTCTGTGTATAGTCAACAGTCCTCGATCTTTTGATAGTCATTTTAGTTTTATTCCATTTAAAATAAATGTGGCACTAATCTGGGCAAAAACGTTTACTTTAAAGGCCATTAAGGTTAAATGTTCTTTCTAAAACTGTTAGTGAATGTGTAACTGTTTATACAACAGATGTAAAGATTAAAATGTTTCTATTTCTAGTCCTCTTCCCTTGCAAAGCACGGGTACAACAGCTAGCACTTAATATTACTATTAAAATAGCAAAATACAGCTAATTAGTATTCAAATCTTTTGTAATAAAATTGTTTGGTTGCTTCAAACATTATTTTAGTTATCACAGGAATGGCCACACAGCTACAACCCTCCAAACTAGTTAAACATGGCCTACCACTCATATAACCGAGATATCAGATGTGTGATATTGTAGCTCAGGAGGAGCCTGACGGATTACGCGGGTTATCAGGCGGGTTGTGATCTGAACCCACGGGCTTACTACGACCTCTGACCTTAATATATCAACGCATCAAACCGTCTAAGGGAATCAAGCGAACTCAAATATGATTGCACAGGTAACTAGTATAATTAACGTCGTATTGTTTGATATTTTCTCAAACATTCAACGGTTTTACAATTTGTTGCGTCCTAAAACGGATGGGCTATTTATCTAAGGTCTTGCAACACAATTTTGTATATTGAAATTATTTTAAATTCCTTTGAATGAATGTATTTTCAAAAGTCAAATTGTGATTAAAAGTATGTTCAGTAGATATTTGATTAATAAACCCCCTTTTTACGACTCAAAAGTGCACAACTAAGTATCTTGTTCTTTGTCGTAAATTAGGAATCTAATATACGCTAGCTAATTATTGTTTGTTTAGAATTAGTCAACAATATGTATTTGATTTGTAATCTTATTACTCCAAAATCCATACCTTAATTATTTATTTTCTCAAAAAAAATTAATATTTCTAAGTTCTATTTACACTATGCTTGTTAAAATGTTTTTATACAAAACGGTAGCATTATCATTATAATTTCGCCTAATTAAAGTTGTACAATATTATTGTTGTCATGGTGGTAGATGGTGTACTACCATGACCTGCAGTGACATATTGACAAGCATTATTGATTCATGTATTTGAATCAAAAGCTAAAATTCATGTTTTAGGTTAATTGTGCATTTTATAATATCCAGCAGGCAAAAACAAAATAAACAAAGAACCGCAGCTGGGAATAAAATGATGAGGTCATTAGCAGAGGACGAATTGCCTCGCACAAAAACATTTGTATCCTCTATATCAGAAAGTAAACCCGTTCTCGTTATAAAAAGTATAATTATGGCAATGTTTTTCGAAAGTATATGTTTTATTTGTTTTTAAACTTCAATAGTTAATTGCTAATAGTTTAAGCCATTGGCTACGTAAGACATGCCAAACAACACTGTTTTGAATAAACAATGAGAAAATATCCGGAAAAATCTATAAGCGTCTAGCTTACTTACTAACAGCCTTTTTAATGTTAAATAAGACATTTTACGTATGTGAATAATAATTAAAAGGTTTCGGGGCCTTTTAAATCTACAATGAACATTTTTGTATAAATATTCACCAAATATCCTAGTTTATATTTATCCTAAGTTTATATATAGCCTATATATATATCCAAATATCCTAATTTAAATCATTAAAAAGATTTACTTTGAGAAATGTCTCGCAATTGCTAATCAAGACAAGTCAGTAAGATGTGCACGTACCATTAGGGTGAACATTTTTTACCTAATAGGCTCAAATAATAAAATAAAACGTATTAAATTCAACGGTTTTGAACAAACATCTGAAATTTCGACTTTTGTATTTTATTTTAAGATGGTTCAAAATAGACCTAATGTACTTCGATGTAAGTTTTATCTGACGATAGATAATGTTTAGGACACGGGTAGAGTCGGCATTATTCTTCGTTCATATATAAATGGCACAGTTGTAATCAGTATTGTTTTTTTTACAAATCATAATTTAAGTTATTTTCAGAACTCGTTTCATAGTACTGTATGAAGTTCTGTTATTTATGATAAAATTGTGAACTAGATTTCTTTTAGGTTTCCATTATATTTCAAAACTGCAAAATAAGTTGCTAAGTGATTTCAGTTATTGTGCACACCATGTATATTGACATTTTTCTCCTCCTTTTATTTTTAAGACATTTTACGAATTGCCTTCACCGTAAGGATGATAGATTTTGAACACCTATTAATTCATTTCGATTTATCTATATATATATATATAAAGCTCAAATACCACTGACTCACTCACTCATCACGAAATCTCAGAAACCATAAGACCTAGGAACCTGAAACTTTGCAGGCATCTTAGTAGACGCTCACTAAGAAAGGATTTTACCCTCCGACCTCTGGGCTCCGCCCCAGTGGCTCTGGAGTTTCCCATGTTAACCTTATGAGTACTCATATTTAAATGGAATTAATGAATCTTAACAGCTGTTTCAATTAAACAAGTTGGTTCTGTTCTATGATGTTCAATAGCATTAAAGTTACAAGGATTACCAACAGGGTGCAGCACTATTATTTCATTTACATTTATGACAACAGCTAATTTGCAACCAAAAGGTGAGTAAGCGTAGCGAACGAACTTCAACCTGGAGGCGAGTTAGCGTAGCGAACGAGCTAACCTGAAGGCAAGTGAGCGCAGCGAACGAGCTCTAACCTAAACCAGGAGGATTGAGCCATGCGAACGAGCTCACTTATGAAGTTAAACGGGGCAAAGCCCGCGGGTTCAACCAGGACGTGATTGAGCCATGCGAACGAGCTCGCTTATGAAGTTAAACGGGGCAAAGCCCGCGGGTTCAACCAGGACGTGATTGAGCCATGCGAACGAGCTCACTTATGAAGTTAAACGGGGCAAAGCCCGCGGGTACAGCTAGTAACTGTATATATTTAAAATGGCGTTGGTGGATTATCGATGTATCACCTCTGCATATTATCAATCAGGAAAGGTATGTTTGATTGACAGTGTCATCGAGCGTGCAGTTTAATTTAATGAAGTCATCAATCATAGCATCCACCAAAAAAATTATACTGTGGATATTCAGTCAACAGAACTGTATGAATTATCTACTATTATCTACAAAAAAGTTCTAGTAAAAGTTAAAATTTAATTCGTTTTTGACGTGGAAATATATCCAATTTATAATGTAATCATAAATTTACATGATCGTGTACTTTAAGTGTATTTTGTCTCTGAGCATTCACATTCATCTCTATAGTTTCTTTTAGTACACAATCTGGATTTTGTCTCTCACAAGACTTCCGATAAACGAAGTAAAAATTGAAAGCCAGTAATGGAAGAGGGAGTGACAATTTATGTCGAGGGTGCTGAGCTTCCTTTCAACTAGAATTCTTTGTTGAAATAACAGTTTTAAATATCAACTAACCAAACCAAACTTTGATACATTAATTTTATTTATTTATTTTTATGTATATGTAGCTTCCTTTCACACATTCCTGTGTTATTAAACAGTTGTTCTTTTACTGAACTACTTTAAATGCTGTTTTCATTAGCTTTAAACTTAACTCATACTTATCACTTTTACTTATAACTCATAACTTTTCGTTAACTGTAAATGTATAAATTATCCGAGTAGACAAATATATGCACGAAATGCAATTTTATTTAATTATATGATGATATCGGTGCATTATCTTGTAAAGAAATTAAATTTATAATTTAAGTAACATATTTTTTATGTGATATTGTGTATTCACAAGCAGGCATGCCAACTATATTTTCATAAGTATGTAAATTGTGATTTTTAAAATGTATTATAGAAATATTTAATAAATAAAAATAGTATACGTAAATTAAACATTTATTTTTAGGTTGTATTTTATTGGTAAACTATAGTTGTTATTAATCGGTATATTTTCATAGTTGAATTATTATACGATGATTGTTTTGAAATGACATGTAATTCAGCCAGTTTCCGATGTGAAACGTTCGGAGCGGATAATAGCAATGGGAGGAACACGTGCTGATTGAAAATATCAGTCAGGTGGGGACTGATTTGAAAGTGATTTTCCGGCTCAGAAAATATTCAAGTCCGCCTTTTGTAGATTCTAAACGTGTATTTTAGATTCATAGTTCACGTTTAAATTGATATTCAACGTTTAATCCTGTAAGAATGCAGTTTCTTACAGGTTATTTTTTAAATTTATTTTTTACCAAGTAAAATATTCAGCTTTTATTTTAAATTGAAAATATTTGGTATGGCTTACAACTATAATACAACATTTATTTTGTACTAAGCATTTTAAAATATGTACTTGGAAAAATACACGACGGATTACATTTTGTATTCGTATGATATAGGATTATGTTTAGATGCATTAAAATAGGTGAATTAAACAGTTCATTAACATTTGAGTGCCAAAGTATAAAACATACTTATTTAATTTGTTTTAAAATTAAAAATGTCGTTCTTTGTATTGACATTAGTCTTTCTTGTACATATTCCTTTGAAAATATATGTTAATTCAATTACTAAACGTCTTATTTGAGTATTCAATTCTTCAATAAGCGCAAAGAAGAATGAAAAAAGGCAACCTGCCTAAAACGTTTCTTTAAATATAAAAAGAGTTAAACAAATTCTAATTTGGATTGGATTTGCTGCACAATCACAAAGATTTGTAAGTAATAAAGGTAATGTCAAATGGCAGTTTGCGCTATCATACGTGGCGGGTGTATATCAAATAGTATAACAAACAGTGTATCGGATTATAACATATTTAAAAGAATATTGCCTTGAAAATTGTTTTCCCAAGGTTTCCTAACTGTTTACAAATACACGCCCTTTACCGCAGTCAAAAACGTCGTATTCTAACGATTGAAAACGGGTCTTTATCGCATAATTAGAAATGCTGTTCATGTGATTCAGCCCAACTCTGCAAACTCTAACATGTGTTGTAAACGATGAATATGCATAAGCAATATGTCACAGTTGAGGTGTCAATTTATGCGGAATATACGACCACGTTAATTGTTAAGTGAACTCTAGTCACAACTCATATTTCATCGTAGACGACTACAAGTATAATGTATACTACCTTCAAAATATATTTTTCATTACGCTGTCTCAAAAACTGCTTTCTTAAGGATCCTTTTGAGTCCCTAAAGATAGCTTTTTGAGGACTAGTCCGTAAAATTTTACGGACTCAAATCATATGGTTATGTCAAAACTAGTATAGAAACAAATCAGCTGTTCTGGTCCTTTAAAATGCTTCAACAATATATAAACAAACTTTGTTTGAAATGTTCCTTTTTAATCAAACGGTTTTGGCTATATTTGGTATTTTCTGCTATAATATGTGAAAATGTAATAAAAGATTTGGTTCGTAACTCGTCCTAAAATGCTTTTTAGAGACTTAATCGAATTTCCTGACTCGGCTTAAACGCGATTTTGTCCCAAAAAGCCTACTTTAGGGACTAGTGACGAAAACTACTAATTTATTGAGATTCCAATTTTATGGATACATTTATAATATAATTTTTTATCAACTATACCATATATACATATAATAAATATTTGATTTTGTTAAGAGTTTTTCGTTGTTTTGTTTACATTAGTTTATGTAGTTTTTTTAGCCTCATTTTGACCATGAGGCGGTTTTCTTCATATGCTTTCTAAAAACATTACCTTGTTTAGAATATACAAACACAAACATTTTTTTTGTTTTAGTTTAAAATCGAGTTTACTTTAATTTAGTCAGCTTTTAAGTACATAAAATACTCAAATGTTCAAACAATTGATAAACTGTAATATTCATGTTAGCAAAAGGAGATGCAAATTGGATTACATCAACTGATTGGTGCAATATGATCGTACTATGATACAGCTAGTTGCAGATGATTCAATCTGCAGTGTGGCGGAGCACAGTAATGCAGGGATCAGCAACGCCTGGTAGGCACGGTAATGGTAGTGCTACGGTTGACTAACCATCTTACCACATGCTACGTCTTCACTTCATTCTACCGTTACTGCATCTAGTTATCATTTAACATGCTTTACTGACTGGTTAGTGCATACAAGGATGAATATCTATATTTTTATAATTACGCTCTTAACTCATAAAAACCGTTTTTACCTACGACCGTTTTTTACAGTAGCCGTATCAGTTCAGCTCTTAAAATTGGAAAGTTTTACATAACAGCATTGTTTACTTACGTAACAGCATATGTATACTTAACAACACAGTCAACGGACCAATGAGGTCCAAGGATTGAGAGAGGAGAAGTAAAATTGTAACGCTTCGATCTTCAGCTGTTTACCAATTAAATTGTTAACGATTGGTTCAATTAGCGATTGGAACAATGAGTCGTTGCATCAATGTCAGTTGAAATGAGAGGTTAAAAACGAAAACATAACCTCTCTTAAAAGTTACGACTAGTGTTAAAACTTCAACCGTATTATTTTTGTGTCAAATTATAATTGATCATAGGTTATAAATAAGTTGTTTGTTAAAAGCCCCTATACAGGTAGTTGTGTAACATTTGTAACAAAACAAGGGACCATGTTTTATTCAATGTAACACGACTCAAAACACCCCAAGAGATAAAGGTTAACACTTTGGTTTATGAGGATCTCTTTTCACCAAATTTACGATTATAATTACAAGAATAATCGTCGGTGCCACCAATTAAAAGAGTTTACAGAGGGAAGGAGGTGAACAAAATCTAGATTGTAAAAGAGGGATCTCAGAGTTATCTGAGTTTTATTATGGGTTGATTTATAATTTAATAACATAAAACCTTTCTAGTCAGTAATTATACTTTTGAACTCTTATTATTATTTCAAAACTATACTTTCAGTGTTTAATTGTGATCAACTATATTCATGATTTAATGTATATTAAATATTTATAAAAAAAATAACTAAAATATTGGTTATGATTTTTAACTCAACATTTTACGTTTTGTTAACATTAGCCACGTTTTAAAATAAGATGGTAGATTTTTCTTGAAAATTGGGATTGTGTTTGAGTTAAGTTGACGTTAAGTAAACGGCCTTAAGTTAAGTTGTAATATGACCATACAAATATATAATTTTTCTTACATCCTCTATTTACTAATTTGGTGACCAGTTCACTATATTTGACCAGACTGAGATGCTGAGGTACCAGAGACTGATAAATACCACGTTATTAGCCATTGAACACGTTTGTACTTCTATGTAAGAGGAAGTAATAGTTTTGTAAAATAATTGAATATAACACAAATAATCAATTATTTTACAAAACTGTAAATTATATCCCCCAACTCAATATAATGAACAAATATAATTTATTTTAAGTTTTAGTCTTATATTCCAATTGTTTTATTGATGTGTTAGTTTGTGTCAGATCTTCTTCTAGAAGATCTTGAAGCAACTTTAAAATAATAAATGTTTAACTAACTCAAGTAGAACTAGCTTTATAATGTTTAAGATATCAGTGACTATAGGTTATGAAAATGTCAACTTTAACAAAAGTTTAAATTTATTTGATATATAGTGATTTCATGCATAATGTAAAGTAACGCACTCTAAAATTAAACATACAACTCTAGTGTACGTTGCGGTTTAGTACCAATATACCTAATTTAATGAAAACTGAGTGTTTGTGTCTCATGCTCACAACACACACACATTCGTAACCTCATGCACAAAAAACATTCATTACAAAACATAATAATTTCTGTTATTTTACTCAAGAGACACGCAATTACAAATGAACATAAAAAGCAACTCGATATTTTCACCCAAGCAATAATATCTCAATTGCAAAAAGTAATGCAATCAAATTAAGAATACCCTTAGCAGAAATTTCAATTTAACAGTACTCATCCATGTGACCGAATGAAAAGGTCAGTCTCTTTGAATAATTTCATAATAGAGGTTCTTCTGGTTTTATGCAATTCTAAGTAAATAATCAAATAAAAACTTCTATGACATAATTTTAGTAGTTAAAACTCACCCACGGTTTAGCATTCTAGTAATTATAGTAGTTATTTTCTAATTATTGTAAATCTATCGCATTCTCTGTTGTGGATTAACGTCCGCACGAGTGAGTATTACGACTATCCTCAATGCTATCCTGATAATTAGACCAAATCGTAAGTACCAAGGACAAAATGTGGTTCCGATTCCACTATAAACTGTAGGTCCCTTAGTTGTCATTAGCTGTATGTGCTATTAATTAACAGCTGTGTCTAAGGAATATGTCGGCCTTGGTCACTAATAAGACTACAAGATCGCGCCACTCATCCTACACTCATCTCCATTCATACTTGGCTTAAAATACCTACTTTATTTGGTCGCCATTTAATCGAAAAGTATTTAAAGTACGTCTATGCATTTTATTAAGGTAATTAAAATAAACAGGAAACAACTTTGCTTAACAAGTCTTTAATGTCAGCAGAACACATGGCAATATTTAACACCGGAACGCAATTATCCCTGTGTTACAGTAAGCGTTCTTTCTGTACCGAAGGCAGTTAATTAATTATGATTAAATGTATTGGATTGGCCTCTATAAAGTTTCTGGACCACTCTACTTGTTCTAAGCGTGAATTTCATTTGGTGCAACAATTATATTGGCTGAAACTGTTACAATTAATTTAAATTGCGAAGAAAATATATATCGATTATACAATTTATAGGCAATTTTTTTAAGTGATCTTCCAAATTATTAAAAGAGTTTTAAAATAACTCTATGAGTGTTTTAATGAATGTTTAAAACCATTTCAAACAGTTTTCGATGTATTGTTCTAAATTTACCTATGGGCCTAGTAAATAATATAAAAAAGTTGCTCTTTAATAAATGTATTTGAGGGATTACGTCTTGTTTTTGTTTACATACATATATTTCAACCCTTTTTATATCCACGAAATCTAAAAGTTTTCCAAGGTACATAAACACAAACGGAAGTTTTCGCCGAATGCTTTCATCTTAATATTGTTTTTCTACGGGTTATAAACTTTTTATAACTTCCTTCTTTCTCTGTTGTTTACATGTTGGATGAAGTCCATAAAGTTTTCAAGAAAGATGTCGGATCTCGTTGATAAAATATTTCGTATCAAATACATAATTGCCATAGTATATAGTCTGTAATATAATATCGCTATTAATTTATTAAAAACCATAACAAACTGATTATAAATTTTTGAAACCCCGCATCTCACATGAACCTACTTTAAAAACAGTTTTTATCAACAATTACAAACATGTTATTGTAATTATTTGTAACAATAATCTCATTGAGGTTTTATCCACTTTCTAAACTGTGTAAATAAACGTTGTAATTAATTACAAAACATTAATAATATTACACTCTCTTGAACTCTCTGTACTTGAAAATTAGTAGATTGTTATCATTATCACATGTATTGAACCATATGGTGTTTGAATATTAGGTTATTCATTATTATTCATCTCACTATCATTCATATTATATTATTCATACGCTTTCTCACCGTGATATGTGACAACACCATGCTTACTGAAAAGATTGAGTGGAAAAAAATTAGAAATGTCTTTTTTTTTAGAGGCAGGTTGTATAGTGTGCTTGATAGAAGGTTAAATCAAATTAAACAAATAATATTTAATTATATTTATTCTGAATACCTATAAGAATGTCAAAAATGTAAGGAGGTGGCACGTTAATATCTTGGGTACGAATATTATGATGCTGCAACAACTGCCCCAGTTATGGGCGCTTTAGTACTAAAGTGTTAGTCATATTTGGATATCATATGTTATGTGCTATACTATTACAAAATGATGAATTATTGATTATTATGATGATGGGTATACGTAAGATGGCATTTATTCTTCAAAAGCAAAAGAGGAGGTGTCGTAAATTGTGGTTTAAGATAAAGGGAATAATCTTTATAAAGTAACACGACACAAGTTCAGTTGCAGTTGTGTATCGAGTTGTATTGCATAACACTCACTTCCTATTGTAAAATCTAAAGCCTATTATGATATGATTTTACTGTCTATTGAGACTTGGTTGCTTTGGTTGTCGAAATGTTTCTAAATCTAGCACAAGCTTTTGCTTTGTACGCACCGTCCGACCGACTATGTTGACCGGCAGTTTAGACTTTACAGCCATCCGGTCGTGACACATCATTCCCACACTGCAGTTACCGTTTTAGTTAGTTTATTAGTTTTAAATGGACCATTTTTATCATTTTAATGTTCGTGTTCGTGTGCCTGTTTACCGTCTGTGTAACGACGACCTACTTATGAAGTGATCACTATTTTGACATATTTAACGCCTGAAGATAGCTTAAGTCTAAACTAGTTGTGAGAAAAGCAACAATTACGATTACCACGTAGCAGGTATTTACACCAATTTTGTATATTCAACATAATCCGGAGGCTAACATAAACAAAATTACTAATAATCTTTGCTATTTTTAGTCTCATTAGAATTAAATTGATACACATAAAGCATAGTTACAGTTAACCCAGACTACCCCATGATGTGTTATACTGACTATGAAAACAATGTACTTATAAATTTACATAATTGTTTATTAGCATAAACAAATATTAAGTTTAATCGTATTGTTAATATCACAAGACTTCATGCAGTCTTTAAACCAATATACTTTATTGACTAATAGCAAGTTCGAACTTATTTGCTTCTTTTTCATCATAATCAAAGTTGAAATTCTTTGTTTGTCAAAAAGCTGATTGGAACCCTAGGGTTTGTTATTATCAATAAAACAGAAAGCGCTGAAATATCTGTCGGTCTGTTGACTGTTGACTGTTGACTATCCGTAGCAGTTTAATCACACATAGATAAAACCCCCGATCGCAATTTTAAAAGTCAGTAAAAATTAAGTGACTAAAAGATAATTGATACGAAGTTTTTTTTAACACGTTAGTGTTCAAGAAACGTTTTTAGCTGGCCCATTTTCTAAATAAAATTAATTTTCTTTTTTAATTTCTTTACGATTGTTCCATGCGGATCACTCATTCAACAATTGTTTCAATAAATAAAGGAAAAACATATCGACGACGAAATTTGTATGAAAACCTGTAAACAATTGAAAGCATTTATTATTTATTTTTACACTTTAAGATATACTATATTTGGTATGTTTAAGGAAAAATTATTAAAATAAAATACATTCATTTGACGTAAATGCAATACTATTTGCTCATAAACGAAATTGTACAGGCATTTGTTTATATTTTCTTATTGTTTATATTATATTTTCCCAATCCAACAAAGCTAAAATATTAAAATTGAATAAATGAGATAATTACTAAACCAAAGTAAAAAATATAAATAGCAACCCGCAACAAAGTTAATATGTTACAGTCTTGAATTTTGTCATCAGCCATTCCTTAATGTCTTTTGACATTTTCCATAACTAACACTGAAACAATTGAATGGTTAGAACCTGCTTAGAATGTTGAGCTTACGGCTAATCAGTATGTTGGTATTGAGGTTAACACTATGCTCATAATAATGTATATAAAAGAGTTTTAGTTTTATATAGGAGTAATATAAGTTATGAATTAAAAATAATTTGAACATTAAATAGCAGTTGGAATCCCATTACCATCGTGAAATTTTTTCACTGGTGCGATTTCTTTCTCGTTCCTCTCGAGCACATGCTAATCATGCTTATTCAATTTACGACCAAACTGTATAGTTTATTATTATTTCATGTATACAATTTTAGTTATTGCTCTAAAAAATATTTGGTTTGTCAGATGACTTAACTAAAAAAGCGATTACGAAGACGTTAAAAATTGGTTTGGTCTTAAATAGTTAAAATTTTAACAGTTAATTTTGTTTGCATACATAAAAACTATTTGACTTTTTAACATTTATTTTATTGAGATCATCAAGTCGTAAAATTACTTAAATCAAATTTCAATGGCAGAAAGTAAAACTACTCTATTGGTTGCTGAACAAAATAAGGCACTAAAATAAAAAGTTTCTAAATTACGATGATAGAACCAACAACTGAGTTTGAAATATAAGTCAATGTATTTGTTTACTTTCTTCTTCCTTTGTCAGAGTATTCATAAACTTAACAGTGGGTTCGGTATATGTTACCTCTTTGTCTATTTTATTAGACATCCATCAGTACTACATGGTTTTATTGTATTATAAAATCAACAAAATATACAGTTCCTTTTTCCTAGGTGGTCCTCAATAACCGCTAAAATTTTGATTTGTGACAGCTAAACTGATTGGCTAGAGAGATGGTTTTTTCCGTTGAAAAGATTCTTTATTAATAGATTTTGTTTTATGTGTCCAAACTATGAAACTTTACTTATGAAGGAGGTACCTATCAAAAACAAATAATGTGTGAAATCTATGCAATGTTTATTTAGCGGTCGTGAAGTAATAGACAAAATAACGCTGTGAAAATTATAATTACAGTAAAAAAAAAAAATAAAAAAAATAAACTATTTCTATATACTATTTCTGTGAGTTTTAATAAACTGCATTTGTTATTTTATACAGCATTGTTTTATTCACACCCGCAAAACGAACAATTAATAGATTTTACAAATAACTTATTTTTTATGCCACCACTATTAATAATTGAATAGTTTGAACAACTTATAATTGCAAAAAATTCTATTTATTGAGGTACCGTAAAAAAATCATCTCTCTAAACTATGAATTAGCTGAGCTGTCACAAAAATCAAAAATATAGTGGTTATTATGGACCACCCGTTATAATTTCGCAAAAGAAGGTAAGCTAAATAAATATAATATTGGGCATACTAATGATCTAAGGGGGGCAACGTTTAAAATAAAACGGGTATTTATTTAAATTGTTTTGAAATAATTTTATGGTAACAAATCACTCTTTTAGACTGTGTATCGATAATCATTTCATTTCACAACGAACGTTCTGGATAACGCTTGTACTGTATTTATAAATGCGCAAAGAGACGCCAAGATTACCATTTAGGCTTTAATGAACCAATTAGATCTCAAAGGGAAGATGCAATGTCTTTCTAATTATCAGCAAGAATCGTAAGTAATTTCATTTTTCCTGTTTCCAAATCATGCAGTGTAGGTAAATAATGAACAGTATCATAATTTTTATTCTGGTTAAGGTCTACAGAAAAATGTATTTTTGTATCAGAATTTTACTGTTCAACTACCTATATACTTAAACAATCTGTCATTAGATCTTATTTTATTTCCTTTTACCCTTACAGTTGTATTATTACTTTACATTTTGGAATATTAAACCCTAATTCACCTAATAGACCCAGTTTTACCTAATACACTTAATTAATTTTAGGTCTGTAACCTATAAAATTTGGATGTACAAAAAACGGTGTTTTAACTAATCATGTGTTGAGATTTTTTACTTTGTATAAGTATAAGGATTGAAACTTGGTGGTCAGGAACATCCCAGAGAGAGTAATGATGGTTACTGTACATTGTAAACAGCCTCAGGGCGATATTTGCTTTGACATTGTGCTTTGATCAAGTACTGTCACACTGTGTCTTGATTTGTATGACATTATTTTAGCGAACTGAAAAAAAAACTAATCAACCTAGTGTTAATATCAAGTAAGTTCTTCCGTAAAGTACAATGATATTATTAAGGGCAATTAGACTTTACAACAAAGATGGAATGAACCATAAAAACTTATAATACTAATAATATTTTCGTAGAGGTTTTACAGTTTATTTAACGAAGTCAAATCAGTAATTATAAAATTCGTTACCGCAAGACGATTGTTTAAAGGCAGGATGAAAGTGAAGTGACCTAAGGAATGGTTACAACAGGAGAAAAAACTTCCTAAGAAAATACAGATTTGTTTTTGTAGGTTATAAAAAACTACATAAAACAAAAGAAATTACAGTATTAATACCATTGCAACAATGAAGCATCGGCTTCAAGTTCAGGTAACGTGTGTTTGATAACTTAAAAAAATATAAAACTAATGCACATGTCGCTTGAAATTGAGCAATTATCAAGTAGTTCTACCGGTATAATTACATAAGCTATTTTAAAACTAATAGCAGTCGTAATTTTCGATGAGTTAAAAAGACTAAACTAAAAGCTGTAACTAACGAAAATACTTACGATATTAATAACAGTTTGATATAATAAACGCTTATGTAAATATTTGATAATTTTTCAGAAGTTTACCTAGTTTTTTAAGGTTTAAAAAATGAACAGTGCATAAAGTTGTCCATGTATATATTCGCCATTGATAAAGTAGCCTACATAGTTGCTACATTGTTGCCAGTGTAATTACAAATAGCAGTCTTTTTTTCCGTTTAGCGGTGCAAAGTCGTTCACTTTACTCAAGTACTACTTGATATCCTGCATTATCAGTCCCTCATAATTTTATTTCAAGGAAATTTTTAAACGTGTGAGACCTTATATGGCATATATTCAGTGAGATTGTATCAATAAGCCGTAAACCAACGACATTGGTTGAGAAATTACAGAGGAGTTTTCGGAAAAAATGCTTGCCTCTTTAATATACTCTTACGTGTAGATGTTATCAAATAATTTTGGTTAGTGATGTTTGGTATCCATACATTCATAAGGTAGTAAAATAGCCGAAATGAAATTGACGTAAGAAGCATACGAAAGCTAGGTAATTTTTTTATCATTAACTGATTTAAAATAAAATTCATATGTTCTTTTAAGATGCTTTAAAGCATATCTTAACTTATCATTTTTGGACTCAAGAGCAGTTACAGTTGCCTTAAGTCACAAAGATTCAAATGCAACGATAAATCTTGACATAATCTATTCTTCTATCGACATAAATATTACACAGTTTTTCAGCTCCACCATATTTATGCTGAAAGATTATTATAAAAAACGTTCTGCTTACTGCGACTTCAAATAAATAGTATAGTGTTGATATTCATACATTGAAAACAACCTTTTTAATTATTTCGTGTACGAACAAATCTCATTTACCTAGACCTTAGCTTTACAAAAATCTTCGATGTACTACCTATCGAAACAAAAGATTTTGCCTGTCCTAAACATATTTTCACCAATTCCAAACAAACGAAGTTTCAGTTTACAACAACATAAGCACTTACGTATGTATTCTTTAAATATAAGAAATTAAAAACAATATTGACAAGTCTGTAAATTTAGCCTTTATTTGGCATTGCATTACTCCATTTACAAATCCTAACCAAGAAGTAAAACATTTTACAGTATTTCTAAACCACCTCAGATCAGTGCTGTATTCTTTCTTGATGCGTTCCATCAGTGTAATCTTGACTGAGAAAAGTTAGTGCAGTTTTTCATGTTGGCTTCCCTCTGTCTATTCTTTATCTGCTTTAGCTCGAGGCTGAGTTGGAATTCTGATTGTATTGGAGCAGTAAGAAATCTGTTATTGTGGCAAGCATTTAGTTCACTAAATAACAAGTTAAATAATGATTAGTATTTACTGTTTTTAAAGCCTAATGACACGTAAGATAAAAAATATTGCCTTTAAAGTTCAATGACTAATCCTTATTGAACATTACTAAATGAATTTCTACATAAAAATGGTACCTATGAACGTATTTATTTTATGTGGAGTATTATACATTATTCTTACATTATGCTCAGTAAGTAAAACCTTAATAAAACGGATATTGTATCCTGATATTTAGGTTTGACCTCTCTCATTTGGTCGACAGTTTCCTTTAATACAACGTTGTACTTTTTTTCGCATCGTCAATTGATATACTACTCTTAAGAGTTCACTGAGTAATTATTGTATAAATAAATGAAATGAATAACGATATATTCCCACGAATATACTTTTTTTATTTTAAGCTGCCTAAGATACACGTGACTGTTATAGTAAAGTAGATAAAGTCATTTGCTTAGGAAATTAAACGACACAACTTATTCATGGTTTTAGAATAAAAAGATATAATCCAACTTAAGCTAAACTGTGCTTGAAAACATGGATGTTAAAATTTGATTCATTACAACTAAACTAAACTTGAATTCAGTTCAGAAATGCCGCGTAAAGATGTTTATAAGAATATGAATTTTAAAATGTCTAATATTATTTATATATATATTATAACTGCATAATTTATCGCCAGTACTTTAAAAAGATAATGATGACGAAGAGTAGGATTAACCACTTTATAATTTAATATCGTATGCTTATTCGAAACAAAAGTAGTACAGCTAAAATAATAATTTAAGGGGAAAGTTTCTTTTCACTGTGTATAGGACGACCCCCTTGGTAAAATGTCTGGTTTAGTGGAACAATTGAAGTAAATTAATGACTGAACCCAATAATAACCGCACTTATCAGATTAAAATGTATCTATAAATAGAAATACACTTAAATACTTCATAATGACTCACATTCTACCATACTGATAATATTTAAGATCCCTTAGCATTCACACATTTTAAAAATCGGTATTTTCATGATTAAGACATAAAAAACATGACATAAATAAACTTTGAACATTAGGAATCTACTTACCTAACGCAAAATCCTCTCGCCTTCAAAGAACCTGAAACACATTAAGCCTTCAATACGATCCACGAGTAGAACAAATATTGAACTTTTCATGCTTATTTGTAAAATGTTTTCATCAGCAAATTACTCCTTAGAATATTTTTTCTTGAAAAATTAAGCATTTAAACTACAAATTTATGAAAAGTTCAGATTTTAAATAAATAATAAGAACAACGGATTAAAATGTTATTACAATGTCGTTAAAAAGAAAGGATAATTCTTTAACCTGCTATTTCACTTTAATGTGCTAAAGCATAAGTGTTTTGTAATACCAGACATACAATAGGTAAAACAAAAGTTAAATGCCCACAAACAACAAGTGTATGTGATACAAATTTCAATTTGTTCGATTGGAATTTTACAAAATGTTTTCACAAATAAGTGATATTTATCATAGTCTTAAAATTTAAATAAATTTAATCACGTTTTACACTTTACATTTTCCTTCAAAAGCTACTCGTCCCGCACTCTACCACTAGACCCCCATTCTGCACCCTATAGCTCCTAAACGAGTAATTTTCGAGAGGATACTCATGGAAACAAGTCTTAGAATTGTCTTAACATCTACGTTTAAAAAATATAATAAAAACTAGAGTCCTTAAATTTAATATAAGACGCCATATTGAAGAATTATAACCATTTATTGTATTTTTAACAGTAGATTAAGTATTTTCAACGAATTTTATGACCTTTTACACTAAGAACACAACAAGATAAATTCATTATTTAGATGTCCATTTTATGTTCCAATTATGTTTTTGTAGCATATTTTTTCATCACTGAAGTCACTCTTTTCGAAAATTTTTAATTTATAACCTCTCAAAACGACTTCCCGCTCGTTTTCAATTTTGACCATGTAAATAAGCAGAGCTGTTTATTAGGCTATTCGATAATTTCGCTTTTACGATTGTGTTACATTTTACTATAGATATGTTAAAATGAATATACGCTAAAACCTAACCAAATATTTCAATAAATAAATAATTGATGAATAATTTTGGTCCATGCGATTGTTCACAAATTACCTAATTGAAATTTATAACTGTTTACATTGGCAGACTTTTACTCTCTAGGGTAAAAATGCTACCTAGCTTCCACAACACATGTATTAAAAAGACCGTTTTTGCTGCGTATGAAAACAATTAAACATTCAGCTAATTAAAAACTATATTCTTTTAAAATTTCAAAAATACCTATCAATTTCAAAAATGTTCGTAGGAAATTACCGCTAAGGCCCAGCGCACACGGTGTGACTGTTTTGAGAGCAACCGTTGCAAACCCGTTGCGACTGCAACCAGTTTGCAACTGAAAAAGAGCTTCTGTCCGCACACGGTGCAACTGTGTTACAACTACAGTTGCGTATATTCTGCAATCAGTGGAGTGTTATATTGTAAGTGCAGTGACGTTGTTTTTAAGGCCTTCCTTGTTTTTAAGTGTTTTTAAGTACAATAACAATGTCAGACTCAGACGAAGAAGACGTCATTAGTTATTATGAATACAGAAAGCTTCGTAGGGTACAGAGGGATCATTGGGTTCACCCTTATTTGAGAAATAACGTCAGGCGTAGGCTGTTTGTAGCAGCTAGCTATGATAACACATAGCTTGAACATAACAAAAGAATACACCTCCACTTCAGTTGAAAATTATTATTTTTTTTTATTATCTATGTTTTTTGACATCTGAATTAAGGTTCCATCTTTTTCCCATGCATTATTTTGCGGAAATTACTTAAGCCATACATCATCATTTAAATAAATGTATTAGGCCTACACTATACTGAATGTGTTACATGCATTTATCAACAAGTAAACTCAAACAAGCATGGGTTACTGATAACTTGTTGAAAAACAAGTATTTACTCTTTAGGCAAGTATTTGCTCGTTGTTATTCACACCAAATTTATAGGTTTATGAGGGTATTATTCCTTGGCAAGGCTTTACTAACAAGTACAAGCCGCGAGGGATTATAGGAAGTTTACCGCGATTGCATGCAAATACATTCACCATTTTTTTATATTTTTAATTTTTTTGGCACCCCCCCCCCCCCAAAAAAAAGCCAATTGCCTCGCGCCCTAGGCACGTGCCTACCATGCCTATTCGGTTAATTGGCTTTGACTAAACACCTTCTGTAATGCTGTACTTGTGCCCCGTGCTCGTGCGTGTCCTTCAAAATATCGTACAAGTGTAGCTACCTCTTCCGGCCGGACCGAAACGATTCGTACAAGTGTAGCCACCCCTTACAAATTCGGGACGGACCGGACCGGACCGAATCGGGCAAGTGTAGCCGCTGCTTAATCAGTCAAATCTTTCCTTGAATATCCTGGCAGTTTGTAGTTGTACAGAACTTCATGTTTCTCCACTTCTCCAACGAGCTTCAAGTTGAATTCTTGATCATTCATTTTGAGATGAACACTATACGGCCGTCAAAATAACAACAAATTTCCACCAAACACCACAAAAACACCCCGTGGTTTCGTGCAACTGGTTGCTGCAACGTCGGGCCCACCGTTGCATGTGACTGGTTTCAAACTTTTTTGAAAATCGCAAACGACCAGTTGCGTCGTGTGCGGCTCCCCATTGCAATACATTGCCGATGTTGCAAAACAGTTGCAAGCGCAACTGGTTTGCAACGACAGTTGTAAAACAGTCACACCGTGTGCGCTCGGCCTAAGGTCACGGTTATTTCTGTTATGATTCGGTTCCTTACCCAGGGACAGAAATCCATTCAAATAATTGTTGAACTCATTAAGCCCTTCATGTCTGTCAACTCATAAACCCATGCCAAAAACTACACTATTATCATGTTCATTAGAAACCTAAACGCTAATCAGGGCCATAAATGGCTTAAGATCAGATGTAGCTCACTTTGACTTCCTCTAGTCAACCGTTGCCTTAGTAAGCAATAGCCCGTAATCCTTTCAAACTGACTAAGACGAAACTTACCGTATAAGAAACCTTTTCCATTACTGTAAATAAGCGACAAGTGCGGGTGCTAACAAGGGCACAATTGTGCGTGTGAGACCCCGTTCTCCACACAGCCACTGTTATTGTGGATATTTCAAGGATACGCTTGTTTAGTGGCAACTATGCCTGTGTAAAACAAAGGCATTAACCCATAACATTATATGATTATAACATCACTTTAAAGATAGTGTTCAAAGAGGCCCTGTACGCATGTAAAATGTCAATAGCTAACCTTATGTTTTAAAAAAGTAATTAATCTGTAATGTAAACCCACATACTATTTCTTACTTTAACCCATACCTACAAAATGGCATACCTACTATTCGGTGATAACTGTATAGTGTGTCCTTCAATGAAGTAGGATTTTTGGATAATACAAAGCAAAGCTTAGAATGGGTCAGCTGGTATTTTATTCAATATGGAGTCACAATGCCGAGACATTCTATTGAAATGTAATAAATGTGATGTAATGAGAGACGAGGACATATCCCGGCTACGCTATTGTGTCTGTAAAATGTCTGTGATACAACCTACGCTGACAGAGAAAGAGTAAAGTCAACAAATACATTGACTGATATTGCGACCTCGTCTGTTGATTTTATCATCCTGATATAGGAGCTATCTTTTGTTTTTACATCTTTATCGTACAACTGAATGGATACTTTTATTCCTGGTTAGTTTTACTTGATCAAAATAAATGTCTTACAAAAAAAATCTATGTGCAGCTGTTCATGTTTATGGTTATTCAGCTTAAAATATGTTTTGAAGCAATCATTAACTATCCAAAGCTTAGTATTAACTGCATGATTTGCGTTGGAAACCATTCTTGGAGTTAACATTTCTCAAATGGCAGAAAGTTTACAACACAAATTATAGCTACTGTAATATGTCATGACATTCGCTATCTATGTAGATATATCTAATTCCAAATGACTACCTTACTTTACAGAATTTCCTGTATTAAGGTGTAAATTAACGGAGTGTTTGATTAATGATTATATAAAACTAGGAAGCACGACTTACAATTTAACTTCTTACAGAGAAAGGGGTAATGAGAATTGCCTGATACATTTTTAACACAGGGTCACTAGACGTTTCATCTTTATTCTGTTACTTAAATATCGTAAAAGGTGTTGCTATATGCCACTGCTACACATTCCTGAACGTACCATGTAGAATATTGTTGAGAGGTGGTATATGATCTCGAAAGGTGATATATTTGCCGGTTATTAAATAAAGGGAAAGAACATCAAAGCTTGCATCTTCAATGTACCGTCATCCAAGCGTCTACTTTTATTAGTCTACCGAAGTGATGCAAAACTGGCACAAAGCACAATACTTCATAAATCACTATTTTCACTATAAACGTAATTACCTGTAGATATTAATATACTGAAAACTATAACAATTTTTTTCTAATTAAAATATTTCACTATTTGACTTCTAGAACGGAATATATTTGTTTTGTTATAACAACACGATATCAAAGGCATGTGTGCCTTGCTGCTGTTTACCAAAATGAGCCCCTCAGAATGTTATCATACCTAAGTAACTACAGTGCTTTCAAAGAAATTGAATGTAGAAAATTAAATGAATGCTTTTATGGCTCATTCACTAGTAATTTATTTAAAACATTATTTCAAGCCAAAGTAAAATGAAAACTAATACGTTTCAGCAGCGTTTAGTATTATTTTTGTATATTTTTTTTAAATCAAGACGTAACAAGAACAATCTTTTAAAATTGCATCATCTATATTTCCAATAATATTATTATTTATGTTGGGAAAATTCCTGAAATATCATATTTATATAGAGGACAACTATTATGCTTCGTTTAACATGGAAATCAACCATTGCGAATTTGTGACTGCTCAATAAATAGTATTTTGTGTACTACGTTTGTTTTTTTTTCTTAATTATTTTACCTTGTTGTCTCTGAAATAGTATAAACCCTTTGATTTCTCCATAGAAGTTTTCTTAGGTCTACTCTAATATTTTCTGTGCTTTCCTGAAAAAGAAAATAAAATTGTAAGGTTTTTTAAGCAAATATTTCAAGACATGCTGCATATATGACGAGGATAAATTTAATTTCAAATGTTTATATAATGTTCTTCACTGAAAGTCATATTCTTCCCCTAGAATCTCAAAACCTCCATAAGTTTCACTTTTCACAGACGAATTCTCATCTTGATGAACATGTGGCTGTGCAAGGAGTTGAGCCTGAGTTCAAAGATGTTACCACTGTCACATGTTTGTCTTTATAACTTGTACATTCACTATATACTCGTAATTAGGCCTAAGAACACATGGCTATGCCTGGTTCTACTACTTACATGTGTGTAATAATTATACATGCCCGTATAACATGTCACATTTACATTCATAAAACGTTACAAAACCCATTGATATGATTGGATTGAAAATAAATTGCATTATCCTGTAAAATATTTATTCGACTGTATTTATTTATATAAAAAAACATTTTCTTGTAAGAAAAAGTAAATTTTGCGCTTTAAACTGTAGGTTTGTTTGTTTTTAAATATTTTTTAACAGGTTTAATATCTGAAAACTATTTGTATAAATAATACTATTCAATAGACTGTTCATGAACCCAAGATGACCTGGTACCAAATTGAATTTATGAAAATAGATCACTTGGGAAAGTTTAAATAAGGCGAAAAAAAATGTAATAAACAATCAACTTATTGGTAAATATTATACACTATCCTTTATACTTATGAATAGTTCAATCTACTATTTTAACAGAGCACAGAGGTACGTATATCCTGAGATAAAACGAATAGTTCACAGATTTCAAACTTTCTAATAGCTCCGTAATTCAATTTTTAAATGAAAAAATTGCTAGCTTCATAATTTAATACACTTTATATCCTAATATTAATTCTTATTCCGTTTTTGTTGCATCGTCCTACTTTTTATTCTAAGCTTTGGTTTTAAGGTTTTTACCCCAATTTTTATTAGGTACTAGTAACAAATGTAGTGAGGGTAAATCGCCAATGCAACAAAAAAGAACCAAATATCCCCCAATATCTTTCGACATTTATTAGCCCCCCCCCCTGTATGAAGCTGTATGTTTGGCCATATACATTTTACAGTCAATACAATACACCCTACGGTTTATTGTCTGACGTCTGTAAATATAAATGACTCAATACTTCCCTTTGATACTATTTTTTCTCTCTGGGAGCAGTAAATAAGTGTTATTTGGATTTAGTGGGAGACAAATTCAGTGAGCCAAGAATTTTAAAACCGAAGTATAGTTTATTCACATTAATGCAATAATATTTGATAAAACAAACTAAAATGTTCAGGCTTCTAAGGTTTTGATAACAGAAAAAAAGTAATTATAAAATTCTGCACTATTAAAAAAATATGCCTCATATGTTTCAAACAACATTTTTTGATTGTTGTTGTGTTATTTGTGATTATTTTGACGTGTCACATTATATCTTAAGAACTTTCTCTCATTATTATTCTTACGATAATCGGATCGATAGTGGATTGGATTTGTTAACTTTAGATTCTAGTGATGTTCTTGTCTGTATTTTAAGAAAGCGAAGGGGAGGTTCTAGACATACTTTCTTCCGTTAGTAGTAATTATCTATGAACATTCATTTTTTCGTCTTATTGCTTAACCTATAAATATTAGGATCCTACAATACTGCACAGAGGGTATTTATTCTGTAGACCCTCTGTAAAACCCCAAAATCTACTTGAAACTGAAAACTTTTCTTACTTTTTATTCTTAAACTTTGATCTTTTTAACTTTTCAATATATATATTTTTTCTCACGGTTGAAATTTTCTCTGAGTCTAAGAATGTTCTTGTGGTAAGGTATAATACAAAGTGAACAATCTTCATCAAGCGTCAACTACACAAAACTTGCTTGTTACTCTTAAACTAACAAGCACATGACATGTGTTGTAACTTAACAAGTTTAAATGATACGCGTGTCATATTACTTGTCTGGTACCTAAATGCTTTCTCATACAGTTTCAGTTATGTAAGATAAGTCGAATTATTTTTCGGAACAAACTTAAGAAGGAAGTTCTAATGACCTAATACTATCATTTATATACTTAAATACTCGCCTTTGGCTCGCTGGGGGCTCCGCCCCCAGGCCCCCTTTTTGGTTGGGGGTAAATGAGCCACGGGGGACAGGGCGCAAGACCTACAATCGGGCCAAATTTCAGACATCCAGTTAATCTAGAAATGGGTAAACGTGATTTAGACTTACGCACCTGTAAGAATAACATTGGGGCTGGGGAGGATATAATATTAGGGAGGGGGGGGGTTGGAAATACGATAGGAGGATTAAACTTTAAGTAAACCAGAGTATATACAAAATATTAATAATGTTTGCAAAAAGAATTTACTTAGATTGGGAAAAGTAGCCAAAATCGGGGGTAAAATTTTGTAAGTACAAATGTGCCACAGGGGGACAGGGTGCAAATTTCAGGATTTTTAGCTAATCTAGAAATTGGTAAACGTGATTTAGACCGATGAATCTGTGGTGGCTATAGGATAGATATAAGGGGGATTTCGAGAGGGGGGGGGGACTTTTTAAATGGTCCTTATTATATTCATACCTTGGTGTTAGCTCTAATACAGTAAACTTTGTATAGTTTTAATAACCTTGTGCATACAGAAAAAGTAAAGAGTCTATTATTACCTCGTGAAACTGGTAAAACCTTTTAAATTTTGATATTAAACTTAAGTTTTGGGGGTCAAGGAGTAAAGTTACGAAAAAACATGTATGATTAAAACCGAAATTAAGCCAAGGAAAATACAAAGCATTGATAACATTTGCAAAAAGTGATTATTTAAGTATGTAAAAATAGCGAAAACCGGTAAAAATTTGAAAAATACCAATTTCTGAAAGTAGGACGTTTTTTAGGGGTGAAGGGGAGAAATTTTAGGAAAACACGTGTAAGGGTTTTGTAGAAAATTAAATTCCTGAACATGAAAATCCATTCAAATCTTGGCTAGCTCCTATTGCTTTTTAGTTATAGCCGTAAAAAACGTGTTATATCGTCTTTAGATATCCGCCATTTTGGATTTTTGGGGAGTTAAAAATTTTAAAATGACTTAAAAGTGACTTTTGCAAATTTCACCCTTAACTTAGTATTCCATACTACAATACTGCCAAATTACAAGTCTCTAGCACGATTCTAAACGATTCTGATGACCATTAAATTTCAATGTTATTCTCCATAATAATACCATTGGGCTCGTAGTTTTGGGGGTCAAGAAGTAAAGTTACGAAAAAAAATGTAAATGAGTAAAATTTAAAGCAAAGTAAGGGAAAAGCAATAATAATATTTGCAAAAATAAATTATTCAAGTTTAAAAAAATTGCAAAAACCAGTAACAATTTTAGAGAAATTTACCAAATTTTGAAAGTAGGGCGTTTTTTGAAGCTGAAGGAGTGCGATTTTCGGGTAACGCCTAAAAGGGTTTTGTAGAAAATTTAATTCCTGTTCATGAAAAATCTTTCAAATCTTTTCTAGCTCTTACAGTTTTCGAACTATAGCCGAATGAAAAAAACGTGATTTGTCGTTTTCAGAGGTCCGCCATTTTGGATTTTTGGGTGTGTTAAAATAAGCAATAATAATATTTGCAAAAAGGAATTGTTTAAGTATGAAAAAATAACGAAAACCGGTAAAAATTTGAAAGAAATTTACAAAATTTTGAAATTAGGGCGTTTTTTGAAGCTTAAGGAGTGCGATTTTGGAAAACGCTTAGAGGGGTTCTGTAGAAAATTTAATTTCCTTTCGCTAAGATCCTTTCAAATCTTTTCTAGCTCTTACTGTTTTCGAGCTATATCCGTTTGAAAAAAACTTGTTTTATCGTTTTCAGAGGTCCGCCATTTTGGATTTTTGGGGGGGTTAAAATTTGAAAATGGGACTTTTGCAAATTTCATCATTAATATAAGATCCCCTACTACAATAATACCAAGTTTCAAGTCTCTAGCACGTTTCTAAACGGTTCGGATGAGCACACCAAAGTCTACCATTTTCAATGTTATTCTCCATAAGAATAACATGGGGCTTGTAAAAGTGGTAAAAAACCTTTAAAATTTGACATTAAACCTAAGTTTTGGGGGTTAAGGAGTAAGGATACAAAAAAACATTAAATGAGTAAAATTTAAAGTCAATTAAGGGGAACACAGAGCACTAATAATATCTGCAAAAAATAATTATTTAAGTATGAAAAAATAGCGAAAACCGTAAAAAATTTCAAAGAAATTTACTAAATTTTGAAAGTAGGGCGTTTTTTGAAGGTTAAGGAGTGCGATTTCCGGAAAACGCCCAAGAGGGTTTTGTAGAAAATTTAATTTCCTTTCGCTAAGATCCTTTCAAATCTTTTCTAGCTCTACATCCGGTTGAAAAAAAAAGTGTTTTTTCGTTTTCAGAGGTCCGCCATTTTGGATTTTTGGGGGGGGTTAAAATTTGAAAATGGGACTTTTGGGAATTTCACCGGTAATGTAAGATCCCATACTACAATACTACCAAGTTTCAAGTCTCTAGCACGTTTCTAAGTGGTTCAGATGAGCATACTAAAGTCGGCATTTTTCAATGTAATTCTCCATAAGAATAACATGGGGCTTGTAAAAGTTGTAAAAAACCTTTAAATTTTGACATTAAACCTAAGTTTTGGGGATTAAGGAGTAAAGATACAAAAAAACATTAAATTAGTAAAATATAAAGTAAAGTAAGAAGAATACAGAACATTAATAATATCTGCAAAAAGAAATTATTTAAATATGAAAAAATAGCGAAAACCGTAAAAAATGTGAGTGAAATTTACAAAATTTTGAAAGTAGGCCGTTTTTTGAAGCTGAAGGAGTCCGAATTTTGGAAAACGCCCAAGAGGGTTTTGTATAAAATTTAATTCCTGTTCCTGGATATACTTTCAAATCTTTTCTATCTCTTACCGTTTTCGAGCTACATCCGGTTGAAAAAAAAGTGTTTTTTCGTTTTCAGAGGTCCGCCATTTTGGATTTTTGGGGTGGTTAAAATTTGAAAATGGGACTTTTGCAAATTCCACCGGTAATGTAAGATCCCATACTGCAATACTACGCAAATTTGAAGTCTCTACCACGTTTCTAAGTGGTTCAGATGGGAACACGAAAGTCGGCCATTTTTAATGTTATTCCCCATAAGAATAGCATGGGGGGGGAATTCGAATTTTCGGGGGGGTTAAAATTTGAAAATGCGACTTTTTGGAATTTTATGGGTGGTTTGGGCACTAGACCTACAACCACCGAAAATTTCAAGTCTCTAGCTCATCTAGAAGTGGTCTAGAATTTGTATCCCCAGTCAGTTACACATCGGATTGTATAGTATTTAGACTCGCCTTGTGCTCGCTGGGGGCTCCGCCCCCAGGCCCCCTTTTAATAGTAGCCGTGATGAGAAATTGTCACGGGGGACAGGATGTTGTCCGGAAACATTTTTGCGTAAAAGACGTAGTGATAACTTGGCAGTTGCGAAGTATTCCATAGGGGGGTTGTTTAGTGCAAACCAAACCAGTCTTGATATGTTAGAGTCTCGATGTAGGGCCGGTGCTATGATAAATTAAATTTGCTAAGTCACAACCTCTAAAACTTTCTTCACATCAATAAGCATCGATATAAAGTCTTAGGAGTTAGAGTGAGGTAAAATAATATTTTAAAATAATCTTAGACCCCCTTCGGGGGCGGGGGGTTGGTAAAAATCATCGGCATGAAGAGTGGACCTCTTGCACAGTAAAAATCACCAAAAATAGGGAAAATAAGGTAAAATTTCAGGTTTAAACACGAATTTGGGGTGGAGATGGGAAAAAAATTAAACTAAACGCATGGCTCAATCAAATCCTGGTTGAAGTTCGTTCGCTACGCTCACTCACCTTTAGGTTGGAGCTCGTTCGCTGCGCTCACTTGCCTTCAAGTTAGCTCGTTCGCTACGCTCACTCACCTTTAGGTTGGAGCTCGTTCGCTGCGCTCACTTGCCTTCAGGTTAGCTCGTTCGCTGCGCTCGTTGGCTTCAGGTTCGCTCGTTCGCTACGCTCACTCACTTTTAGGTTGGAGCTCGTTCGCTGCGCTCACTTGCCTTCAGGTTAGCTCGTTCGCTACGCTCACTCACCTGTAGGTTGGAGCTCGTTCGCTGCGCTCACTTGCCTTCAGTTTAGCTCGTTCGCTACGCTCACTCACCTTTTGGTTGGAGCTCGTTCGCTGCGCTCACTTGCCTTCAGGTTAGCTCGTTCGCTACGCTCACTCACCTTTTGGTTGCAAATTAGCTATTGTCATAAATTTAAAAAAATATTAGTGCTGCACCTTGTTGTTAATGGTACAATTTTATTAATGGTAATGAAAGAGGGGGGGGGTAAATGGGATTGGTCTAAATATCCATAATTCACCTACTTACATATAGATCTCGTTGGCGTGTCAAAGCATGTTAATTTTCTATAAGGAATACGTTATAAAAGCGTTAAAAACTACCTTTTTGATTGAAAACCCGCCATTTTAAATTTTTTTAGTACGTTAAAATTATAGAAGGTCACTTAAGGCACTTTCCTTTCAACTTTGGGATCATAAAAAGTACAAATATATGTTCTAAAAGTCGTTTTAAAAATTAAAAAACACCTAAATATTGAGAATTTTCGTGATTTTTGGAAGTAAAGCGTTTTTTGAAGGTTAAGGAGTGCGATTTTCGATATAAGGCCTTCTTCGAGAAAAGTGTCTTGTAGAAAATTTAATTCTGAACCTACGATTTTCCCTCAAATCCTTTCTAGCTCTTACCGTTTCCGAGCTATAGTCGTTTTAAAAAAACGTGTTTTTCTCAAAAATTGGGCAATTTAAGGGCATTTTTGGGGGGATTGTAATTTGAAAATGTAAGTTTTTGGATTTTTCTGGGTGGCTTGGGACTAAGACGAACCTTTACAAAAAATTTCAGCTCCGTAGCTACTCTACAAGTGACAAAAATGCTTTTTCTGTCGCCAAACGCCCATATTTCACCTACTGACGTTTACTTCTAGTTTGCTTGTCGTAGCATGTTAATTCTCCATAAGAATTACGTTTAAAAACGATCTTTTTTATTGAAAATCCGCCATTTTTAATTTTTTTAGTAGGTTAAAATTATAGAAGGTCACTTGAGGCACTTTACTTTCAACGTTGGGTGCATAAAAAGTAGAAATATATATGTGAAAAGTCGTTTTAAAAATTAAAAACACGTAAAAAAATTACTAATTTTTACTATTTTTGGAAGTAGGGCGTTTTTTGAAGGTGAAGGAGTGCGATTTTCGAAAAACGCTTAATAGTGTCTTGTAGAAAATTTCATTCCGAACCTACGTTTTTTCCTCAAATCGATTCTAGCTCTTACCGTTTTCGAGCTACAGCCGTTTTAAAAAAACGTGTTTTTCGCAAAAATGCTCGTTTTTAATGGAATTTTTTTGGGGGGGTTGCAATTTGAAAATGTAACTTTTTGGGATTTTCCCGGTGGTCTGGGACCCATACGGACCTCCACCGAAAATTTCAGCTCTCTAGCTACTCTAGAAGTGCCCAATCTTTTGTATACCTGATCAGTGAGTCAGTCAGTCAGTTACACATCGGGCTGTATATAATATAGACTCGCCTTGTGCTCGCTGGGGGCTCCGCCCCCAGGCCCCCTTTTTTGGTTGGGGGTCAGTGCAAGGCCCCCTTTTAATAGTAGCCGTGATGAGAAATGTTCACGGGGGACAGGATGTTGTCCGGAAACATTTTTGCGTAAAAGACGTAGTGATAACTTTGCAGTTGCGAAGTATTTCATAGAGGGGTTGTTAAGTGCAAACTAAACTAGTCTTGACATGTTAGAGTCTCGATGTAGGGCCGGTGCTATGATAAATTAAATTTCCTAAGTCACAACCTCTAAAACTTTCTTCACATCAATAAGCATCGATATAAAGTCTTAGGAGTTAGAGTGAGGTAAAATGGCTCAATCAAATCCTGGTTGAAGTTCGTTCGCTACGCTCACTCACTTTTAGGTTGGAGCTCGTTCGCTGCGCTCACTTGCCTTCAGGTTAGCTCGTTCGCTACGCTCACTCACCTTTAGGTTGGAGCTCGTTCGCTGCGCTCACTTGCCTTCAGGTTAGCTCGTTCGCTACGCTCACTCACTTTTAGGTTGGAGCTCGTTCGCTACGCTCACTCACCTTTTAATTCACCTACTTACATTTAGATCTCGTTTGTGTGTATAAGCATGTTAATTTTCTATAAGGAATACGTTAAAAAAGAGTCAAAAACTACATTTTTGATTGAAAATCCGCCATTTTAAATTTTTTAGTACGTCGAAATTATAGAAGGTGACTCAAGGGACTTTCTTTCCAACGTTAAGACCATAAAAAGTACAAATATATGTACGAAAATCCGTTTTATAAATTAAAAACATCAAAGAAATCAAGAATTTTAACAATTTTTCGAAGTAGAGCGTTTTTTGAAGGTGAAGGAGTAAGATTTTCGATATGACCCCTTCTTTGAGAAAAGTGTCTTGTAGAAAATTTAATTCTGAACCTACGATTTTCCCTCAAATCGTTTCTAGCTCTTACCGTTTTCGAGCTACAGCAGTTTAAAAAAAACATGTTTTTCCGAAAAAAACTAGGGTTTTATGGGATTTCTTTTGGTGGGTTTCAGTTGGAAAAACTAAATTTCGGGACTTTCTGGGTGGTTTGGTACCCAGACATACCTTAACAAAAAATTTCAGCCCCGTAGATACTCTAGAAGTGACGGAAATGCTTTTTCTGTCGCCAAACGCCCATATTTCACCTACTGACGTTTACTTCTAGTTTGCTTGTCGTAGCATGTTAATTCTCCATAAGAAATACGTTAAAAAATAATCTTTTTTATTGAAAATCCGCCATTTTGAATTTTTTTTGTAAGTTAAAATTATAGAAGGTTACTCTAGGGACATTCCTTTCAACGTTGGGAGCATAAAAAGTACAAATATACGAACGAAAAGTCGTTTTAAAAATTAAAAACACGTAAAAAAATCGAGCATTTTCACAAATTTTGGAAGTAGGGCGTTTTTTTAAGGTGAAGGAGTGCGATTTTCGAAAAACGCTTAATAGTGTCTTGTAGAAAATTTCATTCCAAACTCACGATTTTTCCTCAAATCGAATCTAGCTCTTACCGTTTTCGAGCTACAGCTGTTTTAAAAAAACGTGTTTTTTCCAAAAACCGGGATTTTAATGGAATTTTTTTGGGGGGGTTGAATTTTGAAAATGGGGTTTTTACGAATTTCACCGGTAACGTAAGATCCCATAGTGCAATACTACGCAAATTCCAAGTCTCTAGCACGTTTCTAAACGGTTCAGATGAGCGTACGAAAGTCGGTATTTTTCAATGTTATTTCCCGTAAGAATAACATGGGGGGGAAATTGTTAATTTAGGGGGGGTTGAAAGGGGAAATTGCTACTTTTCGGGATTTTCCCGGGGGTTTGGGCACTAGACCTACAAAACACCGAAAATTTCAAGTCTCTAGCTCGTCTAGAAGTGCCCAAACATTAGTATACCTGATCAGTCAGTTACACATCGGGCTGTATAGTTAATTAGACTCGCCTTGTGCTCGCTGGGGGCTCCGCCCCCAGGCCCCCTTTTAATAGTAGCCGTGATGAGAAATTGTCACGGGGGACAGGATGTTGTCCGGAAACATTTTTGCGTAAAAGACGTAGTGATAACTTGGCAGTTGCGAAGTATTCCATAGGGGGGTTGTTTAGTGCAAACCAAACCAGTCTTGATATGTTAGAGTCTCGATGTAGGGCCGGTGCTATGATAAATTAAATTTGCTAAGTCACAACCTCTAAAACTTTCTTCACATCAATAAGCATCGATATAAAGTCTTAGGAGTTAGAGTGAGGTAAAATAATATTTTAAAATAATCTTAGACCCCCTTCGGGGGCGGGGGGTTGGTAAAAATCATCGGCATGAAGAGTGGACCTCTTGCACAGTAAAAATCACCAAAAATAGGGAAAATAAGGTAAAATTTCAGGTTTAAACACGAATTTGGGGTGGAGATGGGAAAAAAATTAAACTAAACGCATGGCTCAATCAAATCCTGGTTGAAGTTCGTTCGCTACGCTCACTCACCTTTAGGTTGGAGCTCGTTCGCTGCGCTCACTTGCCTTCAAGTTAGCTCGTTAGCTACGCTCACTCACCTTTAGGTTGGAGCTCGTTCGCTGCGCTCACTTGCCTTCAGGTTAGCTCGTTCGCTGCGCTCGTTGGCTTCAGGTTCGCTCGTTCGCTACGCTCACTCACTTTTAGGTTGGAGCTCGTTCGCTGCGCTCACTTGCCTTCAGGTTAGCTCGTTCGCTACGCTCACTCACCTGTAGGTTGGAGCTCGTTCGCTGCGCTCACTTGCCTTCAGTTTAGCTCGTTCGCTACGCTCACTCACCTTTTGGTTGGAGCTCGTTCGCTGCGCTCACTTGCCTTCAGGTTAGCTCGTTCGCTACGCTCACTCACCTTTTGGTTGCAAATTAGCTATTGTCATAAATTTAAAAAAATATTAGTGCTGCACCTTGTTGTTAATGGTACAATTTTATTAATGGTAATGAAAGAGGGGGGGGGTAAATGGGATTGGTCTAAATATCCATAATTCACCTACTTACATATAGATCTCGTTGGCGTGTCAAAGCATGTTAATTTTCTATAAGGAATACGTTATAAAAGCGTTAAAAACTACCTTTTTGATTGAAAACCCGCCATTTTAAATTTTTTTAGTACGTTAAAATTATAGAAGGTCACTTAAGGCACTTTCCTTTCAACTTTGGGATCATAAAAAGTACAAATATATGTTCTAAAAGTCGTTTTAAAAATTAAAAAACACCTAAATATTGAGAATTTTCGTGATTTTTGGAAGTAAAGCGTTTTTTGAAGGTTAAGGAGTGCGATTTTCGATATAAGGCCTTCTTCGAGAAAAGTGTCTTGTAGAAAATTTAATTCTGAACCTACGATTTTCCCTCAAATCCTTTCTAGCTCTTACCGTTTCCGAGCTATAGTCGTTTTAAAAAAACGTGTTTTTCTCAAAAATTGGGCAATTTAAGGGCATTTTTGGGGGGATTGTAATTTGAAAATGTAAGTTTTTGGATTTTTCTGGGTGGCTTGGGACTAAGACGAACCTTTACAAAAAATTTCAGCTCCGTAGCTACTCTACAAGTGACAAAAATGCTTTTTCTGTCGCCAAACGCCCATATTTCACCTACTGACGTTTACTTCTAGTTTGCTTGTCGTAGCATGTTAATTCTCCATAAGAATTACGTTTAAAAACGATCTTTTTTATTGAAAATCCGCCATTTTTAATTTTTTTAGTAGGTTAAAATTATAGAAGGTCACTTGAGGCACTTTACTTTCAACGTTGGGTGCATAAAAAGTAGAAATATATATGTGAAAAGTCGTTTTAAAAATTAAAAACACGTAAAAAAATTACTAATTTTTACTATTTTTGGAAGTAGGGCGTTTTTTGAAGGTGAAGGAGTGCGATTTTCGAAAAACGCTTAATAGTGTCTTGTAGAAAATTTCATTCCGAACCTACGTTTTTTCCTCAAATCGATTCTAGCTCTTACCGTTTTCGAGCTACAGCCGTTTTAAAAAAACGTGTTTTTCGCAAAAATGCTCGTTTTTAATGGAATTTTTTTGGGGGGGTTGCAATTTGAAAATGTAACTTTTTGGGATTTTCCCGGTGGTCTGGGACCCATACGGACCTCCAACGAAAATTTCAGCTCTCTAGCTACTCTAGAAGTGCCCAATCTTTTGTATACCTGATCAGTGAGTCAGTCAGTCAGTTACACATCGGGCTGTATATAATATAGATTATACAGACATTATTTAAGCATTCGTAAGGTTCTCAGTACACATTGAATAAATTAAAATGATTAATTAAGTACAACATTTAATTTCAAAACATTTAATTGTAAATGTCAAACCGAATCTAGAGAACGGACAGAGACAATCAATCCGTAGTAAATAGACTGAACCGCTTGAAGGTGATTACTGTGGTGGTTGAGACCGGCTAGCGGTAACGACGTCTCAGCTGTGGTGACTGCTACATTTGCCGCTGACTTTGTCATTGACAGTTGAATGGGATAGGTATTTTTGCAATTGTACAAGAATATAGTTTTTAATTAGCTGAATGTTTTATTTTTCATCGTACTGCAGCAAAAACAGACGTTTTTGACATGCGTTGCAGGTGCCAAGTAGCATTTTTTTCTCCCTAGGGGTCCAAATTTGTCTCCATGTTCACGGGTAAGTAGACTGTGCAGATGTTTGTAACGATTTCAAGTGTGTTTGCATCTGGTGTCTGGCATCTTCGAGATCCCTAATTTGATTATATCAATTGCCAGCAAAAGGTGAACCAGAAAAGACGCAAATTTAAGTTTTAGTAAATAGATAATTGCTTGTTAATTTTATCACAATAGAATATATTATCTATATTCCATCGATAGGGAGTAATGTAGAATTTTTCGAAACGAGTTTAAGTCGTTGTTGCGAGGGTTAAAAATACACCTTTTCCTGTGTGCTGAAGTATATTATTCGTTACATTGCAACATTGTATGGGAAAACTATGTTAAAAAAGTACTTATATGTAAACATAAACCTTCCAAAATGACTTCCATCTTGTTTTCAATTTTGCTATTGTAAACAATCAGCTGTTTAGTTAGGCATTGCATCATCTCATCTATTACGATGGTGTTGTTGTCCATCACACTATCGATAGATATCGATATGTCAAACTAGTGATTCATTGATAGTATACTTGAATTTCTTGTGTTTTCAATGCAATAAACCGTTTTCCAATGTCATCAATCTTCTAAGATTCTCTGTAAACACATTTGAATTCAGTCGTCAACTCCACAACATGTATTACAACTGAAAAGAACTACTCGACACTCGCAACCGAAACGCATGTATTGATAACAGCCATTTTTGCTTCAGTCTAACGAAAATTTTATTTATTTAGATAGTATAAATATATTAGATTATTAATATTTCTGATTATTCGATGGTCAACGAATAAATCCTCTTCACAAAGGGACTTTGATTGTAAATGTTCATCAAAATCTCAACTACTTTAACTCATTTGGACTCAAAACAATACTTTTACAAAACAAAAATATTAGCAAAATATGTCTAATAGCATAAAATATTACCGCCTATCATTAATAGTCATTTAATAGCTATTTACCTTACAAGTGTTGTAAGAGCGTTTTCACATCACGTAGGCGATTGTTGTGCAACGAGCGGAAGCGAGTTGCATAATTTACCGAAGTGATGTAAACACGCTCTTGCGTAACGTGTAACGTACAAGATTTTACCTGACCCGACAATATACAGGAGGTTACGAACAATATTTTTCATCATCCATTTCACTCATCTTCTAACAGTAACGTTCATTTACAAACAAAATCTTGGTTAGGAATTTTCTTCAAAACATAACAATAAAATTCAAGCGCACACCTGATTTCTAGCGTTGAACGTCATTGGCTCCATTGAGGTATATTTTTTAAGTTAAGCACTCCTTGGGATAGGGAAGTTTAATATGGTGGGTTACGTAAAAATATTTGAAGAATGCGAATGATATAGAACAATTTATGCTCATAGAAAGAAAAAAAAAACTATGAATATGAGTATTTATTCATGATGTTATTCTAATGGAAAGTATATTGTTATGAAAATATTGACAAAACTGTACTCGAGGGAAATATTTTATAAGAAATATGTTAGAAATGGTTATCCTTTCTAGTAAATATACTTAATAAGTGATGTTTAAACTATTGATGTTTTAAATAATTTCAGTATTCTTTTTTTAGTATTCATTTATTACCATTTAACATATGGAATGGAATTCCCTTACAAATTCCATTAGTTTATATCTTTGTGCGATACAAAACGTGACCTTTTTTGGAATGAGCTCAAAACAGTCAGAACGATCGTAGGCGTATTATTGAGTTCTAATTAGGAAGTGGGAAAAGGAACCTAATCAACTTACTTCTAGGTAAATGTGTTCTCTTTCATCCACAAGAATAGACAGGACTGAAATAGATTTCCATTAGTATTCACTATGAAAACTTTGAATAAAGGCTTTTTAATAACACTCAAATAAAGTAACTTTATATTGAAATTATTTGGGTGCGAGCAAGTTAAATCTCCTCACACAGTATAAGTTAGATTTTCTTAATGTACTTTATCGCATTATTGTCCTCCATAATAATTAATGACTTAAAAAAAGCTGTTTCTTTCTTCATTGGCTTTCAATCTGTCGAATGATTGTAGTGCCTAAGGTCTGGCATAAACAAAGAACACTTCATAGCCCACTGCAGGCCTATATTTCAGCAACTGAACATTCTAACATTTGCTTCAGCCTTGGTTTTGGAATCAGCAGTCCTACTAAGAAGAAAACCAGAATATTTTATAAGTAACCAACAAATACATGGATACAACACCAGACAGAAAAAAGATAGTCATATTCGACAAGTAAAAACAAACAACATTAATGAAAAATAGTGCCTACTATAATACAACAAAAATTTATAATAAAGTACCAGAAGACATAAAAGGTATTCAAGACTTAAACAAATTCAAGAAACAATTAAAGAAGCATCTGATGGGAAAGCAATATTACAACTTGAAAGAGCATCTGGAAGAATAAAGAAATATAAACAAAACTATGACAACCGTGGTGCGAATGCACTTCCAACGGGCTTACTTCAAGTATCAAGTAAGTATCAAGTAAGTCTGTTTCAACAAAATTGGCGACTGTTGATGTACAATATTTAGGACAAATATACATTTCTATTGACTTTATAACTGTGAATCTCTGCCGAAAGGTAAATAATGATTTTATACATCAATTAAACAAAATTTTTAATTTTAAAATGAGAAAATAAAAAAAAATGTAAAGTTGGTTAATGGTATTTAGCTAATCAATCTTTCGATGTACTATAACAAAAGAGGCTGTTGTGAAATTAATTACGACATAACAATATTGATGTCGATAAGCCGTATAACCTGACCTCATGTACAATAATTTCCAGCGGTTATCTGCAAGTCATACTTCCGTCATGGCAACTGTTTTGGTTAAATATGACGTCATATGTTTTTTCTTCAGTTACATTGATCTTTTCTGAATGTGGATCATACTTATTTACTTATGATGTTACTATTGCAACTATAAACTTGAGAAACATTTGAATATTCGCAATACATTATGCTGTAAAAGCATATGAAATACAATAATTTTCAAATATTTAGTTTTAAATAGTGTAGATATCATCACTACATAGTGTTTTGATTTAAAATACAATAGTTTATAGTAAAAATTAATAAATAAAAATATCTGAAGAGTTTCTTGTTAAAAGTCTTTTATTTCTTAAAACAGCAGAGGTATTTTGTATCATATAACCTTGCAAAATCTATATAATAGAATTAAATTATAGAACAGAAACCTTTCTCGTGAACAAATTGACATAAATTTCAACCTACACAAAAAGTACAGCAAAGTAAATCCAGGTTAGTGACGGTACATTAGATGACCCAATTCAATAAGGTGCTTCGACCAATGGAGCAATCAATTGCACCTGGGACCCTTGATATCATATTGATCGAATTCTTGGAATTAGTATCATGCAATATGTTCAAATAAATACTTTTGCTTGTATATATATAATAAATAGGGTGGCGCAGATGGATCGGGTGGTTTTAAAATATTTGTCAAACTGCCAATTTTAAAGGTATTGGATTGAAATAAAGTGTAAAACGTGTAGTTACAATGGAAGTTTATTGAAAAAAAAATTAATTAAGTTTTTAAAAATTATATCCATCAAATGCCTTCCTTCTCGAGCGACGCATTCTTGGAGTCGGACCTAGAGGTTCCGCATTGCTCGCTCAAGCACATCACCAGGAATTGATGTGATTTCGTTGTGAATTGCAGCCTTCAACTCCTGAAGCAAGGGTCTACATGAACAAACCCCGGACCATTCAGGAGTTGAAGGCTGCAATTTACAACGAAATCACATCAATTCCTGGTGATGTGCTTGAGCGAGAAATGCGGAACCTCGAAGACCGACTCCAAGAATGCGTCGCTCGAGAAGGAAGGCATTTAATTGATATAATTTTTAAAAACTAACTTAACTAATTTTTTGTCAATAAACTTCCATTGTAACTACACGTTTTACACTTTATTTCAATCCAATACCTTTAAAATTGACAGTTTGACAAGTATTTTAAAACCACCCAATCCATCTGCGCCACCCTGTATTTTAGATAGTCATTATACTTAAGGTACTCCTAATTTATATAATTTACGTAAGAAGGTATGTACAGTATACATGATAAGATCATTTGTTTGTCCTTATTAGGCAAAACAAAATGAGTAATGTGAATTTCTCTGCAAATCTTTTGTCTTAACTGAAATGCACATACAAAAATAAAAGTGCGACAGTAGTAAAAATGTTTTGGGTAACCTGTGTTTTACGCCATTCATACTTGAATAGCGGACATTTATCGGGATCAAATATTACGTTTTATGGTATTGTTTGAAAGCTTAGATCATGGAGCAGTTTTTAAAAGTGTTTGCTGCTCGTTAAAACCCTTTTTGAAAAAAGTTTTATGTTTACGTATTTTTTTTTTAATTTTTTGAAAAACAAAAATGTTTATTTCTATTCAATTAAACAAGTAGCTATGCAGATTTTGGCAAGTTGAAATACATGTATTTTTATTCAAAATTTTGTGGAGAACGCGATGGTACAGTTAATTGTTGCTGAAAGTTTTAAATTAACCCGAAAAATGCAACATTTTTGCATTTATGTCAATCTTTTTCAAAAAACTTAAAACATGTCATCTCTGGGGGTGTGTATGAGATATATTTTTTAAACCACGTTTACGAGTTCTATTTATGCTCCTATTATACCCAATTAAAAGTTTAACGCTTATTCGCGACCACCCTGTATACGTTTAACACTAAGTATTGTAATTACTTGTAGAGAGTGACGTTCAAAGGGAGTCTTATAGTTAAACAGCAACAGGACACTCCTGCCCTCTGTGTTGTTTGGTTGAATCACAATCTCTGTGAAACTCTCTAGAGGTTATAGACAACTTGAATGTGTTATAATAGATACTATTTGATAATGTTTCTGGAATGATTCAATCAACGCTAGGAGATACTTTAAAAGTTAACATGTGGTTTCCGGGTTTCAATTTGGACCGCAGCCTTCTCCGGTGTGTTGTAAGAGGTGACTAAGGGTGACCGGCGCTCTCCCTGGGAGTCCCTGGGAGTGCCCTTGTTGTTTTGCAGGGTTTTCGCTTTGTGCTGCCGATGGATATTCTCAGTGGGTTGTGAGAAACTAGCCACTTCGGTCCTCAGTCAGAAAGTGCAGTATGGATGCATAGAAAATTGTGAATATAGTCGTTGAGCTGGAGGTGTCAGTAACTCTTCTGCCGATCATGGCGTGCATTCTATCGAAGAACATGGCCTGGAGTGTGAGAAGGAGTCCAACCCCCTGTCAAAATAATTAGCTTGGTAAAGAACATGTAGGAAAATCGGAAAGTCCAAGCCAATGTAAATCTATCTATAACGGTTAGCCTCCCGAAGGCAAAATATTGTGTCGAGAAGAATTGTTTTCTTTAGATAAAAATCTAGAAGGCACAGGTTCTGGTTAGCTAATGGGAGCTTCGGAACCGGGCTTTTGTCCCAAAACTAATTGAATAAGGAGGCAACCAAAGGAAATGGGTGAGGTCTTTGCCATCAGGTAGCCTCATTCTGCCCGGGGTGGCCAACCAGAGGCCATGGAATACTGAGCCAATGGTGGCCACGGACAGATCCACCCAGACAACGCATTTAGCTTGGCACAGTCCTATTCCAAAAACATATGTAACACTATCTAAGATAACATTTATGGCATATAGTGTTACATTTTCCTTGCATAGCTTTCATTTTTCTATTAAACAAATTTTAAAGACTCAGGAAATTTATTAGGCCTACGAGTTAAACAATTATGATTGTACAGTTTCTATGGTGGTCAGATATCACCAGTCAAAAATTTGAATGTATGACCACAATAAGGACATTAAAATATTCATACCATCAGAAAAATAAACAAGAGCACTTAATACTTGCGTAAATTTAATATTAGTGTAAAACTAATCATTTTCCTGACAATATTGGTTGTTAAATAAGACTACGACGTATCACGAGTTGTCAGCACAATTGGAAACAAGAAGCTATAACCTTAGACACAATAGGTTGTCGAAATGCTGAAACCGTTACTATGGCTAGTTAGCTCTCCTCCACGCACTGTCGCATACCGAAAAAATATTGTTTTATCGCAAAAGATTATCCATACAGCCTTGCATAAATAGTTATAATATATCTCATTACATACAGCTCGTTATAAATACATCTCGTTTAGCGTTCCTCTTTCGCCGACCCTCGTTGTTCAGTCCGTCCTTATATTTTTAACTTGAGCCTACCCCCTTATTCAAAATCTTTAGTCTCACATAATGGTTAATGTTATTTAATTCTCTCTCCTTCATCAGTTATCGTGTGTCTCATAATTGCTTATTATCTTGTTTAGTTTTGTTATTCTTAATCACTCTTATTTCTTGTTACCATTATTTATTGTTGTTGTTATTTGCTAATTAATTAATATAATATTAACATTTATTTCAATAGAAAATCTGCAAGAAATTGTCATTAAATCATTACAACTTTTACAAAATTGATAATGTTAATAAAATGATTGAGGCATTCCTCTTAATTGCCCATACATATTGCATAGTGGCAATGATTGAATGCACGATCTATAATTATTAACTCGAATCCATACGGCACTAATAATATAATATAAAAGTAATTTAACACCTAATTACTTATACGAGCTTGTAGATTTCAACCATAAAAGCTGACTTTCCGAGTTGAATTCAACAGATGACATCACAATGTTAGTCAACAAATTTGTTGACATCACTATTCCCCTGTCAGCGTAAAATTTACATCGCTTGCCAGATTTGTTCACCTCCTCCTCCTTATGATAACATAAAATAAAATATCACATTGATTCAGGTGTAAAAAAACATCCTGAATTTTAAACAAAACTTGGGTTGAGTTTTACCATTCGCTGATGTGGTGCAGAACGAGGAAGATCAATGTTTTTATCAAAAGAAATATAATTCGGAAAAATTGGCATCCATCTATACTAAATACATAACTTATAAATGAAATGAAATGATTTATTGTCGTTAAAACTATGTACAAAGTTCATGACAATCGTCAAAATAAAAACAAAACAATCAAGATGGCTCTGGCAACTAAAATATCTAAAACTCTAAACCAAAGTACTCTTCATGTTTATACAGGCAAGCCTGGGTTAGAGAAGTTTTTAAAACATGTTTGAATTTTAAAACACACAGGTTTTTGATGGATGCAGGCAAGAAATTGTACATTTTATCACCTTGGTACTCAAAACTATTTTGAGTGGCTGTATACTTATGCCTTAGTGTAGACAGATTATCTTTTGATCTAGTACAGTAGTTGTGCACATCAGATATCTTTTCAAAGTGAGAAATGTTTTCTTTTACATACAACAAACTTGCCAAAACATACAATGATGGAAATGTGAGAATGTTAAGACCCACAAAAAGGGGCTTACAATGTGTTCTTCTATTCACACTACAAATTAACCTCACCGCCTTCTTTTGTAAAGTAAAGAGCAACCTGTTAGCATAAAAACTGTTGGCCCACAGTGAGGTACCATAGGACAAATAGCTATGAATGTGGCCATAATATATACAAATAAGGACATCAACTGAAACAGTGGACCTAAGTGCTCTTATCATAAATATGCCTTTTACAATTTTAAAAGCTACAAAATCTACATGTGAAATCCACTTCAAGTTTGACTGCAAGTGAAAATCCAAAAACTTCAGAGTGTTTACATCATTACCATTACTGCTAAGACTAATAGTTAGGTCTTGAGTCTTATCAGCATTAAGACATAACTTGTTTGCATTACACCAGTCATTAATAACAGAAGATTTTGTATCTAATGTATCTGTAACGTTATTCAAAGAGTTACCCCGTACACACAAGGCCAAGTCATCAGCAAAAAGAAAGCTTTTTACAGATAAGTCATTAATATTACAAGGTAAGTCATATATATACAGTATAAACAGGGTAGGGCCCAATATAGAGCCTTGGGGCACTCCGTGGGGCACTCGAACAGGGCTAGAATAAGTGCCGTTTAGATAAACTTTTTGCCATCTGTCACTGAGATAAGATTGAAAGAACCTAACCAAAACTGCATCAAGGTTATAGCAAGAAAGCTTATCCACAAGGAGATCATGAGCCACTGTGTCAAAGGCCTTAGACATGTCGTACGATCTAATCACTATACCACTTTTGGCCTCTAAACTTTGAAAGCAATTTGATATCAGTTATATTCCTGGATCAATTTACTTAAGTCAAACATGCATGGTTTTAGTTTTGTCGCTGCTTTGTAAATAAGTATTACTTTTATTGTTTTCTTACGGATAAAACTTTTTTTCTGCAAAAGGTTACAGATTGTTTTCTGAATTGGTAGACGTTTAGTATAAAACGAGTTTCTTACCATTTAACCGTAGTACTATACGATACCTGACCACAACCGTTAGTGGCAGTATTGATTTTAATAAGAAACTACAAGCCAAAGAAAAATCCTTAATATCTATCACACTTGTGATCACAACCATCATTTTAATTCAAACATAATGTAAATATTCAAATAGCCACACTACCCTATAATAAAATTTTTTTATAAAATTAAGTAAATTGTAATACACTTAATTAAGCGTAGTGAATATTATAAGTTGAATTAAACTAATGTATCTACCTCGGCACAATCATCAGTTCCATATAATTTATAATCATGATCTATGTTTTTTTTTTTTCAGACTAGAAGCGTGAATGTTTTGGATAAAATTGGAGATCAAAGAGTAGAGTTTCATAAACCCTCTGGCATTTCTATTTGTCATCCTGTTTGTCAATATGTGAAAAAGGTAGAGCCTGTTGACTGGTTATGAACAAACTCAGAATGAATAACCTCTTTTTACATAACATATTTAATATAGTATCATTTTCTGATTAAATAAAGACGTAGCTTTACGTAAATTTTTTGTGTCAATAAAACATTAAATTAATGTCGATTGACTATGTAATGTCGATGGAAGATTTTTAGGTTGACAATTCCCAAAAGGTTTGCCCACTTGGCTATGAGGAAATGTTTTAGTACCAAAATAAAAGTAAATTAAGCATCTTATACGGAATTCGGCCAACATGAGTTACTCAGAATCCGCGATATAAGCAAACGTGCATACTTATTTGCTCAAAAGTACTAAGTATTTGGAGAAAATACTAATCTGTATCACACGAAAGCTATAACCCACCCACGTAGTGGAGTGAGCTGAACTTTCTTCCAATGTAAGGGATTGGCAACTAAGCCGAATGTCTATGTGCATTGACATTTTAAATTTTTTAGCTTTGCACCTTTTTTGATTTTGTACAAATAATAACAGTAAAGTAATATCATTTAAATCGTCCCTTATAAGAATTGTTCCAGTAGAATGAATTTAAAAAAGTCAAATGAATTAGAATTTAGATTATAATAATGTATTGTATTGGTAATGCATTTAAACAAATGCCGTTTGGTAAAAGAAATATGAACTTATATTTGATACGGTTAGTATGACTAACTGATAGAATTTATCAGTTGCTCCAAAAACATAATCATTAATCATCTGTACAACATTTATAATATGAAGTTCAAGCTCACTCTTCCGAAAATGTATACTACCACTATGACAATTTACATTTCGGATTTTGTGCAGAATAAAGCTTTTTATAAGAAAATACTTTTTCGAGAGATAATTCTCAGATGGTGTAAGGTGCCAGACCTTTTTCAATAATGCAAGGAGTCTACTGGGAATTACTTTTTGTATCTTTTGTTGGAAGTGAGAATTCTAGATGAAGCTTTCAGACTTTCCTCCATGAGAGCAATGCTAAAGCCAAATAAATATGACAATAGAGCGATTCCTCCTCTTTAACTGGATTATTTGTCCGGACGTAACATAACGGAGCGTACACAATACTTAAGCCAACTACAACGGTTCTATATTAGAAATAATACGACTTAGAACAAATGCTAATATTTGGTCAAAATCCATGTTTTTTTTAAGCTAGTTATATTTTTTAAATCATTTAACTTAGAATTTAAAACATATGCATTGCAAAACAGATGATGGTTGTATACAGATTAGAATGCTTTGATGTTTTAACAGTAGAAAAAAATTTTATAACCATGAAAATGCTGTAAGCCACTTGATAGACCTATCAGTGAGGCAGCTTTGTATTATTTCATAGAGAGTCGGAGCAGTAACACCGTCGTACTCGTACAAAACGTGAAATACCAAATTAGATGAAGCATTACAAATACATAAGAAAAGTCCAATTTTTTTTCTCTAACACCAATTCTTAAATAAAAAAAGGAGAAATAATAATTAATTTTCACCTATCCTTTTTTATACGGATATGAAAACTGTTGTCTGAGAAAGCTCCCCCGAGGCCTTATGGTTTGTGTAGTACTTGGTGGTCAGAGCTAAACAAGCTGGGGCGAGTTGTCCCTGGAGGAGAAGTGATGATTGTTGTTCATTGTAAACTAACTGAGGGTGGCGTTTGCTTACACATTGTGCTTCGATCAAGTGCTGTCTTCATTTGTAGTTCATTCATAGTTTGTAGATCTGATTAAGGAAGATGGAAAAAAATAATTTACCCTTTTTTAGAGCTTGGAGCTCGGATCACTCGGATCTAAGTAGAATAATTTTTTTTTTTTTAAACATAAGCTATTACGTCGAACTTGTGAAATTTCAATTGTAATACAGGCACACTATTTTCTTATAAACATAGATATGTTATATTCTTTCAGATTTAAATACTATTTTATGTTTTTTTTATGGCTTGGCTACCATATTGTCATCCATTTCCAGCTATCTTAGCTGTACAGAGATATCTTAGCTGTACAGAGCTATCTTAGATTTACAGCTATCTAAGCTGTAATGTTTTTGCATAAGTTTTACTCGAGTAGCCTTTGACACCATCACTTATAAGTTATATAAATTTTATTGTAATTTTAACATTTGAAAACTAAATTAAATAATTTGTAGGACTGTATTAAATGACAATATTTCCGTTTAAAACCTGGTCCTGTAAAATTCCTTTTCTTTAAAACTGTTTGTATTTACATAATTTTTAATTTTTTTTATTGTTTTATTTTGGGTAAAAAAAGTTCCTGCATTTTTTGTACCAGACCTTCTTTTATTGATTTAAATAACCTCGAGATTTATGTGTTGAGATTCAACAGACTTTGGCGATAAACATTCCCCATCTGAACATTCGTCATAGTGATACATTAAAGAGCTGTGATTTCTAATAAATTATAAACAGATTGAGTTTAAGGGATGCGATGAATGCAACGGAATTCTAACATTTGAGCTCAAATTCATCATTGCTCTAAAGACTTTACCCTCGAAAGTTAAGTTTGATGCAATAGTTATATCTTTCAAATTCATCGACTCTAAAATAGATTACGCTGAACCATCTTTTTTTACTTTATTAATTTAACATACCAACATATGGCTTAAAACAAGGCAGTCACCTCCACAGCTGTTTTACATTGTCGTGATATGCTACACTGACCTCATGTTTAATGCAAGTCATACATCGCACCATCTGGTACAAAGTTTCCTTCAATATTACTGAATACGCAGTGTCTTGTCTGAGACAATCTAGCCTTCTATCAAATTGTATTGTTTTATCTATCAAAAACCAGGCAAGTCTGTTAACCATTTGAAAAATTATTAGGTAAATGTTTAAAAAAATATATGTTAATCACTTCATATTAATAAAATGGAAGAACAGAACTTTTACATTAAATAATCGTTCTATCACCGGAATTGGAAAGCTGAACTAACAGAACAAAGAAAAGGAATTTGGTGGAAAGAAAGTCTAGTTCAGTGGCAGCATATTATAAACCCAACCCCCCAATATGGTACTTGGTCGAGTACAGCAATCAAATACTCTTAAGTCTGTGTTGATATCAAATTTATTGTATTTTTAATATCAGTTTTGTCATAGGGTTTAACATACTGCTTGGTCATACATCTAAGATATGTGTTTGTTAAGTATTATCAAATAGTAACTACTTATAACATGGATCCAAACAGTTGCTGTTTTGCAAAAAAATTAATATTTTTGTACATTTGATGCAAATGCAGGTATTTTATAACCGTATGCGTTTGGTATATATGAAACCCAACCGTCAAATACTTAACGATCATTCGAAATACCATTGTGAGATTTATATCTATCGCATAAACTAGATTTAAACAAAAACATTGATTTTTAGTTTTTGAAGTTAACTTCTCAGAAAGCATCGTAACTACATGTAGATTGTAACATTCAAAGGGACTCGTATTGTCAAACAGCAACACGCCACACCAGCACTCGGTGTCGTGTTGTTATAATGGAATTCCTTCAGATTAATACATTGACGGTTACTTTAATGATTATTTATTTTGTTTACGAGCTACACAGACTATTTAAAACTAATCTTGTTCACAAAAATATTTAAGGAGTTTCACTTATAAGTAACAAAGCATTCTGTTTATCCTCAACTATTTAAAGTGACATTCTCTTTGTTTGCAAAAGGTGATTGGAAACGTAGGGTTTGAAAATGTTCAATAAACAGACATCGCTACAATATCTATCAAACTGATGACTCTATAAAATTGTTTTTCCTGTTGACCTTAAATTCATTCTCATTTAGATTTGTTGCTTATCTGTGCTTAAATATTGAGATTATTTATGTATATGATATTACATAATTTATAAGTTAATCATACTTTTAGGATCCTTAAATAAATTAAGTTATTAATTCAAATTTTACTAGCATTATATAAAAAAAAGTGCACACAGTCACATTCCAGCACTTATTAAGAATAACTCTACTTGGTAAAATATATTATTCTATAACTTAAATAAAAATAATAAAAATTAAAATAATTATACTTTGATCAAACAAATTTGAAACGCCTACACTGCATATAACTAGTACATATCAGATTCATTAAAAAGTTAATGCCTTTTACATTACTCAGAAAGCAAGATTTGTTCTCCAATTATGAAAAAATACGTAAATAATTCCAAAGCCAATGTGAGTCAATAAAGATATTATTATTTAATGCAATATTTATCATTCTAGACTTCCCTTTGTCTTGCATTTTCCTGATAGTGCCTTACCTATGGCTAAGAGATTTTATTTTATCAATTCTTCTACGTTTACAATTATACAATAGTTTCCTTTACATCCACCAATTAATATCACTTACAAAACTCGATTGTTTGGTGAAAACCTCAACCTGATAATTTGGTTAAAATTACATGGAATAAATAACAACTCAATATAAATTAAATGTTACATTAAATATAAACAATGCCACCAGCGTAATTGGTTCATAACGTTTAACATTCGTGCAAACACCTTCGGATATGGTTTGTGTTTAAACATCATTATAACTGGGTGTACTATGTGATATCTACACTGCAGGCTTTATCTGTTATGTTGAGTGTTTTTTTCCATGACCAGAGGCTAAATTATGATATTTCGTAGGGTAACAGCTTAGGTACGTTCTTAAAATATCAGTAGAAACGAATGAAACTATAAAGGAAGGAACACATTTTTATATCTAGATGGTTTCGTCTTTGACAGTTTATTGAATAGGGCACCACTTAACTGTGTTATTCATTAAAAGATTTTTGTGTATTTTGTACGGAGCTGCGGAACTGATGACTAAGTGAATTGCGATGTGTCCGATTGATTTTTTTTATTATTTCCATGTACAAGTCATTTATTCCCTGTATAAATAGCATTAGATTTACCAATTGGTTACGTATATTGCTAGGAACAGGGAAAGAGAGTTAAATTTGGTCTAATCTTAATAATAATGAAAGCTTAAATAAATAAATCATCCAAATTCTATCAACATATATTTATAATCAAACAAACTACATCGGTGTTCCCTATCTTACATAAGAATAACATGTGAAATTTAAATTAGTTTTTTCTACGTAACCTTTAATTGTACATAAGTGCTTCAATATACAATGTTGTTTGTTATTTTTACATAATCAGGACGGCAGTAAAAAAATTGGAAATATCGATGTTTAAGGGTAAAATCGAAGAAAAATGAATTTTTTAACACTCTAATCCCTTGTATCATGATATTCCCATTGCCCGATCTTGCTCATTTGCAGCCTCGATCAAGCTTATCCAGGTCTTCACATTAATGCAAAAAAGGCATCAAATTCTAATTATAAAGGCTAGGGTTGTCAAGTTCAACGACTCAAAACGAAATAAATCAAATATGATTTTTGGATTTGGTAAATTGGCCCCGGGTCTAATTGCGTGTAAAGGCAACTCTAAATACGGTGTTCCGCTTCAATCGCATAGCTTGTGCAAAAAGAGTTTAATATGAATAAAGATTTCACAAAAACATATTTTCAACTCAATAAATATTGTCGTGAACAATACAACACTACTCCAACAACACAACACAACAACAATGGCACACGTGAACAATAGTACCCCTCAAAGATTCTTTCATATTAACTTATATCAAAGTAAAAGCACCCAGAAATAAAACTACTATGCATTTCATTCGGTCGTATGGATGAAATCAAAAGAAATGTACTATATCAGGATGATGAAATCAACAGACGGGTCGCAATATCAGTCAATGTATTTGTTGACTTTACTCTTTCTCTGTCAGCGTAGATTGTATCACAGACATTTTACAGCGTATCTGGGATATGTCCTCGCTTCTCTCATTACATCAAATTTATTACATTTCAATAGAATGTCTCGGCATTGGCTCCATGACAAATACAACATTTCATTTTATCTAACTTGTTAGAAGAAAACATATACGTTGAAAATCTAAATTATTCTCTTACCTTTGTTTTATAACCATTTATTAATCTATAATGCAATCATAAAACTTGCAGCTATTCCAACAGAAAAGCCTATCCCTACTTTAAGTTCCACTTGCTTACAGATACAAATTTACCAACCAGAAATAGCTACATTGAGAAAATCTTGATGTAAAGGCAACAAAGAGGATAATACACAATATTGATTGCTAATAAAAGGCCTATAACCATGAATGAGGAAAACCTACATATTTTACTAAAAATTAAGTAAACAGTTTGTTTGATTTTACGTTTTTTATTTAAGAGACACGCATACTATCAATGGCTACTATTTAAAAAAATTCTAACAGTATAAAAACACTTTGTATGAAGTGGCTATTGTTGTAGGGTAAAATATCAACTACGCGACAAATATAATTCACGTTATTTGGACTTTCAGAATCAACCTCCTATTATCAAAGCATCTACTAATAAGAAAATTTAAAAGTAATAAAATATTGATGAACGTTGTAAACAAAATAAATACAAACACCAATATGCATCTTTATAAACTTTTTACAATGTTATTTTCACACGGAAGTATTTATAAAAATATACTAAAATGGAAACGGTAAGAATAAGCTATGTTAAAAACTGTCATGACTTAAATATAAATTTAATATATAAAAAAATATAAAATAAATTATTTCAAAAGCCATTAATTGTAAATGTAAAATTTAAAGTTAGTTTTAAACATTTAACACTCATTTCAGTCGTTCAATATAATATCAACTTAATACTATTGAACATAGAAACTAAATGCCCTTACAAATTGAATTTTTTTTTCTTTGCTCGTTTTTTTTTACTTGATGTGATATTCTTTGGAATAAGCTCAATACAGATGGCAGTATGGCGTATTATGTGGGCGTATTGAATTTTTATTAGATGAAAATTGACAGTGTTATCTTGTTATAGTTCACTTCACGTGAATCATCTGTTTGATCTTAAAAAAAATATTTAATGAGTATTACTTTCTATCAAAATATATAGTTGGGTTTTTTAGAAGTAATCAGTGGAAATATTTTTGCACAGTATAAGTTGAATTGTATTTACGGGTACAGTGTTGTATTGGATGAGTGTATGTGCAAGTTTAAGCAATGACATTAATATATTTAAAAGTAAAACGGGCTGCACAGGCTTTAAAGAATTCTTTCTACAAAAATAATACTAAGCTGATAGCTGATACTATTTGGTTAATACGATAAGTCGTACATGAGTCACCAGTAAAGTTACAGTAATGATTGTATTCTATGTTGTATTTAGTTTTTCTGCAAGAAATAATTAAATAACATAGAACCTTGATAACATCTACAAAAATACGTAAAACTGTTAATAGAAAATAAGTGGTTATATATTGTTTGGCTTTCAAAGTACTGGCATGTTACCGTACATATAGTCGGGTTTAACTAACTAATATGTGAATGGCAATGCAATACTGGATTTGAAAATGTATACATTTGTACTAACTTTCTTACTATGATTCTTTGCCAAATGAAAATGATAGTATTAATAAATGGACCAATCATAATTTTAAAATGTCCTAAAGATAATAAAATACAACATAACAATTAGTTTAAACAACACCAAGTGCGTAAGTATGTCGTTTAGTAGTTTAGGATTTGTAAAAAAAGCTGAGATTAAGACAGTCGCCATCTAGACTAACTTCATGTTTAATGCAAGTCATACACCCGTCACATGGCGGACTGTGTCCTTCAATATGACGTCAGACGTTGCCTCGTCTCATCTATTGGTCAAACTTATTCTCTCCAGAAACACTTATATATTTACATAATAACATTAAGCGGATAAACATTCGAATAGTCTCAAGTGTTAATAGTAGAATGTCTAATCAAATAATTTTAATACTATTGAATTATATTTATTTTTGTTCAATTAATGTTTTATAGATATATATATTTTGGTTGGTACCGCGAAAAATACAATACGGTTTCATTGCAAATACAATAACTGATAATAAACTAACAGATTTGCGGTCTTTCTTCGAGTATTTAATTTCTTACACTATCCAATGTATTTGTTTGATATAATCTTAAAAAGCACCAATTATAATAATTATCACAGAAAAGAAACTTGAACTGCAAAAACTTAACTAACTAGTGTAGTACACTAGATGACCCACTTCAATAAGGTGCTGGAACGAATGGAGCAATCGATTTCACCTGGGACCACCCTTGATATCAAATTGATTGAATTTCTGAAATTAGTATTGTACAACGTACCAAGACAATCCGTTTGGATTTATAATAATATTTAACACTATTAGATACTAATTATAATAAAAATATTATTAATTTAAAATGTATAATGTTTTTGTGTTTCATAAGCACCACCGTTGGCAGAATAATAAAAAAGTGATTAATTTCAAATATTTCTATAGGTTTAGTAAATGATTATAAGAGTTCATTGTTATTAAAAACAATGCTTATCTGTCATCTTGAACTGTCAGTCAGCCAGCAGCCAATGTAGCAGTCACCACAGGGGCCCTATTTTTGAAATGGTTGACATTTGAGTCAATCGTCAGCACTCAACTCAACCAACAACATGATTTGGTATTTTTGAAACCCCCAACAGTTGGGAAGCGAGTTGGGAATCACTAGTTGAGAGACTCGTGGTGGAAATGTAGAGCATACGACCGTCAAAAATTCAGATGACGTCATTTTGAACCAATCACAATGCAGAGTTATTGCGGACTTCGATTTAACCTCTTCTTACTCTAAAATCTGGCAGCTAATCTCAATCTGCCATATTTCGAGACACTGAGGTAAACTGTCAACTCCGTTCTTGAGAGATTGAGATTGAGGTTATGTCTTGCTTAATCTTAGTGATTGCAAAGTACCTTAACTTAAGTAATTAACTAAAGTAAACTAAATAAAGTAATAAACTTAAGTATAAAAAATAAAATTTACTATGGATGTTTGTTTTAGGGTGTAGCTAATTATAAGTTTAGGCATAGGCTGCACTTTACTTTAGGTCCTACACTCATCCTAAATACATTATTATTTGCTTTCTTCGTCTCTATTTCGGAACACATCACCTTATTTTAGTTTCCTTCATCGGTTTGTTTTATGTTATTTTTAATTGTTTTTTATTTAGGTTAAAGCGGCTATTTGCCATTGCACTGAAAGCATATCGTAACTTAAATTAATTTGATCCCTTTATTAGGCGAATGGTATTGAAACAAACTATGATATTGTTTCTCTCTACCACAATCTTTAATACCTTAAATCATAGGTCTAATAACAATAATTATCTTATAATAAGTTCAATTAGTATGCCTAGTCTATTTCAAACATTCCAACAAGAATAAAACCCTTGATTAAATAGTCTAGTATTGACACAGTAAATAAAATTAAAATGCGATTATTCTACAGAAAACAATCGCATAATTGGGTGCTAATACATTGACAACAAATACATAACCTCTAAATCGCAATTAGTAAATTAAAGCAATAACAAAACAATATGGCGTCGTCTCAAAAAGAGTAATTTTTTGCCGAAAGAGAGGAAGAAGAAAGTGCAGTCAACCTCCACTCAACAGCTCGATAGGTGTTGAGTAGTTTTGGTTGTATAAGTCCACCGTCAACCGTTTCAAAAATACGAAACGATTGGAAATAGAATGACTCGACACTCAACTCAACAGTCAACCATTTCAAAAATAGGGCCCCAGCTGAGACGTCGTTACCGCTAGCCGGTCTCAACCACCACAGTAATCACCTTCAAGCGGTTCAATCTATTTACTACGGATTGATTGACGCTGTCGTTTATCTCAATCATTTTAGCTTTAAGTGTATTTTTCTACGTGAGATAAAAAAATATTATTAGTCAAAAATTGTTATCGATGTATATTTTTTATTTAAAAACTAATCCGCTCTAATTTGCAATTCAAGTAACTAAGAACATAATAATACTAGTTTACGAATTATTTAAAACAAAACACAACAAAACTACATGTTTTTACGTAAACAGGGGTAATTCATCTGTTGTTTGTCTATTTATCCGTCGTATAACACTTAGTTTATAATTTTATCACACGAAAAATCAGTTGAGCCTGTCAAGCTACAGCACATGTCACAAGTTTGCAGGTTCGCGTGTGTTGTTAACTAAGTTTGTTGTTAACACATGATGAACACTTTTTATTTCTCTGTGGGAAGACTCGAGGTTTACACTATGAGTAAAACATAACAAAATAAAGGGGCGGTGTACACACCTCCTACGGTGCAAATAAGCATACTAAGCATATAACCATTTGGCTTAATTGCATTTGTTCTCTAAAATATTTCCTCAAAATGGCAGATTTATTCCCTATCTAATAAAAAGGATTTTTAATAGGAAATTAGTTTGCTGCAACGGAAAGGTAATAAATAGTGTTCTTGGTAAAATGGCAATAGATTATTATAAAATAAAATTGAATTGACCATTTTAATCATAATAGGTATCATAAAGAAACAAACTACAACAGTTTACTTATCCTCCAGAAGAATTACATGGAAATCTTGAATTTAAAGTTTTTTAGTACCTTTTTTCTATTTATTGAGCGTACAACAACGCTTTAATATAACCTCCTAAATTACTTGTTTTTGAGCTCTTCAAAATGACGTGGAAAGAAATAGTTAAGTTTTATGATTTTAGGTTTAGAAAATGGGAAAAATCATTATTATACATATTGAACCCCCTTTTTCATAGTGCAATCGTGCTGGTTCGCGAACTTGTTAAAAACTAAACTTTGGTTTACACGTTTGTTCCTGACGTTATCGAAATAAAATAATTTTTACTCCAGTTATCGTGCTAACGGACACACACAAGGCGTTTCGTTACTCTCTACAGGCCTTATTTCAGGTTTTTATTCACAACCAATTTAATTATGAGATTTAAATTTGTCTGTTAGTCAATGGTTACATGCCGAACCACTATACTGTATTTTTAAAGCATTGCTTTTTCCTACAATAACCGTGAAACTTATTACTCTAAAATTTCATACGAATCCCAATACTGGCGTCCCTAACATATGAAAAGATATTAAACTTTTCCAATTTAAAAACTTAAAATGGCGTTAATATATTTTTTAAACAAGAATAAGTAGATAGAATACCAGAATATGACCCCACTTTCGGCGTTTTTGGACCTAGGACTTTTGAATTTTTTTGGCGAAAAAACACCTAAAATAGGTAAAATATGATGGTTTTACCCTATTTTTGGCGTTTTAGAGGCTATATGGGGGCATTTTTTGGTTAAAAAATGTTATTAATACTGAAAAAACAAGCCTGGAAATGAAGAGCTTTTTTTGACCACTTTTTTTAAAACCCAGCTCTCGGCACGTGAACTCGGACGCGCTCCCGACCCATAGGTTACTTCTGATCCCCAGCGATGACAAACTAAAAGTCTTATGAAAAAATGTTAGAAACAAAAATTGAGGAACATCTAATCATCTATACTTCTTCCACTGAAAGTTTTTCTCTGACCGAAAAATAAAAAAAATCCTTGCTTACTTACTTTTTCATGTTTGCTTTGAGTAACCTTTTTATATTTTCCTTAATTAATAATTATACAGTGGCATAAATTAAATTATATTTATATTGTATTAAACAGTAGTTTATGTAGAATTTTAATATATAAATTTTATGCTATAAATATTTTTTTTAGAAGCTAGACAAACATGTAAGTGATAGAAGGCGCATCACTTTGAACATCGTCATGCCCCCGACAGTGCCGTGCTGGTAATACCTAGAGTTTGAAACTATTGCTATTGTTGAAATTATATTATAGCACATTTACATACAAAAGAAACTGGTAAATGGTTTTAAATTGTTTAACTTTTTATGCTGTATTATTATGTTGAAGGCTATTTTGGTTGCTGGAATTTTAGCTGTTTTGTTGTATATCAAGCCTTTTTTTAGATATAAGTATTTTTAAACAATAAATCAGACCTTTATTTACTAATGCTATTATTATATTACAATGCATTGGCATACAAATGAAAATGGTTTGATTTATTTGTACTCATATAAAATAATATAATTCTTTTGAGTTATAGGGATGTCTGGTGATTAAATCACAAATTTAGAATATTTAATAATGGACTTTTAAAATAATGGAATTAAGTATAGACTTATAACATTTTCATGATAACTGTTTGATTTATTTGTACTCATTTAAAATAATGTTAAAATAGTATTTGATTTTTATGTTGTATTATTGTTTTTTGTTGTTTAAAAGTTGGAACTAACATAGTGTACCTAAATTTAACCATTTGTCGTATCTCAAGCAGTTTTTGAGAAATAAGCATTTTAAAACGATAAAGTCACACCAGTAATGCATGGAGTTTGTAACCATTACCAACACTGATATTATGTTATAATACATTGTCATACAAATGGAACCATTTAATTTATTTACCAAATGGTATTCATATAAGTTTTAGATTTTTAAATTTTTACCCTGTATTATTGTTTTATATCAAAAGTTGAAATCAATGTAGTGTGCCTAAATATGTTTATTTACTGTATCTCAAGCAAATAGATAGAATAGGATAAAGAGGTGTTTTTGGTGTTTTACCTATGAGAATAACATGGGGAGATTTTAAGCCACTTTTTAAAAAATCGTGCTTATTTATACATTTCTATATAAATGTCCAACTCCAAAAATATTTTCAATCCATATTAATGTCTGTATCATGTGAGATTTGTACCAGTTGGTTTGAAATATTTATAAATATAATGTGTTGCTGGAATCACCTTAAATGGCAAGAAACACATAGTGTTGGGACCTCTGGTAAAATATTGGATTTTTTCTAGTTTGGATTAAATATTTGTGAAAAATTGAAAAAATATGTTTTTTACTCAACTATTTTAGCGTCTTGAAACATGTATTACCGAGGAATCAGGCAAATATTTCGTGCCGAAATTATATTTTACCTTACGTGAGAACTTGGAATCATTATTTAAACTCAGTCCTGCTCCACAGTATCATTGCAGGCTTGCTTCTTGTCCCAAGTGGTGAATTGTGTACAGTTTATGTGTGGTGCAAAGACTGGGTTTTCTTTTTAGTTGTGACCAGCTCATTCCTAAGATGCTAGATGGTATCCACTTTGCCTCTGAACATAAGCAAATTGTAATCTTCAGTTTAGGACTTAAAATTAATGTCGGATGCGATGCCTCTTTAATCGGAAGTTTGGGTTGTGATGAGCTCAACCCCTATTACCAATATCAGCATAGATCCATTGAACTATTATGTGTTATTGTACTTTGTGCTGATTAATATGTGTTTGGTAAATTAGCATGGCACAACACACAATCCCACATCTTGCTAATCGTAGTTGGTAGTTTAACTTAGCAACGATAATAACAAATTATTATGTCATTGCATTATTATGTCATGTCGGGGGTCTATTTGGTGGTCAAAGTAGAAGTAGGGAGCATTGACTTTCTACAATCATGATGAGATATCCAGCCAGAGCCTCAGACTGTAATAAAAAAATAGATGAAAATGCAAACTCTAAAGGCCCTGACGACCATGTTGTATACTTCCAGGCTGGAACAACCTTTACTTGGAATATTGTATATAAATTGTTTGTATACATAAGACTCTTTTAGTGAATGTACTCTTTGATGAAAATACAAAATAAAGATGAAAACTACTTTATGCAAAGAAGAGAAAGTAATTGTGAAGGGTAGCTACAAACAATTGCATTTTAGTGAGCAATGAAAGTTGCTATAATTATTGGGATTGTTTTGGGTAAGTTTATAGATATGCATTGTGTTTACAGGAATTAATCATAGTGGGGATGCCATTTACATCGAGACATATCGATTTAGTTAAAGTGATAAAACGAAGACCATGATAGTGGTGGATAAAGATTTTATTTGTTGAGCAATCGATATGAGAAGGAGTTTCTTGTTAAACAATAACCTGGAAAACCAATACAACATAATGCACTGTCATCCCTCATTGGTATTGTAACTTACAAGCTCTGTTGTTCTTTACTCATTTTCAAAAACATATAAATTATAAAATAAGCCATTTTGTTGTTTATTTTACTGTTATGTATTGTAAGTGTATATTGAAATAAATGGTTAAATAAATGTAAGTTGAAAAATGAGCCTTATTTTGTCACTAGTTTATTTACATTGATTTGAATCACATTTTTGAACTAACAGATGATTAAATTATTAATTGCATAACATTTGAAACATAGAGATACAACATTTACATTATTAACTGGAAACTATAGATCTATATTATTGTATGAACATAATTTCTGTATTTCATATATGTAAAAGCAATGAGACCATGCTAAATTACAGGATTCAATAACAAAGGAAGCTGATATTGTGCTATATACCTGAGGGTGTAAATATAGAGGTGGGCATTTCCATAGAGACCTAATGACGAATTAGAATGTGAAAGTTCTATGGTAGAAATATCAAGTATGCAAGAGTGATCATCAGAGGTAACATGGTCATCAGGCAATTCATAGAGAGGGGTCAGTCAGGTTGAACTAGTATATTGCAGTGATTCATCCAATATAGAAACAATAGTTACAAATAACCAGAACCAATTACTGGACATTGTAGTTACCAGTTTTCCTATCCTACTGTTAAAATATGAACCTCATTTTAATATGAGTTGGTGAGTTCATGCCCGGTAACATGAATGTAATAATGGTTCTAAATGTATTTATCTTATTTTATGGTAGATTTCACTATGTGTGCTTACTCTATGGTAAAATTCTTTGAGATCATTTAATATTTAACACACTTAGATTAGTGAATAAATCATCAAAGTGTGATATAAATATGCTGGGTGAAACGTATTAAAACTTGCTTCCAGTTTATCTATTAAAGGATTGTCAAACGTCTCGGTTTTGCTAACTATGACCTGGTGTCCCGAAAAGGGCTCTTAAGACCATAAGATGACAATACATAAAGTTTGGACTATTGACTGTGATGTGAATTTATGCATACTTTGTCATACAAATTTTACACTATAGTATTTTTACGAGTTCTGACTGTGACTGTGATGTGAATTTGTGTGTATTTCATCACATAAATTTCACTCTATTTTCACTCATTTCACACCACTATTATGATGTGCTGTGCCTGTATGAGTGTGTTGAGCCATGAATATCATAGACTACCAAGCTATAAGGACGTATGCTAGAACTGATCTAACCTCTGCCAAACCCTGAATACGAGCCTGGAGGCACAGACTTTGGACCAAGGATCAATAATTGTAAATAGACAAACCTGTGTGATAGGATATAGAACACTGAAAAATAAAAATGTTAGAAACTTTAGTCTTTTACTTATTTACCCTTATCACCCTCTGTTTTGGAGGAAACTGCCTAACAACCAACATTATGAAGATTGCATTAATACTCATGATCTTGGTCATTATAAAATTTATCAAACATAAATCCGTATTTGCCATTATTCATAGACCTTTCCTTGTCTATTATGAAAAAGCTATCCAACACTGGTGGTAAAGACTTTTATATTGATGAAATGAAAAGTCATTATTAATATGATTGTTAAATATAAGGTTTAAAATTTATATTGCCTTGTTTGGATAATATTAGAAAATGTATGTTATCGCATAAATGTTTGCGTACTTTCTAAGTAAAAGCAGTTAATATTTTTATGTTGACCCATTGAGAGAAATTGTATACTATTTGTTCTATAAAAAGTCTATTCATGCATATCAGTCCAGTAAAAGTTCTGTTACAATCCAGTCATAGGTCAGTCTCAATTGCATCCATAGTTTCTCAGTCAACCTGTCAGTCATTTGGTTACAGTCTGTTTTCTAACTCTTTATTAACCAATATTGCATAACATTTTTTATTTAAAACACAATATTCTATAAAATTTTCATTGGCCAGTTGTTGTTGATTGTTATAAACAGTACTTGATATACAAACACATACGTTGTCATCAGTCAGGCATCCAAACAATTAAAAAATATCGTTGAGAAGAAATCGGTTGTTGTATTTAACAACATAAAGGTCGATTCACAAACGGTATGTAATAGTTTAATCATGTCACAGTGTATACAACAACTGACTGTGACTGTGATGTGAATTTGATTAGTTGTGTGAAATGTGTGAAAATAGTGTGAAATTTTTGAAACTGCTTCCAGTTTATATGTTGTCATTAAGCAAGCGTTTAAAAATCCAACAATATCGTTGAGAAGAAACCAGCTGTTGTATTTGACGACATAAAAATCAATTCACACATAACACGTCACAGTTCAATCACATCAGTTACGACACCGTGTATACACCAACTGACTGTGACTGTGATGTGAATTTGTGTGTACTTCGTCACACAAATTTTACACAAATTTCACACATATTTCACACATTTCACACAACTATCATGATATTTGTGTGAAATGTGTGAAATATGTGTGAAATTTGTGTAAAATTTGTGTGACGAAGTACACACAAATTCACATCACAGTCACAGTCAGTTGGTGTATACACGGTGTCGTAACTGATGTGATTGAACTGTGACGTGTTATGTGTGAATTGATTTTTATGTCGTCAAATACAACAGCTGGTTTCTTCTCAACGATATTGTTGGATTTTTAAACGCTTGCTTAATGACAACATATAAACTGGAAGCAGTTTCAAAAATTTCACACTATTTTCACACATTTCACACAACTAATCAAATTCACATCACAGTCACAGTCAGTTGTTGTATACACTGTGACATGATTAAACTATTACATACCGTTTGTGAATCGACCTTTATGTTGTTAAATACAACAACCGATTTCTTCTCAACGATATTTTTTAATTGTTTGGATGCCTGACTGATGACAACGTATGTGTTTGTATATCAAGTACTGTTTATAACAATCAACAACAACTGGCCAATGAAAATTTTATAGAATATTGTGTTTTAAATAAAAAATGTTATGCAATATTGGTTAATAAAGAGTTAGAAAACAGACTGTAACCAAATGACTGACAGGTTGACTGAGAAACTATGGATGCAATTGAGACTGACCTATGACTGGATTGTAACAGAACTTTTACTGGACTGATATGCATGAATAGACTTTTTATAGAACAAATAGTATACAATTTCTCTCAATGGGTCAACATAAAAATATTAACTGCTTTTACTTAGAAAGTACGCAAACATTTATGCGATAACATACATTTTCTAATATTATCCAAACAAGGTAATATAAATTTTAAACCTTATATTTAACAATCATATTAATAATGACTTTTCATTTCATCAATATAAAAGTCTTTACCACCAGTGTTGGATAGCTTTTTCATAATAGACAAGGAAAGGTCTATGAATAATGGCAAATACGGATTTATGTTTGATAAATTTTATAATGACCAAGATCATGAGTATTAATGCAATCTTCATAATGTTGGTTGTTAGGCAGTTTCCTCCAAAACAGAGGGTGATAAGGGTAAATAAGTAAAAGACTAAAGTTTCTAACATTTTTATTTTTCAGTGTTCTATATCCTATCACACAGGTTTGTCTATTTACAATTATTGATCCTTGGTCCAAAGTCTGTGCCTCCAGGCTCGTATTCAGGGTTTGGCAGAGGTTAGATCAGTTCTAGCATACGTCCTTATAGCTTGGTAGTCTATGATATTCATGGCTCAACACACTCATACAGGCACAGCACATCATAATAGTGGTGTGAAATGAGTGAAAATAGAGTGAAATTTATGTGATGAAATACACACAAATTCACATCACAGTCACAGTCAGAACTCGTAAAAATACTATAGTGTAAAATTTGTATGACAAAGTATGCATAAATTCACATCACAGTCAATAGTCCAAACTTTATGTATTGTCATCTTATGGTCTTAAGAGCCCTTTTCGGGACACCAGGTCATAGTTAGCAAAACCGAGACGTTTGACAATCCTTTAATAGATAAACTGGAAGCAAGTTTTAATACGTTTCACCCAGCATATTTATATCACACTTTGATGATTTATTCACTAATCTAAGTGTGTTAAATATTAAATGATCTCAAAGAATTTTACCATAGAGTAAGCACACATAGTGAAATCTACCATAAAATAAGATAAATACATTTAGAACCATTATTACATTCATGTTACCGGGCATGAACTCACCAACTCATATTAAAATGAGGTTCATATTTTAACAGTAGGATAGGAAAACTGGTAACTACAATGTCCAGTAATTGGTTCTGGTTATTTGTAACTATTGTTTCTATATTGGATGAATCACTGCAATATACTAGTTCAACCTGACTGACCCCTCTCTATGAATTGCCTGATGACCATGTTACCTCTGATGATCACTCTTGCATACTTGATATTTCTACCATAGAACTTTCACATTCTAATTCGTCATTAGGTCTCTATGGAAATGCCCACCTCTATATTTACACCCTCAGGTATATAGCACAATATCAGCTTCCTTTGTTATTGAATCCTGTAATTTAGCATGGTCTCATTGCTTTTACATATATGAAATACAGAAATTATGTTCATACAATAATATAGATCTATAGTTTCCAGTTAATAATGTAAATGTTGTATCTCTATGTTTCAAATGTTATGCAATTAATAATTTAATCATCTGTTAGTTCAAAAATGTGATTCAAATCAATGTAAATAAACTAGTGACAAAATAAGGCTCATTTTTCAACTTACATTTATTTAACCATTTATTTCAATATACACTTACAATACATAACAGTAAAATAAACAACAAAATGGCTTATTTTATAATTTATATGTTTTTGAAAATGAGTAAAGAACAACAGAGCTTGTAAGTTACAATACCAATGAGGGATGACAGTGCATTATGTTGTATTGGTTTTCCAGGTTATTGTTTAACAAGAAACTCCTTCTCATATCGATTGCTCAACAAATAAAATCTTTATCCACCACTATCATGGTCTTCGTTTTATCACTTTAACTAAATCGATATGTCTCGATGTAAATGGCATCCCCACTATGATTAATTCCTGTAAACACAATGCATATCTATAAACTTACCCAAAACAATCCCAATAATTATAGCAACTTTCATTGCTCACTAAAATGCAATTGTTTGTAGCTACCCTTCACAATTACTTTCTCTTCTTTGCATAAAGTAGTTTTCATCTTTATTTTGTATTTTCATCAAAGAGTACATTCACTAAAAGAGTCTTATGTATACAAACAATTTATATACAATATTCCAAGTAAAGGTTGTTCCAGCCTGGAAGTATACAACATGGTCGTCAGGGCCTTTAGAGTTTGCATTTTCATCTATTTTTTTATTACAGTCTGAGGCTCTGGCTGGATATCTCATCATGATTGTAGAAAGTCAATGCTCCCTACTTCTACTTTGACCACCAAATAGACCCCCGACATGACATAATAATGCAATGACATAATAATTTGTTATTATCGTTGCTAAGTTAAACTACCAACTACGATTAGCAAGATGTGGGATTGTGTGTTGTGCCATGCTAATTTACCAAACACATATTAATCAGCACAAAGTACAATAACACATAATAGTTCAATGGATCTATGCTGATATTGGTAATAGGGGTTGAGCTCATCACAACCCAAACTTCCGATTAAAGAGGCATCGCATCCGACATTAATTTTAAGTCCTAAACTGAAGATTACAATTTGCTTATGTTCAGAGGCAAAGTGGATACCATCTAGCATCTTAGGAATGAGCTGGTCACAACTAAAAAGAAAACCCAGTCTTTGCACCACACATAAACTGTACACAATTCACCACTTGGGACAAGAAGCAAGCCTGCAATGATACTGTGGAGCAGGACTGAGTTTAAATAATGATTCCAAGTTCTCACGTAAGGTAAAATATAATTTCGGCACGAAATATTTGCCTGATTCCTCGGTAATACATGTTTCAAGACGCTAAAATAGTTGAGTAAAAAACATATTTTTTCAATTTTTCACAAATATTTAATCCAAACTAGAAAAAATCCAATATTTTACCAGAGGTCCCAACACTATGTGTTTCTTGCCATTTAAGGTGATTCCAGCAACACATTATATTTATAAATATTTCAAACCAACTGGTACAAATCTCACATGATACAGACATTAATATGGATTGAAAATATTTTTGGAGTTGGACATTTATATAGAAATGTATAAATAAGCACGATTTTTTAAAAAGTGGCTTAAAATCTCCCCATGTTATTCTCATAGGTAAAACACCAAAAACACCTCTTTATCCTATTCTATCTATTTGCTTGAGATACAGTAAATAAACATATTTAGGCACACTACATTGATTTCAACTTTTGATATAAAACAATAATACAGGGTAAAAATTTAAAAATCTAAAACTTATATGAATACCATTTGGTAAATAAATTAAATGGTTCCATTTGTATGACAATGTATTATAACATAATATCAGTGTTGGTAATGGTTACAAACTCCATGCATTACTGGTGTGACTTTATCGTTTTAAAATGCTTATTTCTCAAAAACTGCTTGAGATACGACAAATGGTTAAATTTAGGTACACTATGTTAGTTCCAACTTTTAAACAACAAAAAACAATAATACAACATAAAAATCAAATACTATTTTAACATTATTTTAAATGAGTACAAATAAATCAAACAGTTATCATGAAAATGTTATAAGTCTATACTTAATTCCATTATTTTAAAAGTCCATTATTAAATATTCTAAATTTGTGATTTAATCACCAGACATCCCTATAACTCAAAAGAATTATATTATTTTATATGAGTACAAATAAATCAAACCATTTTCATTTGTATGCCAATGCATTGTAATATAATAATAGCATTAGTAAATAAAGGTCTGATTTATTGTTTAAAAATACTTATATCTAAAAAAAGGCTTGATATACAACAAAACAGCTAAAATTCCAGCAACCAAAATAGCCTTCAACATAATAATACAGCATAAAAAGTTAAACAATTTAAAACCATTTACCAGTTTCTTTTGTATGTAAATGTGCTATAATATAATTTCAACAATAGCAATAGTTTCAAACTCTAGGTATTACCAGCACGGCACTGTCGGGGGCATGACGATGTTCAAAGTGATGCGCCTTCTATCACTTACATGTTTGTCTAGCTTCTAAAAAAAATATTTATAGCATAAAATTTATATATTAAAATTCTACATAAACTACTGTTTAATACAATATAAATATAATTTAATTTATGCCACTGTATAATTATTAATTAAGGAAAATATAAAAAGGTTACTCAAAGCAAACATGAAAAAGTAAGTAAGCAAGGATTTTTTTTATTTTTCGGTCAGAGAAAAACTTTCAGTGGAAGAAGTATAGATGATTAGATGTTCCTCAATTTTTGTTTCTAACATTTTTTCATAAGACTTTTAGTTTGTCATCGCTGGGGATCAGAAGTAACCTATGGGTCGGGAGCGCGTCCGAGTTCACGTGCCGAGAGCTGGGTTTTAAAAAAAGTGGTCAAAAAAAGCTCTTCATTTCCAGGCTTGTTTTTTCAGTATTAATAACATTTTTTAACCAAAAAATGCCCCCATATAGCCTCTAAAACGCCAAAAATAGGGTAAAACCATCATATTTTACCTATTTTAGGTGTTTTTTCGCCAAAAAAATTCAAAAGTCCTAGGTCCAAAAACGCCGAAAGTGGGGTCATATTCTGGTATTCTATCTACTAGAATAACTAAAAAGAATTGTGATCTTATTAGAATTTCACAGGAAATGGTTTCATTGGGATTTTAAAGATTATCGTAATGATACTTTAATATTTAAAATCCAATAGAAATTAACGAAATATGAAATATTTTGTAGTGTACGCCTATTAGTATAGGTAAATGTACGGCTTGTACGTTGGCTAGTCATTTAATTAATTTTACGATTGGTTAACTAAATTGCCAAGAGAGCAAAGATAAAAAAGTAATTTAAATTAAAAGAGATTTCAAAGGTTTGATGCATATTTGGTAATTGATGAACTGACTAATTCTATTTAACTAGTTTATATTCAAAGTAAAGAACAGTACTCATAGTGCAGTAATATTAGCTATTTGGTATGCAAGCGAGTCAATCTATTTCCTTCTACGTAAATGTTAATTTAACACAATGTATTTTAATTACAAGTGAACAGTGACGTTCAAAGGGACTCATATAATAATAGTTACACAACAACACGACACACCTGCCCTTGGTGTTGTTTGGTTGGATCACAATCTCTGGGAAACTCTCTTGAGCGTAGAAAACTAGGTTACGTACTAATTTAACTTATTTATATAGATGCGGTTTAATAATATTATATGTAAGACTCAAACAGTGGTTAGAGTAAAACAAAACAAAATTACTAGTAATAGACAATGACACATGCAAATCAATTACTACGAGTATATCTTCGGATAACACGAAAGGGATCTTTAAGGCAGTCAAATCTAACGGCTATGAAATAATGAATTTTTTATCTAAAACCCAACCAAAGCATTACTGTAATGAATTAATTTTGTTTCGGTTATTACCACATCACATAATTTTCGGTCATAGCTTCTCTGTAAAGTTAACGCTTTAAGACAAATTCCTGTGAAACCCTATTTCGACAAGGATAAACCTCTTTGTTAACCTGTTATTTTTCCCCGTAAGGACAGATGTTTTATCCCATTAGTGTCAATCTAAATTTTCATTCAGCTCGTTCACGGCTTTACGTTTGTAAGCACGCGTTAAGCTTACTTTGTGATGTGAAGCTACCAAACAAACGCTGAAAACCCCTAGCTACAAAACGAATTTCACAAATTCTCATCTTTCTGTTACACCCTGTATACATTATAACATAAACTGCCATTTTGATATAAACAACTGTATGAATAATCAAATTTAATATACATTTATATATTATAAACATTTAAAATTTATATTTTTGGTTTAAAAAATAATTTTAAGAAATATGAAACCTATGTTATCTAAGTTTAGTCTAAAGATTCATCATTGTTTACAATCCAATACAAACTAGTGGTACTGTCTACGGGAAAAATCTGCTTACCAGCATGAGAAAAATAGGTTTATACAAGAACACTTTGTATAAACAAATGAAAACTTTGGTGGAACAATAACTGTGTTAGCACTAGATAAGATAAGACTACAACTGATCAGTATCAATGGGAACCAAAAGTTGTACCCTTAGATACAATAGGTCGTCCAAATGCTGATACCGTAGCCATGGCAACGTAGAGAAACGATTTTCCACGACCTCATGAATGACAAAATAAAATGTTTTACATTATCATACAAAAAATCGTAGCAATAATATGAGCAATAATGATTAAATGGATACAGAAATAATGGAAATATTGCGGATTTTATAATGATAATAAAATAGTCCTTGCACTCTTTCAGTTTCACTTTCTTAGCGGCTTTGATGCACGATCTGTGCTTTACTTACATGGACTAAGTACTCCTGATTTAATATAAAAATAAGGTTAATTTATTCAAACGATACAAAACAACTGCCTCGAATTTAAAATAAAAATCAACGGACGAGTCCCCAATATAAGTCAATGAATTTGTTAACAGAACTCTTCCACTAACAGAGTATGTTTCATCAAAAGAAATTACAACGAGCACAGGAGTTGTCCTCAAATCACCCACCCTCTCTTTTTAAAAATTAAAACGTTAAATTACATGGCGAGAGTTTCATCCGTCATCCTGAATTTTCACTAAGACCCGCGTTGAATACCGTATTTTTGTCGTAACTCCTAATAAATGTATAAACCAGGAAAATTAATTAATAGGACATACATATGCTTTAATAATAATAATGCTATAATAAATTAATTAATTACTAAACAAATTGAAGATTTATGTGTCTTAATCACTTATGTTTATAGGTATCCGTTGTTAAGCCAGAAGTGCATTTGCACAAGTTTCTTGCATTTTTGAAGGTAGATATTCAATAATTTGTTTTTTTTTACGTCATAGCTTTTCGTTACGAAAGCAATGTTTTATAATCTAAAGTTCATAATTAGTTCATAAAGTTCGCATCCTTTCTTTTATGACATCAAATTCATTATTTCATTGCTGTAAGCGTTTCCTATCATCCTGAATTCTTACTTTAAATCTTTTACTGAAGTAGTTTTGGTTTTCTAAATGAGCAGACATCCATTGATGAGTTTAGGACAATTGAACAGTGGTAGGTACTATGCCTTACCTAACCTCAACCATAGGAGACATTCTAGATTTAAACCAGAAACCACAAATAAAATCCAAATCTTTGCACGTAACCAAACTTGTGATAAAGACCATTATTTCTAACTCATTAATACTGTAATCATATTTATATCTATGTTTTATAATTTCTATAAACCGAAAAAACACTTAACTTAGCGAGATGATTAAGTCTATTTAAGCTATTTCACTCAATGTAAGGCTTTGTTTGGGATAAATGCGTGAAATTTCGACTAAAATTAAAGATCAAAAGAGTCGAGTTTAATAAACCCTCAGGTATTTCTTTTTTTGTCATCGCCGTTCTCAGTATGTGCCGACGGTAGATCCTGTTGACTGTGTATGAACAAACTCAAAATGAACATCTCTTTGCACATATGTACAATATTTTATATTTACTGAAGAATTTTCGAGCACATTGAATTTTAGGTTTTAATTTATGCGTTTAAATTTATGTTTTGAATGGAAAATTCTCGAAATAACGTTGGTTAACTACTCAATTTTAATGCAACACCTATAGGCTGACAATGACCGACACGTTTTCTCAGATTGCGAAGTGGAAATCGTGATAGTCCCAAATTAAGTTAAGTGAAGTGAGTAGCTTATACGTTATTTGACCAAATTTAGTTATCCCGAAAACGTTATTTTATTTTGGGATCATCAATTCTGTTATGCCTAGAAACAACTCATTTAAAAGGTATTACACCCGACTGTTGTTTTTATTGGTTGAGTAAGCTAAATTATTCGTATAATGTGAGAATTTAGCAATGGAATCCATTATGTCTATGTGCTTGTAGACACTCTTTTTACTTGAACAGTTATAATAAAATTCAATTCATGATTTAAATTACGCCTTTCTGATCACGGTTCCCCACAGTATTTCTTGTATTGAAAACGGTAAGGATCAAATTGCTCAAGTTAAAGAAATGTATACAAATACTGAAACAATTATTAAAAATAATAAATATGTTGATTTTTATTAATATATTATTGATTTTAACATTATAACATCAATCGTAAGAAAAATTTAACTTACAAACCGATAACATATTTTTTAAATTTATTTTTAGTAATGCAGCCTATTAAAATGAAGGTTAGTCTATGCCAGTTAAAGGTGCAGTACGAACATTTTTATAAACTACTTTTTCAATATTATATTTTCCTCGGATAGTGTAAGATAATTGTCTCAATAATTCAAATATTCTCCTGGGCATTGAGTTTTGTATGATTCCGTTGGAAGTGAGAATTCTAGATGAAGCTTTTATTCAGAAATTCCTCAGAGATATAAGTAATGCAAAAACCAAGTAAATTTGACATTAGAGCGATTCTACATCTTTAACTGGATTATTTGCCCGGAAGTCATGTCATATAACGGACTGCAAAGGATATTTACGCTGAAAACAACGGCACTTTATGTAAAAAAAAAATGACTCAGTACACAAATATTTAATAGTATATTTCGTACCAAGGGCCGAAAATGAGGTTTTGCCGGCTCGAGATAGTTTTTAAGTTCGAGACGAAGTCGAGAACTTAAATCGATCGAGAGCTGCAAAACCATTTCGGTCCGTGGTACGAACGCTATTTTTCACCACACTATACCCAATTACCACTATTCACCACTATAATAATGCACACTGATCGTCAACACAACTACAACTTTAAGGTTAAGAAATAATTTGAGGAATCAGCAAAAATATAAATAAATAGTTGCTTGGCAACGGTGACAATAACACAATTCTATATTGCAATGCTATGGATTTTGATTGTGTATTTAAAACGCATTCATGTTCTAAGTAAGTAAGCGGACAGCTGATTTTGCGGCCCCGGCCTGTAAAAACCTGCTCGGTCCCCAAATTGGCGACAGCTGGCATGGCCAGCAAAACGTAACTTTCAGCCACCAATTAACGTATGTAATACAGCCAAAAACATCATAGTGTGGTGAAAAAATATTTCCTGATGAATTTCCTGGTTCAACGTTTAATGAACGATAAGAAAATTTAAATAATTCAAAGTTTATTTTATAACTCTAAGTGTACCAGCAATATTTTAAACACACTTTTTAAACATTTAAAATACATATTGGTTGTATAAAGATTATAATACTCCAACAATGTGGTTAACGTAGGTTAAAAGTACGGTAACGTGGTTAAAAGTAGGTTATGTAACTTTACCTTGACGATTGTCCATCATTTATTGTTAATTTTTTTTAAATTCATTATTTACTGCTACTCGCCCTCATAACAACTTTGAATTATTTAAATTTTCTTGTCTTTCATTAAATGTTTAGTAACACCTATATCAGTCTTAGGACGCTTACAACCTTTTACTCCTCAGCCAAGAATAGCTTTATTTTAAAAGAGACATGGGACTCGGCAATACTCACGCCTTTTACATGACTGATAACTTGTCCTGGTATAATTTATTATCTGTAGTAAAGAATCAAAGCCCATATTATTCGGTCTAGAAACTAAAATTGCATGCAATGTACATTAATCTGAATTTATCGTTGTCTTGCAATGACTGTCTTATATTTGCAGTTTTGATAATATCATCAATTCTTTCGGAATTATCATCATTTCAGAGTAATAACAGTAATGTGGTTTGATTGTTTGGCTTAAGGAAAAAAGAAGCATATGCTAAATAAAATAACCTAACGAATAAATTGTGTCAGAACCCAACACTAATTTAATTTCACACAGAATATAAACAATGCTTCTAGCGTTATGGGTTCATAACATGTAACGTTCATACAAACACCTTCGGTTATTGTTTGTGTATAAACATCATTAAAACTGGGTGTACTATGTGATATATACGCTGTAGGCTTTATCTGTTATGTTTGGCAAACTTTGAGTGTGGTAGTTTAATTCACATTTAATACTCGTATTAATAAAGATAATTCGCAATACTTGACCTTTGGCAGCACTTTCCAGAAATTAAACAGGGAGTATGGGTAGAGCGAAGGCCTAAAGGTTATTGCTTTTTTAACTACCATTCGTAATTTAATTGGGACACAAGGTTTAAATAGGACCTCAAACGTAAACACCGTTTAAATAAGACAAGTTAAAAAGGATGTTACCGAAAAACCCCTTTTTTGTTTCAAGTTTAAAAAATTGTTTATCCAATAATAACTGTCTAAAATTATGCTAGTGTACGAATATAAAATAAATATTTATAAAATGCTCTTTGGTTTCTGCCTTCAAAATTAAAATAAATAATCCAAATAATGAATTAAAGAGTAAATAAGTACAACTTAACACAAAGTTCAGTTTTTTTTCGTTTAACGCTCATTTTAGCTAACAATTTTGATAAACTCTTAAGTTTGTAAGTGATGACATATGAGTAGAACTTTCTTGCTAGAATTCGTTATGGAAACCTATCAAAATTGAAGCATCTAAAATGGGAAAATGCTGAATAGTGTCCTTTGTAAAAGAACGAAACTTCAGACTAAATCATGTACTAAACGTGTAAAGCGTTGGTAAAATAACTTATACTGTTGTAGCTGTGACTATGAGGACTAACTGACACTTAATTAGCATAGCAAATAAAAACAATGTCAGATTGTTATTGAAATTCAAAAAAAAATATGTTTAACTCAATTACTACTGACTTCACCAGTTATATGATAACATTCCAAGAAAGCTCTTTGAAAGTTATTTCGATCCAGCAAAACTACTAGAAACTAAAACTGATATGTATACAGATCTAAAATATTTATGTAAAACAAAATAAAGCTCCTATATCACGCTGATGAAATCAACAGACGAGGTCGCAATATCAGTCAATGTATTTGTTGACTTTACTCTTTCTCTGTCAGCGTAGGTTGTATCACAGACATTTTACAGACACAACAGCGTAGCCGGGATATGTCCTCGTCTCTCATTACATCACATTTATTACATTGATAGAATAATCAAAAATTCTAAACAAACAATAAATAGGCCTACAATATTTCATTCAATATAATATACATTTATAAATAAAACATGAATAGTTAGGTTTCGCAAGGTAACCTAAATGTAACTATTATTATTAAATATAAACATAAACAGTTTTAATTTTTAAAGATCGGTTGTTCAGAATTCTAACTTTTTTTTTTTGCTAGGCTTTTGGAGCAAACTATCAAACTCATAAACTTATGTATTGATAATAAAACAACGAATTTAAAAAGTTTATTCCAAAATAAACCGTTGCGAGCGTTTCAGGGATTGAAAACAACTCATCGGGAGTGTTGGTAAACCTCACCATGAAACTTCTCTCTAAAACTTTGTTATACTTATTATATTTTCTTTGATATTATATTTCACAATAAATCTATAAAGACTTACAGACACTATTATTATTCATAAATAAAGTCATATAATAACATGAGGGGTTTATTTTAGAAATTTAATGCAAATATTTTAACTATTCTAACCATAAAAAACTTTTTAAACAAAAATAAAAACAGTATTCACTAGCCCACACAAATTGATACTAACGGAAATAATAGAGAGAGACAATTTTTTTAAGCAACAAAGAGAAACATTTAGAATATTGATTGATAAACAAAAGAACTAGGAAAAACGTCAAGAAGACGTTTACATTCACTTAAGTTTTAATTAATATACTATACTATTTACTGTATTAAAATACAGTAAAACGCCCGATTTTATCATAGTAAATAAAAACATAATTTGCCTTAAGTGACTATTAGTTGTTAATCAGCTATTCAAAATCTTAACTCTGTGATTACGACGATTTGGAGTTAAAATGACACTTTTGTAAAGATGCAGTAAAATATGTACTCAATTACATAAAGTATTAACCTATCTTAGTACATATTTATCTTATCACAATTTAGCAAACTTGCCAAGTTATCAAATAACGGGCGATCATAAGCAAAATAAATAAATAAAAACAGACTGCAATAAAGTATTGATAAAATTAAATATTGAGAACAAATCTCGATAGCATAATATGTTATAGCTTGTTGTAAAATGTACATATGATGAGGAATTGTTGGTGTAATATATCAATGGGAATACTCATGCCACTAAAATTCGTTTTTAAATTAAATTAGTTTTCACCTCTGTTCGTTTACTTTTACTCGACGTGACCTTCTTTAGAATAAGCTCAGTTGGCAGAAATGGCGTATTATGTGAGCGTATTGAATTTTCATTAGGAAGCGGAGAAAGGAACCTAATCAACTTCTTCTTGGTAAATAGTTTTTCTTTCTTCGACATAATTAGATCGGACTTAACTTAAATAAAATATACTATGTATTACACCTTAGTCCAATTCTAAATTTTACTAATATTCAATTAAATGTTGTTTGGAAGCGTGTAAAGTGACCATTGTAGTAGATCGTGATATGCATTTTGAGTAAGATTATATTTGCATCTTTTGTATTGTATGATTGTCTTCTAATGTACGTACAAAGACCCGTCATATGGCGGACTAATTCGTTCTATATAACACCATTCGTCGTCTTTGCTCTTTTATTGGTCTACTTATAATCTTAAGAAAAGTCTGAATGAAGAACCTAATAATAATTATTGTAGCCTAACAGTAACGTGATCAAATTTCGAACGCTGTCAATCTTGCATAGGGCGTAGGTTAATTAACACACTTTAAGATCTAATTGAATAATATTTAGTTTTGGATTATGGGAAAACCGCCGTAACATAATATAGTATCATGGAAATCATACAAAAAATCATACATCATGGAAAAGCCTGCTGACTAAGTGAATTTTTCAATTTGTCTGATTGGTTTTTAACACAAATATTTCCATAAACAAGATATGTTTTTATTACCCATTTAAATAGCATTGAATTTAACGAATGCTTAAGTTTTCCTACTAAGGGGAAGGTAATCAGTGATTTTTGCCAAAAATTAATGGTATAGGAAATAAATACGTTTGCAAAATTTGTTCGACACATATCAAACCACCCCATGCATATTAACCAAGCTCCATTTAACCAAGTAAACTAAAATACAACAGTTGGTTTTTCCTCGATAAGAACAACATTGGAATAATAATGTGAAGATTTTGGGATTTATTTCTAATCGTTCAAAAACACTCAAATGTACAATAGTATTTGTTTTTAAGCTCTACAAGATGGTTTTAAGGAAAATTAAGCATGTTTTTAGGGGAAGAAATTGACATTTTTTTTAATTTCAACCCCTATGATACCCTGTTTTTATTAACCGATCCTGTTGGTTTGCGAACTACTCAAGTTAATCCCGCCCTACACATTCAAGCGAAATTGTATTAAAAAAAACAAACCTAAAACTCAGTATATCGCGCTCATGGACATACATATACAGGGTGGCTGAAAAGTAACTTACACCCCCCCTTAACTTTTCCACCATTTGAGATATTTGAAATCTGTTTGCGGCAACCTTCTTCGATATGAAGGGCTACAATGATTATGGTCAATTTTGAAAATTTTGCCCTTAGGGGTAGTGGGGGTAGGCAGTAGCTCAACATTTTAAAATGACAAGTATAGTCGAGTTTGGTATCATTTTACAGGTCTTGACAAAACATAAAAATTGACATAAAGAAAGGCAAAATCGGCCGACTAATAATAAAATGGCGCCCTAAAACGTTTCAAATCCAAATAACCATGAGGGTGGCTGAAAATTAACTTGCACCCCCTTTAACTTTTTGAGATATTTGAAATCGGTTTGCAGCAAATTGTTTGGATATGAAGGGCTACAATAATTATGGTCAGTTTTGAAAATTTTGCCCTTAAGGGTAGCGGGGGTAGGGGGTAGCTCAACATTTTCAAATAGCAAGTATAGTCGAGTTTGGTACCATTTTACAGGTCTTGACGAAATATAACAATTAACATAAAGAAAATAGAAATCGGACCATTAATAACAAAATGGCAGCTAAAAATGATTAAGACAGTGGTCATTAAAAGTAGTTTTAAACTGCCTTTTTGTTATTAATGCTCAGATTTCTGTTTTCTTTATTTTATTTGTTATGTTTCATCAAGACCTGTAAAATGATACCAAACTCGACTATACTTGCTATTTAACAATTTTGAGCTACCCCCTACCCCCGCTACCCCTAAGGGCAAAATTTTCAAAACTGACCGTAATTATTGTGGCCCTTCATATCCAAACAATTTGCCGCAAACCGATTTCAAATATCTCAAATAGTAAAAACGTTAAAGGGGGTGCAAGTTAATTTTTAGCCACCCTCATGGTTATTTGGATTTGAAACGTTTTAGGGCGCCATTTTGTTATTAGTGGGCCGATTTTGGTTTTATTTATGTCAATTTTTATGTTTTGTCAAGACCTATAAAATGATACCAAACTCGTCTATACTTGTCATTTGAAAATTTTGAGCTACCCCCTACCCTCACTACCCCGAAGGGCAAAATTTTCAAAATTGACCATAATCATTGTAGCCCTTCATATCGAAGAAGGTTGCCGCAAACAGATTTCAAATATCTCAAATGGTTGAAAAGTTAAGGGGGGGTGTAAGTTACTTTTCAGCCACCCTGTATAACAATTTGCACGAATAGTGGTTTTTACCTCTAGGGATATCAAGATGAAAATGTGTATTGGCTTTGGGTCTACGTCTTACCATGCTATCTACGGTAACAGCTAATTCTCTATAGGGAAATTTGTTAACATAAAATTCTTAAATAAAAATAACTGCCTAGTCTTGTGTTATATTTGTTACATTCTTATCGAAAGAATTCACATAACCTCTTAACAAAAATAAAAGGAAAATAGTGAAAAGTAAATCCATTTTAGTGACAGTACACTAGATGACCCACTTCAATAAGGTGCTTGAACGAATGGAGCAATCGATTTCACCTGGGACCACCCTTGATATCAAATTGATCGAACTCCCGAAATTATTATTGTGCAACGGATTCAAAGACACTTCTTATTATATAAAAAATATAAATGTATTAAAAAATTAATAGAGAAGCATTAATTTATTACATCTATTACTTTTTATGATTTATTACACAAAGAATTAGTGTAGACTTTCAAGTTTCAACAAATACATTAAGTTTACTAGTTTCTGTTGTTAACAAGTGATGAAAACCTTGTATTGTTATTTCACTGAGTGAAGATCCGAGGAGGAAACAATTGATAAAAATAATCTGAGGATGTATAAAAAAGGAAACTGGAAAAATCACAAAAAAAACAGGATTAAAGCTGATCATGCATAAGAAACTTGAATCATTGTTGAATATGATTGAAAGCTTAAAGTTTTCACAATATGATTGACTACACCGTTTTTATTTAGCTATTTATAATATTGTTTGGTTAGGAAACAATAAAAAAAAATAACACAATATCCATAGTAGTTAACTGAATATGCGTGAAACTTCAAGAGTTCAAATTGCCATTAAGTTTCCCTATTTATTTATTTACTCAGGAAACAACCAATCGTTAAGAAAGTAATCAAATCAAATCAAATCAAATCCATTTATTGCCATCAACACTAAAATACATGTATAGCAACGTCATACAATTACATCACAGTATATGCATTAACCTACTTAATATGTTCTACAAATTCTTTGACCTTATACACACATAAATCACACAAAATCTTTCTAATAGTAAATTTAAATTGTCGTATTTCAAGACATTTAATGTGAGCAGGTAACATATTATACAACCTTTTGCCAAATTCACTAAAGTTATTAATTGTGGTCATAAAATTACATTGGTTTGGACGGAGAAAGGTGTTTTGTCTGGTAAAATGGTTATGAACTGAATCATTTGTAGGGAAATCTCTAATATTATTTTTAACATACAGTAAACAATCTAAAATGTACAGAGAAGTGACAGTTAAAATTCCAAGTTTCTTGAATAATGGCTTACAATGTGTTTCACTGTCAACATTGAATATTGCCCTAACAGCTTTCTTTTGCAACAGTTTCAGCTTTTTAATACTACCAGAATGGCCCCACACAACAATACTATAAGACAAATGTTTTTGAATGTGAGCAAAATAAATGGATTTCAACACATCTATACTAACAAAAGGTCTAAGTTTTCTAATCATAAATGTACCCTTGGCAACTTTTTTACAAATCATATCACTCTGAGAATCCCACTTAATGTTAGGCTGTACTAATACTCCCAAAAACTTAACACTATCTGAACAGGTACTTGATAAACTAAATTCAATATTCTGTGTTTTGCTACTGTTTATACACAATGAATTGGCAGCAGTCCAGTCCTCGATTACAGAGTTAGTAGTATGTAGAAGATTTTTAATTAAGGAAGAACATTTACAATTTATCAGGACAGCTAAATCATCAGCATACATATACGATTTAATATTATCATTACTTAATGCAGTAGTTAAATCATTTATATAAACAATAAACATAGTAGGTCCTAGAATTGATCCTTGAGGTATGCCTGAATGAACAGAGAGATATGAAGAGAAGCATCCATTATAATACACAGATTGATATCGGTCCATTAAATATGATTGCAAAAAATCCAAAGATGTCTGATCAAAACCATAATATTTCAACTTTTTCAACAATATATCATGTGAGATGGTATCAAAAGCTTTGGACATATCAAACCAGCTACCTAATACTTTGTTTTTAGCATCTAAGCCGTTGACACAGTGTTTCATAAAACTAACAATAGCATTACTGGTGCCCCTGTTAGGCCTAAAACCAAACTGATCATCTGAGAACAATGAATTTGTTTCAAAATACTTAATTATTTTACTATTTAACAAAACTTCAAATATTTTAGAAAAAACAGGAATTATTGACACTGGGCGATAATTAGCATAATCTGTTTTCACACCCTTCTTAAACAAAGGTACAACTTTGAGACAATTTGAGATGGATAGGAAATACACAATTATCAATACACTGGTTATACAAATAGGCCAAAACCTCAACGATAAATGGAGCAGCATGTTTAACAATCAATGAATTAATATTATAAACATCCAAACTAATACTATTACTAAGTGAAAAAATTGCGCTGTATACTTCCTCTACACTTACATTACTAATAGAAAAAACAGATGAAATATCACAGGATCTCTGGTAACTCAGCTTATCAAGATAAAAAGACACATCATGTTTAGAACTAGGTATGCATTGCTTAATAGAACTCACATTACTTAGAAAGAATTTATTAAAACTATCACTTGACAGTTTTGTTGTTTGTAGATCATCTGATCCTTTATCATTTACATTTAAATTTTCTTTAATGACAGACCATATAGCTTTAGGTTTATTGTTAGCTTGAAGTACTCTATTACAGTTATAGGCTCGCTTTGCTTCTGCACATTCATTTCTGTATCTTGATTTCAGAATTTTATAAGACTCTCTGTATTGATCTAAACCAGTTTCCTTATATATACTATACATAAACAGACAATTTTCTTTAAGATCTAATAAATTCTGAGAATACCATCTAGGCCGACATTTAATATTTTTACCACCTTTCACATATTTAACAGGAAAAACAATATCTACAATATTAAGAAAAACATTTAAAAAATATTCAAACTTATCATTAACAGTACTTAAGGTATAAAGCTTTAACCAATTAACTTTACTTAGTAAGGAGATGAAATATCTCACATTAATATCATCTATTGGACGTATTATTCTATAGGAACTAGAAACATTTGATTTACTGGTAACACAATCTTTTTTTGTAGACTAAATAAACCAACCACCGGATGATGATCAGAAACTACCGTTGGTTTAACGAACACAGATTTTACTCTATCTGGATATATTGATGTTGCTATATTATCTATGCATGTACCTATGTTACCAGGAAGTGTGCTAGGCCTAGTGACATCAAACAATGTAAACGTTAAATTGAAGCTATTCAACATGTTCACCAAAACAGACACTTGAATATCATTGACCAGAAAATTTACATTAAAATCTCCACAGAGAAGGATGGATGCATTTGACTTATTTCTAACAAACAAAACATTTAAAACATTGTATAAACATTCGATAAAGATATCAAAATTAGTAATATCAGGAACTCTATAAACTTCCAAAAAAATAACGTTCCACTCGTGAATGTAGACCGCAGCAACTTCACAGGCACACGGTATCGAAAGCTCTACGAGGTATAAAAGTTCATCGTACGCCAGATCTTCTTTGAGAAAAACCGCTGCTCCTCCTCTGACACCCCCAGGTCTACCATAAGCACTAGCCAATTTAAAACCAGATAGAGACATAGAACTGATTTCATTGTCATTTAGCCAATGTTCACAGGTCCCAACAGCAAGAATGTTTTTTTATTTCATTAATAAGAATTTGTATCTCATCTATCTTATTGGTAATACCTTGAACATTCCAATGTACAACAGAAAAATTAACTTCTAGGTCTGTGTTGGTATCTGACTGGTTTGGTCCAAAAAATGATCACCATTGGTCACATTGGCCTTGTTTCGTGGACCCTTGTATTTCCCCACAACACAACCTTGAGGCCACAAATTCGGGTGCATGAGTTCATCCGCTAACTCGACAGGGACTCCAACTTTAAATGAGCAATATGTATCATCTATTACTATAACCCCGTAAAATACCAAGTAACATAAAAAAAATAAAAAAATCACCCAGGTCGATTGATTGGTTGATAAATAATAGGTTTTAATTAATAACGTAAATGAAATTTGAAAAGGTTTAATATGTATTCAGTAATAGATTATAAGACTAACTATGTTAAACACGTTTATATTCAAAAGGTACGAGTAACACACTTAACACAGGAAGATTAGATATCACAATAATTTCTGGGTTCCATACGGTATCCAAGAGAACTAATTTATGTGTTTTACGTACACGTACATTAATTAACACAAAGTTGTGTAATTAAATGTGAGCAGTAACGTTCAAAGGGACTCATATTGTTAAACTACACGACACACCTGCCCTCGGTGTCCTTTGGTTAACTTACAATCTCTGTGAACCCCTCTAGTCTAGAGAGTTGTTAACTAGGTTACGTACTAGGCTTATTGAATGTATTCAATCAGATACTAATTGTTATTTGTCATTTGTAAGATTTAAAACGCGATGGGTGGTTATTTAAAAGTTTCGGATCAAATATACTTTAACCATTGCTTTACCTTACTTACCAAACTCTAACTATTTAAATCAATCCTTTCTGTTATTGATTTGGTATATCAATAAAATTCGCCATGGAAAAAAACAGGCACCTAGGTATATTAATTTAAATTTGTATATTTGACATGCCAGTTGATTTCAGCCTTAATTTGAAAGAAGGCGTCATAGTTGTTTTTTTGTGTTTTTTGTTTGTTTTTAGAGTGAGGTATTTATTATTAATGGAATGACTTTCGACAAAAATATACGTAACAATTGGCTCTAACCGCAAGGAAGTCAACAGAGTCCTTAAAGCTATAAAAATCTACAGATGAATAATTTATCCACAATTCATGCACAGAAAGTGGAGTATCCAAACCTACTTAGAATTACTGGCAGATTTTGAAATATTTGTTTTTCTTATTCCATTCCCAACCATGGTTTTTGGCAGTTTACTTTTTTGTTGATGGGTTATAACAACATTTTTATTGATTCTTCCGAGTTGGCTTTCTGTTAGTCATGCATTTTACATAGGCCAGATAAATTTATTTTTCCTCTCCGCTGAAGGTGCATCACATTTACCTTGACAGTAGATATACCGTACTACCATAACACGTGTAGTATACGGACGACTTATGACGCAACATTGAGCCCCCTAATTGCTTCAGTACCGTCTATCGTAGTGTAAGCTAAGGTACGATTTTCTTTCGGTTTTTCCAGTTTCATGAAATTGTGCATTATGTTTCGTGTTACGTTTCAGCTTTTACTGTGGACTTTTCCCATTCACTGACCTTTGTTATTTCTACAAGTCAGTTTCTTCAAAATTTGTGTTTTCACAACATTTTGTAGTTTTTTTTTTGTACACTTAACCAGTTTTTGACATTCCACACACATTTTTTACATATACATCAAATATATTTATTTGTTTTGAAAAAAGATTATATTTTCACCAATTTTTTAGATTCTAACAATAAATACTGCTTTCAATCTAATTTAATAGCGATAAAAGTTCAGTTTCATGGAGTATATAAAGTTTTCCATAATTTCATTCGTAAAAGGACGTTTAGATTGTAATTTGATATTGTATTACCTTTCATGAACTACACTTATATTTGTATTACCTTTACCTAAAAGGTTATCAACTTAAAAAGTTACAATCTGTAAGTGTTAATAAAACCTATCTGTCACAACAAACCCACAACAAAGAAATTTAGTGAATTTCTTATATAGGGAACAAGCTATAAACGCTGTTATTTTAGTAAGACACACATTCAAATTTTTTTTTATTTATATTTCCCCAGAGGCCAAAAATATCTTGCGTTTAAATCTATATACATATGATCGTTGGTATAAAAATCATTAGATTGTTCATGCAACTTTGTACAAACGTGTAAACCTATGTTTATTCAAAGGAGATCGCCAACTGGCATGATTAGACTATGGGAATGGGGTTTTATGGCATAAACTATTGTTCTTATTTCATAATTTTAAAATGAAATCTCGCCAATCTTAAATATAAATATATATTCAAAACATGAATTACAAGAGGAGAGAACTGTTTTATGTTTATAAATGATGGGGTTTAAATTTTTGTTACCTGCGAAGGTTTACGATTTTTGTTTTATTTATGAAAATATTAAATAAAAATGACATATTATTATATTTATTAGTGGTTTAGAATGTTTCGCTATCCCCCCCCCAACGTAATAAATTTGATGTAATGAGAGAAGCGAGGACATATCCTGACTACGCTGTAAAATGTCTGTGATACAACCTACGCTGACAGAGAAAGAGTAAAGTCAACAAATACATTGACTGATATTGCGACCTCGTCTGTTGATTTCATCATCCTGATATATGAGCTTTCTTTTGTTTCATGTCCATACCATCGAATAAAATTAATAGTAGTTATATATTTTATAATATTTTGACTTAATCCAAATTACTTTCAAAGCATTTTTGTATACCATGCACGTCAATACCGTACTTATTAAATTTAAAATATGTTTAAGTACAATCTTGATTTAAACCAAAAGATGTTTACTAGTTATGCGATTGAAGTGAGAGCCCGTGCTCAGAGTGACCATTACTACAATCAGTATTTTTAATTAAACTTTTCCTTTTATAGTATTTTTATTCAGATTGAAGATAAATTATTAAATATCTTCCCATTTCTAAGCCCCTTATAAAGGATTTAGCGTATGCTATAACATAAGCATCTTTACGTTAACATACAACCTCATAATTAACACTAGCATTTTATTTTTTGCATAGTGGTTTTAAATTTAAATAACTTTTCTAGCATGAACATTTTAATCGTATATTTTCAGGTAAAAATAATATTTTTAAGTAATTATACAAGTACTTATCACATAGCACTCTATACTTTAATGCTGTGTATAAACCAGAATAAACTATTTAAATGAAACCAATATTAAGATAATATTACTATAATGAATTTTGCATTCCACTTAGCTGTCCTTTCATATAAGAACGGCTTGAACGCACAATTGTAAGTACCTTTGTAAGTATACAAGTAAGTACACATCTTTTGGCAGTAAGCACACCTTTGTAAGTACAATTGTAAGTACACAATTGTAAGTCTTATTAACTTTGACCTAGTACTCCTTTCATGATATAACACTAACGAGTTATTCTATGTTACAATTTAAAGCTATGAAAATCTATAATTGTAACTATTGTTATAATTATCATTGACATTGAGATATAGACGCTACCTTTGTGCGTATTTTACCCCAAATAAGAGTGAAGGATGAGTGTAGAATGGGATGAAAATGGCTTCTGTAGCTTTTTTACTGACTGTTTCGTAGTCAGGAGAATTTATTAAATTCCAAGGCCAGCTAAGTCCAGTTTCAAACCACCAAAAAGCTAACTACTGTATATTTTAAAATTCAAAATCAACCAACGAGTTAGCAGTTATATTAGCAAGTTGAATTTATGACTTAACTCTTCTAGCGTTGATTTCATCCCAGACAATTCACACCGTACGCAGAATATGTAGTCATTTCGCCCACCCTCTTATGGCAGTATAAATTGTTATTACATTGCAAAAGGTTGAGTTCTTTACAAGATGCGCATTGAATACAGTTTAATTATGACTCTTATACAGCTTTGAAAAAATATCAATTAAAAGTGGCTCGAAATAAAAGTAATTTGTAAAAATGAAGGTAGGCTACGTTTTATAATTTCCATTTTTGAACGTTCGGATTGGATAAAAAATATTGTTCTTACTTGTATTTGAATAAATAAGCATTTCCATTGTTTAATGAGGCTTCTTGATACGAAAAACCGGCAGTTTCTTCAAATCCTGAACTCCATTTAAACAAAAAGTTGAAACCAATTAACAGTGGTATTATACCAGAGCTAACCACAACCGTTTGTGACAGTCTTGATTTTAACCAGGAACAACAAATCAAAGCCAAAGTCCCACTCTGTAACCAAACTTTGTCAAGACACTTGTTTCTTTCCTTATAGATCTTGAAAACATTCATGTAAGCCACACTCAGTTAGTTCAAAATGAACAGCAATCACCCCTTCTGCTCCAGGGACAACTCGCCCCAGCTTGTTTGGATCTGACCACCAAGTACTACACAAACCATAAGGCTATAAGAGTACTATTTGATACCCTGCTAAACTTAACAAAACTATAAAACACTAATGAAGTGTAGATTTTAATTATAGGTTAGATAAAACTTTTGTATATAGGATACCGCTTTTTTGACTAGATATGTGAAAGTTTGGGATGAAATTGTAGATTAAAGAATGGAGTTTTGTGCTTATTTTTTTTACATCCCGTTTGTCAATATGTTAAAAAAGGAGGCTATAATGAACTAACTCTGAAGGAACAAATCTTTGCATACTAAAAATATTTAATATTTACAATCTATTAATTTTATTTTAAGTTTCTTGAGTAGTTAGTATTTTATCATCAATTTACTTATTATTAATACGATATAAAAACATAACATAATATTTGTTTGAATCCATATGAAAACTTGCATATTTAAGAGACAAAAATCTGTATTAAATCCTTAATAACACGTTGTTGACCACTAGAGTTTTATATTCAACATCTTGAGGCGTAATACCTGTACATACTTCAGTTAATGAATTGGGAAACAAGTTTGCTAACTTTACGATCACGATGTGAAGTTTGGAAAATACCAAAATAAATAAGAGGTGTATATTTTATACGAGATTATAACGAGGAAAAGATGTATTATCCATGACTTATCGTCATAGTAGAGTTTTCGTCCAAAGACAGAACATGAAAAGCAACCACAATATACACCTAAGTGCCAGGAGGGATGTCTTTCATTAAATACTTGTTTTCCAATGAATATAGAATACTATACACCTTTGTTATTGACAACAGCCATTAAATCTTTTTAATCTTGTCTGGAAGAGGTGGTATGAAGCTTTAGGGGCCAAAACATTTGTAATGATTTGTGATATGGTAAAATTAAAGAATATATAGATGACCGTAGTGTTTTTAAGAATGTATTGTATTGTTAAGTTTAGAGTGAATGGCCTTGTGTAAAACACACGTACAAACATTGTTACAGTTATAAACATATCATATCATTAATTAATAAGCCCAAAAAGCACAGTAAACTATAATTATAATATTTTGTAAAGAAATGTGGAGAAACAATAACTACCGAAGACAGTGTGCATTTAGTTTAAGGTGCAGTATTTGGTATAAAAAACTGTTTCAATGGATCATAGTTAGATAGTGTAAGGTGCGAGACCTCTCTCAATAATGCTATGAGTCTACTGGGCATTACTTTTTGTGCCTTTTGTTGGAAGTGAGAATTTTATATGAAGCCTTTCTCAGAAATCCCTCTGAGATATAAGTTATGCAAGAGCCAAGTAGATATAGAATTACAATGATTCTTTCTTTTTAACCGGATTATTTCTCCGGATGTCATAAAACATTGCTGAGTGCACAGTGCACACATTATTTATACTAAATACAATGGCACTTTAATGTAAGAATAAATATCACATGGTATAAAAAGTTGTTGAAGTATTCTGTGTTTTGATACCTATTAATTTGCCTACGTTTTATTATTGTTGCCTTTCAGTTCCCAAAGGTAGGTTCTTTTTATAGTAGTTTTATTTTTACATATGTTCATCTAAATTTAAAATCAAACATTGTATATTGTTATAATACTCTGCATTACTATCCTCTACTGTGTGTGGGATGGCACACATGTATGTGCTAGTCGATGTAAATTATTGAGAAAACAGTGAAAGTGTTATAAACTAGGAGCAATATTACGAAAATTCTATTTTTATAAGGAAGATAGCTTTGTAGGCGCAGGAAGAAAAATTAATAAAGATTAGCTAATCTATTGCTTAACTTAGTATTTTTTTTTCAAAACTGGCCTCGTACAACACGTGAAATGCAAAAATAAAAATACAGCATCGAAATTTCATAGAAAAATTCCATTTTTTATGTAGGAATCTTATAAAAAAAATTAAAAGTATGATGATGATGATGATGATGATAATGATAATAATAATAATAATAATAACAATAATAAATATAAATAATCATGAGTTACATAAAGTACACTAAGCCCAAAGCTGTATGACTGCTTCTTTACAGGCATTACTATGAACACCAAACATAAGTTTACTTTAATGGAATGCTTGTTTTTGTTGAAGCGTACAACTTTGAAATATACATTTAAAAATTATAGAAATGTAATAATTAGTTTAAAAAACCTAAACCCGCAGTCCCTAATATGGAAACTCATAATTGTTTTTATAACAAAATTGATAACTACTCATAGGAAATTTACCAAACAAACTATTTAAGTAATTCATTATCTTCCCCTAGGCCTTATAGTTTGTGTAGTACTTGGTGATCAGAGCTAAACAAGCTGGGGCGAGTTGTCCCTGGAGCACAAGTGATGATTGTTGTTCATTGTAAACTAACTGAGGGCGGCGTTTGCTTACACATTGTGCTTTGATCAAGTGCTGTCTTCATTTTGTTTATAGCTCAGATTTAAGCATGCATAAAACAAAAGCATACTTTTTATTTCGTTATTTATTTATATTATTTATTTACCCAACATAACAAATTTCATTCGTGAAATAACAAAACACTTGGCCTAACTAAATAAGAAACTAGGCCTAACTAACGTGATGAGTGATGTGGTCTATACAATTCTAACATGTCTGCTTAAATACACTGTTGTTTTAAATAACCATTGAAAGTTAATAAGTTTGATTCAATTGTATGACGTTTCTCACATAAATAGATTCCAAAATATAATAATCAAATGTTTTCTTTACCAATTTAACATACAAACATGAGGCTTAAAACAAGGCAGTCACCTCCACAGCTGTTTTACATTGTCGTGATATGCTACACTGACCTCATGTTTAATGCAAGTCATACATCGCACCATCTGGTACAAAGTTTCCTTCAATATTACTGAATCCGTCATGTCATGTCTCACCATGATCTGACTCTTGAAAATTGGAAATACTTCCAAAACTTATGGAAAAACTAAGTGAGAATGTGAAAAGTTTTAAATTAATTTGGAAACTAATTAGTAATATTTTATAGTATTCGTTTTTTTAATTACTTTTAATTATGTTAATAAACGGAACTTTTAAATTAAATATTTGTTTACTGTGATGATTACTGATCTTGAAATAGCAGGTAGAAGAGAAAGGAAAGTTGGTTCAAAGAAAGACCAGTTCAGCGACAGTATATCAGAACCTCCCTCCCCCCACTAGTAGGGTGCTTGGTCAAGTGCAGCAATCTTCAGCACCTGGGTTTGTGTTGATATCAAATTGATTGAGTCCCAGGAATTAGTATCGTTTTAGCATTTAAATATTTAATATTTAATATAATGGCAAATAGTCCTGCAGCTGGCTATACTTTAGTGTACAAACGAATTAAATGAACAGAATTATTTAATTAAATTAAATGTAATTAAACAGCTTTTTCTTGGATTAATTTGTTAGAGACCTTAAAGCTTCATTTGCCTCAAGTGCCCTAGTACCTTGTAACAGTTATGGAGCCCATCACACTGAAGAGATGTAAATTAGGTGTTTTTGTGAGATTTATCTAGTTTCTTAACGTAATCTTTTGGGTAAAGCATATCAAATATGGTATTTTTGTAAAGCTCTTTAAACTTTCTACAAACTTTTGTATAGGTTGTTTCTGAAATATTGTATCAATAAAAAGTTACAAACAAAAATATTTAAAAATATCGGTTTTTGCAAAATTACGAAAAATGTACTAACCATACAACAAATATGTAAATGTAAGAAAGATAGCATGTAAACATATCTTTCAAACAAAACAAGTTCGTCCCGATCCGACAAATAGTTTGCGAAAAGTATACTTAAAAAAAATCCATGGTGATTACGTCATAGCCGGAAAACGTGGAGGGTAGGAGGTAAACACCCAGGTTTTTTAAACTCCCTAGACATTTAACTAAAAGGTTATGCAAGAATATTGAGTATACGCAAGTTTGCTCACTAAAATATTTTTAAAGTTTGGACTAAAATATTTCCAGCAGATTTTTCTCTTAACTTTTTGTACACAATGCTTTGTGTTTTATATTAATTGTATACAAACTGTCTACGTTTGTATCGGCAAATGGTATGTTCTTTTACTATTGTCTAAACAATGTTTCTATGTAACTAAATTGATTTAAATATTGCATTGACATAAAATGAAAAGACTTTTTTTCTGTAACAGGAAAATAGTTTTATTTCTTTGTCTATTAGAATCATCTGTTATATCGATAAAAGCTTAAATTCTAGAAACCAGCTGCCAAATTATATTATTCGTCCCTTGTATTACACAGGCTATATGGCAAAGGACATTAGCTATTCTCTTTAACTATCAGTTAACTGGGGCAGAGGCTATATTGGCAGTCACCACAGCTGAGACGTCGTTACCGCTAGCTGGTCTCACCACCACAGTAATCACCTTCAAGCGGTTCAGTCTATTTACTACGGATTGATCGTTCTGTGCTTGAGATTCACTTAAAATGAAGAATGATTAAAACTTTTCTTCCTAATCTCTGCCATACACTAAGCACCATGACGATGCGACGTAATATTTATTTTAATTAATGTTTTAATTGTGAGTTTTTGTTTGTCTCCATTGAAGTGACATACGAAATTAAAATAACACTAGCTGTTGGCCCGTCCTACGTACGGGAATCAAGTAGTTGATTATTACTGTATAGAATTCAGAACACATAGTTTATACGCATAAAGAATCATTTTGGCAGTCTTAATAGGGGAAATACTCTTGTAAACAAATATCATGATACCACCTATTTCTTTCATCTATATAGGCCTATACGATATGCATTTTAAATCCGATAATTTTACAATCAGGCAGTGATTGTGTTGATTTGAAAAGACAAGTGAGATTGGCGGTCGATTCACACACACTGGTAACTGGTGGTCTAGTACTGTAGCCAGACCACCTTCCATTGCATACTATCACTTACATAGTAGCCTACCTTCTTTTACCTCATTGGCCACTGACTCCTTGAGAGAATTTTGGCCTCCCATTCTCTTCTATCCGTTGCCTCTTATGATGATGATTCCAGTGATAAGTCTTTCATTGCTTGGTTCTCCTAATGGTCGTCTTACTTGTGGTACTCCTTGGAATACATTCGATAAAGTCGATGTATCTCCTCTCCTCCACGCATAGCATGTACATCCAAGCCTTTTACTTCTGGAAAGCACCCAAATATTCGGCGTATAACATTCCTCTTGGCTCTCCTTTCTTTCGTATCTCAACCGCCATTATCTTGAAATAGTCCGTATATTTTTTCTGCACTCCATTCTCAAACCCAGCAATAGCAATAAGGCTTTTAGGTTCTTTGGTCAGGGTCCATTCGGCCCAAGTTTCTGTACCATACAGTACTATTGGGATAATATGGTATGGTATGAAACGAATTTGGTTTCTACTGGCACCCTGCAGCTTTTGGACAGTTTTCTAGAGACCTGCCACACCAACTGACATATGCTTTAGCATCCACAAATGTTGCATGCCGACATATTTCTGACATTATTAAATAAATCGTTCATATACCTATCCTTTGTATCAATTTCAATGCATTAACTGCTAAACAAATTAGTAAACAAAGAAAAGTAAAACAATAAACAATAACGGATTGTTTGTTTTGAAACATATGTTTTGATAAAATGACATTCATTTGAAAAAATAACTTGTCATCTGTGGAAGGAATTTGAAAAAGTAAACATTCTAGTTAGATGGTGACGTAATTTGTCTATGTTTATTAATCGTACTGTTATCCGTTCTCATTGTATAACCTCCCTGCAGAATTTATTTTGCCTAAACCCCACCCCAGTTATTTTATGATAATCTAATTTTATACCTTCTAAGATTTTAAAAATGTTATACATATCTATCATAATATTTATTAAGGTAAATTAACGGGGCCATTGGACCCCTAGAACGTTTTGTAGAGTTCCTGGTTTTCTTGCGATAAACGAAATGATATGAAAATGTTCGGGAACTGCGTTATGTATAAAGGGCATATCGCTGTTCGCAAAATTGCCGCTTTTACAGGGCAGTGGAGTGAAAATCACACGCGACCGAACAGAAAAATTGAATTTGTCGAGGAAAAAACATGTTCAGCGTAAACACAAATACACGTGTATTTTAAAACCTCTACAGCATTCAGCAAAACACATTTTTAGCCGTGACATATAACGAATCTGTTTATTTGCGAAAATCAAATTAATTAGTGAGTTTTTTTTCGGTCTAAAAGATAGTATGTAGTTGTTTCGTGAAAAAATGTTAAAAACAACCCTACGCTTGCAATATTTCTACATTGTAGGTCATACAGTACTAGGTTTTCTACGAATTTGTATTAAGCAAATTACTTATGCCTAATCCAATAACGATATGTATGATATTTCTATGAAAAATCATAGAGTTTGTACAATTATTAACTTAAAGCTGTGAATGATTGCTTATATTTCTTTCCAATATTACTAATGGTGATAAATGTTTTTCAAATAGTGCATGGTTGATGTACTAGTTGTTTTATGGATTAATTTAAATCAGAATTTATTTGGTATGGATGGTACATATAAAACAAACTGCCCAAATACAATGTCGTATATTGAGTATCATCCACTTAAACACCGGTGAGACATCACTCCTGAACAGCAACAAAGACATTTGTCATATTGTGAGCATTGAGTTCATAAACAAAGCAGCTTGCAGTTTAACAAACTATAATTTCTTCAATGAAAATTTGCATATTTTACCGTTCGACTCGAATAGCACAAGTACAGTTAATCAAGTATCAAGTTTGAAACTTTTAAACGAAATGACATGTTTTGATGATAAATAAAACACGTAAAAAATGAAACTACCTGACATCACTTTAATACTGTTTACTGTTATTAATATTTACAACTAATACCTCTTATTTCCCAAATTATCGTGAACATGAAAGAAACTAGGATTTCGATATACTAAAAAATCTTTTTATTTGAAGTACAGTAAAAATTTTGATAAATACATGCTAGTTGTTATTCTTTGAAATAAACCATTGATCTCTACTCAAACAGAGATCCTGTACATTTCTCAAGACCCTCTAGATAATATTTGCTTTGTCAATTCTGCAAATCTGTCAACAGATCATCCTTGTTTACACATTTAGATTGTTTACATAGCTAATGTACGGCATTCATTGTAAATATTACTAAAATGTGTGTTTTCTTAAATCCTTTTGATTTAAATTGACATTGACGAAATACAATTTATTAAAGTGTTAGTGGATTAACGTAGGTAGGAATTATCCTTTATAACAATTTATAACACTTTCTTCAACAATTACATTGGCATATATTAATGATAGCTAAGAAATATAAAAACATTCCTCCAAGTTGTACATAATCTTTCATCATAAATATGTTTGAGCTTTATTAAACAATAGCGTGTTTGTAATACACTATACATTTCCGATTCGATAATTTATGTTGAAGGATGATATCGTTTTTTTCTCAATCATGTTCAGGCTAGTAATGACTGATATGATAAGATCAGGAAGCTAGGTTTGAGCTATAACTGTATCTGATTAATTAAAACTGTGTCTGATTCGCTACTCTTAATAACTTATAATTCTGTCTTGTAATTACTTAACAACTTGTATACTTACAATTACTTGTATACTTGGATACACTTAACTTATCAAAAGCATCTGGAAATGATTCCAAAATCCTACATAAGTTTGATCCACCGGTAGAACAAAGTTTTTTCCAAAATAATATTATGCAGATTAGTTTATTAAGTTAGCTGTTTAACTCGTGTTGTGGTAAAGATTCAAAATGGATTTGTTGAGTTTAATCAAATTATTATAAAATGTAATTCACTTTATAACACGTTAACCGGACCTTTAAACTGACGTATAGAGGAAGAATAGTTGGATTACGTAAAGGGTAATCGCTCTGGTTTGTCTTTAAAATTTGTGAGATATAAGGTCTTAAAAATCTATAAAATCTAAAGTCAATGTAGCTTGCATTTACTGTACTAGAAACAAAATTCTAGAACCACAATTTGTAAATAACTGAGCTGTGCTTCCATATACTTAGTTAAAGTATATAAAAGTGGTAAGTTTCCCCGTTCTATACTAGGTATTTCTAAAGATTGAAAGACAGAGGCGACGATGCGGAGGACAGCTTCAGCGCTACAGCGCAACTTGCCACTTACACCCCATTAGCTCTGTAATAAATTGCTTAGTAAAGGGTAAAATTTCATTCCTGCGACACACTTTGGTATTAATTTAAAATTAGCTTGCTTTTAGAAGTAATCAGATACTTGGCAAGCGGAGAAGTGCTATCCAAATTTCTTTTATGCGATTATTATATAAGCAACCCCGGATTTCTAGGTAGTTTATTCAAAACCACCCCGTTCGTGGATAAGAATGAAAAAAAACTTTTAGTGTTATTATAAAAACATGCACAAAGATGGGTTTAAATGTTTCATATTATGAAGAGCTCCTTTCAACTCCAAGTCTTGATTACTCTTGAGACTGTCAATCTGGTTCAAATTCCTTATCCGACCCACAAACAGTTGACGTTTTGTATTTTAGATAGAACTGGCCTATGAATTTGTTTGTGTTTTAAATGCTTATGGTATTTAATTTGATAGACACAATATAGGCAGAGTATTGTATAGACACTGTGTTGGTTGTTTATTTTTTGAACATGCATGTACCACGCCAAACAAATATTATATGGAATACGCAAAAAAAATTAAATCAGGGAGCCCTACGGTTAAATTATATATATATATATATTTTTTTAAATTTTATTGGCTTTTAATCGAAGGATTAAGTCTCACGGGTCATGCACTGCAAAGCTGTAACAATGTATCATTAACTAGAACAATATTAGTTATCGCATACCCTTATAATTTGTTAAGTGGCAGATATTTCATTACATTGACTATGAGACACTCAGGAGAAAGAATCAAATTTCATTATCAATCTTTTTGTACAGCTTTTACAGAACTTCTAGACATTAAAAAATTCCTTTAATAGCCCTAAATCTTGCAAGAAATTTCAATAAACAATTGGGCCTTTTAGTAAATTTTCCTATTGCGAAGTAGCTATTACTACAGGTTGCACGGAAAGTCTTAGACCCGGGACGATTTACTTTTTCATTTTGATGAGCCCAGCAGACAAAAACACAATTCTTTCGTATGCATACATGTTGTGTGTGTGATCAAACATATGTGTGAGCGTGTCTCTAAACACAATAACTCGACAAAATCCTACTAATATCATGAATGAGAAAGTTTGGATGTATGGATGTATGTAAGTTTGTGACAAGTAAACACGAAAAATAATGGTCGGATTGGGCTGAAATTTTGGGTGATGATAGCTCACATTCCCGATTAACATATAGGCATATTGTTATCTCAAAACTCATTTCAGGCTCCGTTCCAGTGGCTCTGGGGTTTCCTATGTTAACCTTATGGGTATTCACATTTAAAAAGAACTAAATAGTTTTGTTAGCTGATTCGACCAAACAAGTTGGTTCTACGATATTAAAAAGTTCTAAGGTTTACCAACAAGGTGCAGCACCATTTTATTTTTTTCAAATATGATAACAGCTAATTTGAAGTAAGCAGCATAAAAAAATCTGTGATACACAATCAGAACTGTCAAAGTAGGATTGTTTACAGTTATGTTTATGTTTTTAATTTGATGTACATAATTTGTGTTATTGTGTGAATGTTTGATAGTTTACTTTTTTATATTGTTTAGGTGCAGTGGTAGAACAGAATGGCTGTGGTAGATGTTTAATACTATACTGTATAACTAAAAATACTGTATATACTTGTACTATATCTGTAATACTATAACATACCGTAAATATAAAGAACCAAATTCTCTCAAGCCTTATCCTCCCCCATTGCAAACGCAAAGCTAGATTATAACTGCAATAACCATTTTTATACTTATACGCCAACCCCGTACGAAGAACGGGTACTCTGCTACAGGACTACTTACATAGATATGATACTGTATGTTACTAGTCCTGACTCTGCTAGTTTAATCATATTTTATACACGTAAAAGGTGCCTGCGTCAATACATCTTTGTCTTTGAAAAACCTTTGTTTGACAATATATTGAATACATTGAACAAAATATTTTAATTATTATGTGAATTGTATTGCACATTTATGTATTAACCTAAATAAACCATCTACCTAAAGATGGACTCGAACCTTGTCAAGACCAATAAAGTTTGATAGGAAGCCTCCCAAGGGAAATCCTCAGTATTGTCTGAGGCGGCTTACGTCACAAATTGTTACCTTTGAAACGGATAGTTCGACCTGCAACTGTTCGACTTGACCTCGTTCTGTTCTCATTCAATACGAGGGATTATTGTGCAGAGTCATTTCCCAACCACATTTTCTTAGATTTATATGGAATCTGAACTCTTCTATTGAAACTTTTAACTAAAATAATGTCACAGCAATAACCCTCATACAGCTTAAACCTTTTCTGGGTATCCTACTGTCAAAAAACATCGATATACATTTATGTTCTACCAATGACTTTCCCTTTTTGAAGTAACATTTTATTATTTGTAAACACCGTGATTTTTAAAAAGGTTTGAAATTGAACATTGAGCATATGAATGTTTAAATAGCATCTTACATAATTATTAGATTTAAAATTAAAAATATTGTGTATTACATTCAAAATGCAGATAAGCAATACTCAGCAAGTCGTGTTAAAAAACAGTGTCACCTAAATTAAAACCTTATTATTATACTTACATTCGGCGTCAACACATAATGGTATTTTATTGGATAGTATTATATTATTTCACTAGTCCTGTGTTGATATTTTATTGTTGGTCTGATTGAATAGGTAATTTTTACTGGAAATAATATTGGAATTGAGATAAAACCAATCTGATATAGACAAAACTTTCAAAACATGTTAAATACGAGTCAACTTGTATGGTTTTATAAGGAATGTTTAGATATTTAGAAAATTGGCCTTTAAATACATAGTTATCCTTACATGCTTACCACAGTTAAATTTGCAAAGGATCGGTAAAATTAACATAAAAACAAACAATATTAAAGTTTGTTTTGGTTAAACATAATTGTACAATTTTAAATTAAAAAATAATACCGTTTTTTTTTACCTGAGTCTTCGACAATTCTACTTTTTTGTAAGTTAATAATAATCATAACGGCAATAATAGCGTAGAACATAAATTTCTTTGGTTAATTTTTTCACTAAAAAAAGCATAATCTTAGGAACCCAAAACTCACAAAGACCGATATAAAATGTCAAATAGAACCAGACAGCAGTTTAACATGTATGTCAGATCTTTCACCATTATAAATTCATGCCATTTTCATAAAAGTATAACAACCAAAAACCCTCCTAGATTGGAACTATTCATTTAATGAAATGCAATAGTAACAGGAGTAGAAAGTGAGTCATTACCTACTTATTTGAGACCATGTTTAAAGTGCGAGATTTCTCGAGCACTATAAATAGTACAGAATATGTATAGACTCACTTTCACTTGTGTTTTGAACGATACTTCTCCCTACACTACAAATACGAATTATTTTATTAATTAAAACAGACTTTGGATATTTCTTTATTATCCTACAGTTAGGTTTATATTATTTATTTAGGTTATGCCTTCAATTTAAAATTGATATTTACTTTGGCTGTACAGTTTTAGATGTTAAAAGTTTAAACATTTGACGTTAAACAACGACAAATTTTTGTTTATTTGCGTCGGCAAAATCCAAAAAAAGATAGTCAACATTACTTTCACATAGTAAACATTCCTTTTCCTTAGTAAACAATGTAATGATGAATTTTCGCAGGTGATAAGCATGTAACGAAAACAGGCCATTTCACAGTAGTATGGCGAAACGTTATGTTACAAGTTTAAACTACAACATGTTGCCCCATAACGCTTGGTAATCGAACCTGAAATTAGATCAAAATAATACGTACTACAACTTATTAGCGGACTTAAGGTGTTATTAGCATACTAAAAAACTTATTAGCATACGAACATTATTTTAAATTTATCAGCCAACGTAACGTTACGTTCTATTACACATTGTGCGATCATTGTCCTAATGAAGGTGCAGCCCCCATGTAAAAATACCAACTCTTCCCGCATTGTATAGTTTACTATAATTTTAGGTACAGAGACAATACTGCTTATTTAAAAAAATATTCATTTCAGCTTAGGATAGATTTTAAAATAAAAAAATTTTGAGTCAAAACATAGGCTATATATATTTTTTTTTTGCAAGGTAAAAGAAATCGTTATAAAATATTATTAGGCTGCTTAAATAAATAATGTGTAAATAAATAGTGTATGTATTCGTAAATAATAATTAAAAATGTAAGCATTAATTTATACACGAATTACAAGTACTACCCGCCGTGAACTTTGGTACAAAGACTTGTAGAGTGAGATGTAGAACATACAGAACCTGCTTATAGAGCAACTATACTAAACTCATCACTCTCAGATAATTGAACCAGTCATAATTGCAGCAAAATTTTTTTTTAAGTATGCATTACATATACATTTAAAAATTACATAATTTTCTGAAGTGGTTTCATCGCCTTTTTTAAATCAAGGGGGGTCTGTGGTGAGCCACTATAAACTGTAAAATAAAACAAAAACAAAGAGTAATCGGAATGGATAAGATAGTTCTGTAAGAATTTCTCTTTAACAATGGATAAGCTGTTCCTAATATGTGCTTTTTTGGTGCAACCTTGACAAAGAAAAGTAGCTCCAGTAACTCGCGAAGGCTGTTCCTTTGTGTTTCCTCTTATCTGCTTTATCATATAAGACACACTTTGACTTTGAGAAATTGCTGCAATAAATATTCATATCATATCCAACCAATATTCAAATTTACTCTAGCTTTATCTTTTTGTCTATTATTTGACTAAAATTATTCACCCAGAAAAACTTTGATCATGTAAAATCATATCACGTATATTTGAAATATAGTTATGATGGATTAGTTTCTGGTTTATGGAAGAATACAAAAGGGCAAGATGATAACGCTATATTTATTGTGTAAGAAAGTTGAAGTCTTGTTACGCTCCCTCATTTCACGTCAACATAGTTTACACAATTCAAACTTCCTGACTAAAGTAAGTTACAAAATAATTATAAGACAATAAGAGCTTAAAATAACTCGGTCTGTAATATAAATAGAGTATCAATACCACTCGTGATCGTACGATACGTAATTTCTGAATAGCTGGAGTAAGTGTTTGGTTGAAATTATAATCTATTAGCATTAATTACTTGAAAAGCAATTAGATCAAAAGAGGCATAATTAGAATCAGGGTTGGATGGTACTAATGAGATGCTAATCATTCGCAGAAATCAAAGCTGTTGAGAGTTAAATTGGCATTCATCGCTCAACCGTTTTTTTTATTTTTTTTATTATAGTTATACCTGATATGATGCAAAACGTAAGCAGGGACCATTTTTGAAAATATTTGATTGTTTTTATTCGCATAAAACACGCGTACTTTGTCCAGCCATCACAATTTTGTATGATTTCATGTGACTTTTTTCTTTTCGTGCATTCTAATTGAAATAGCCAAACAAAAGGCATACAATCGAAATTGTTTGTATTTATAAAATATAGGCTATATATTGTTAAATATATACGTTTCATGATAAACATTTAATATACTATTCAGTGATATGATAAAGGCCCCATAGTTCATAATCTTTAACATTTTGATTTACATAAAACTATGTAAATATATTTTATAACATTCTAAACATTCTAAATGTATGCCACTATTTTGGCTGAAGAAATTATTTACCTTAAGCCTAATTTCATGCCTGGATTAGTAAATCACATATCGTGGACCACCTGCATATAAATATGTTTAATAAGTATAAATTGTCCAAGTATAATTTGTCCAATAATTAGTATAGTTCTTACCCTAGGTATTTTTCCTGAATGTTTGAAGTTTGCTAATATCACCCCAATCTTTAAGCGAGGGGATCCAAATAAGGCTGATTGTTATAGGCCTATAGCGATTGTTCCTATAGTTGGTAAGGTAATAGAATCTTGTATAACTGCACAAATGTATCAATATTTCAACAACAACAACTTGCTCTATAACCATCAATATGGTTTTCGTCCAAAATGTAATACAGTTCAAGCGATGGAAGTTATTGTCAACTTTATCATTAAAGGTTTTGAAAACAAGAATATCATTGCCTCAAATTTGATTGATCTTTCAAAGGCTTTTGACTGCCTATCTTTTGATATTTTGTACAAAAATTAGATTTCTATGGTGTTAGAGATAAGGAACTAAATCTTGTGAAATCTTACTTGTCTGGACGTAAACAAAAGGTCAAAGTAAATAATGTTAGCTCTAACTTCATTGATGTTAAGGCTGGTGTACCCCAAGGCTCCCACCTCTTGCTCGGAACCAAAAGTGCTCGGACCTTTCTTGTACCTGATTTTTGTTAACGATATGTATTGTAATGTCCCTATTTTGTCAGTACTTTACGCTGATGACACAACCTTGATATGCTCAGATAGTTGTTTCGAACATGCCAATCAACTACTCTCAAATGCCTTAATCTCTTCCAAAAACTGGTTTGCATCCAATAATTTAGTAATAAATGAGCAAAAAACAGATTTAATTTATTTCTCTCTTAGAGAAATTCCGACAACCTGTAATCAATCAATCAATCAATTATTGAGATGGGGACGCCACCTAGGTGCGTATTTTAACCCAAATATGAGTGAAGGATGAGTGTAGAATGGTGTGTGATGACCTGTGTAGCTTTGTTACTGACTAAGATCAGCGGTTTCATTAGTCAGGATCATTTATTTAAAGCCCAATGATCAGGAACAGCTGGGTCCAGTTTCGAACCATCAAAAAGCTACTAACTTTTCTCAGGATCGAACCGGCGACCTTTTGATTACTAGGCGAGCACTATAACCACTCAGCTACCCAGCTAATGCAAGAAGTGATGTCAAACTTCTGGGTTTCACTTTAGACAACCACCTCACTTGGAAACCTCATGTCCGTAATCTGTGTAAAAAACTATCAAGAATTGTGTACCTAATAAGAAGGCTTAAGCAATCAGTAAGCTCTGATACACTGCTAGTTGTCTAATATGGACTCTTTCATGCTACTTTCAGCTATGGTATTCGACTGTGGGGTCATTCATGCCATGCAAAAAAGGTTTTCCGATGGCAAAAGAAGGCGGTAAGACTACTTGACAACTTAAGAGATCGTCAATCATGTAAAACTAGCTTTCAGAAGTTAAAAATCTTGACCATGCCATCTGTGTGTATTTTAAACACCTTAGTATATGTCAAACAAAATATCAACACTTTTGCTCCTCAAAATGCTCATCATGATAACGTCACTAGATTTAGACATAACCTTGTTACTCCATATGTAAGGCTTGCAAAAACCCGGCATTGTCATGCTTACCATCAACTCGCTCTTTATAATAAACTCCCAATAGCTATTAGAAGTTTGCCACTCAATAGATTTAAGAAAACTGTAACTCTATTTCTAAAGGACCAATCCTACTACTCTGTTGCAGACTACATGGACGATCGCCTCACATCATGACCTGTTTATCCGATGTAAACACTTTATCTAAATCTTTGTCTGCTCTTATCTTGTTTTTAAGCTATGTGTCTCAACTCTATGTATTTTACCATATAAAATTCTTGACTTGTTCTATTGCATTATCTGTATGCTTAAAGGAATAAATATATATTGTCTATTGTCTATTGTCTATTGTAATGAAATATTTCGTTCTAACGAACGATGTGTGAAAATAGGTGAGTTGTAATGTAGTTGCAATAGTTAAAAGCATTACAAACATGACGTAAAACTACAGAAATAATGGAAATTAAGAAATAAAAACGTAGTAAAAGAATGATAAAACAGGCGATTTCATATTCAATGCTCATAGAAACGCTGTTATCATGTGACAGGTCTGACCACGACAGTAATCGCGTTGGAATGGTTGATTCAATTTACATCTGGTTGATAATCTGTGGCAGAGAATCGGACATCTGGGCTGATACACGTGGTCAGTTTTATCTCTAAATCGTAATTGTTCAATGCATGAAAACTTTAACAGTTTATTAGAAAAGTACTTTGTTCGTTTAGGTCGAACTACTTTAAAACTCGTTATAGCACCAACAATACCATTTTTAAAAGTAGAACATCTAATATTTTATTTATTTATACATAATGTTAAGCTTATATGCATCTAGCAAAAAGATACAATACATTATTCGTAAACTTACCTATCCGTATAAAAATTATATTTTTAAATTAAAACATTAATACTTGACTTTAAAATACTTAAACTATATGAAGCCAGTTTACTATGAAAGGTTGATGTTTCGCAATCTCTGTTTTAGACATTTAAATTTACCTCGTTTAAATCCAATTAAGGAAATACACTCTTAACTCCAACTGTTTATCGGGAGAGCTGTTTTAATCTCGCAACAGCCAAAGGCGACGCTTTGAAAGGTTTTAGAAATGCAGGATTATTTTTCTACTAAATTATATCCCATCTCAGTGAGCTTCATGTGATTCCGTATTGCTATTATAGTTTTGTATATTTTTTTAAAGGTAGTTTACTTTTGATTGATTTGGTATAGAAATGGCTATTTGAGGAATTCCTACACTATTACTTAGTAAGAGTAAATAAGAATCAACATTTCATATCAAATCATATTAAAGTCTTCATGAATTATGACAAGGGAAATGCATTCACACAAATTAGTAATACCTACATAGTTTTATGTGTATGCAATAAATAACATATTAAAATATAGATAACATTATTTATTTCCTCCACTGTTATATATATATATTTGCATTACACAAGTACAAGTATATATTTTTAATATTCACATTTTTTAAATATTATGTTGTGTTTTAATTACGCTAGGATTTTTTAAATTGTTTTTGAGGGAACGGACCATATCCTGGTAATGTTAAGATCTAGCATCGACTTTTTTTATAAAAAGCATTGATAGCCCAATGAATGACATCTGGGTCTGGTAAGGCAAAATGGAAAATCTAACACAAGTGAGGTATTTTATGACATGAAATGATGTCTTGTAGAGTGTTAGGGGAACATTGTGTTCAGATATGCGTTCCTACAAGTTGTCAGTGACGAGAGACAGCAACTTCAGTTTTGTAAGACAATGTGAGAACTTGTGACAAAACGTCAACTATCCTGAACTAATCTACTGCTATATTGAACCTTGGCATTGACACGTGTTCTTGGCATGACAGGTTCATACTCCGCTAACAATCGAGCTTTGAAAGTAAAACTGATCTTTGACGTTGCTTAAGTAAAAATTACAATGTTTATGAGTATGATATTGGAAAAAATGCCAAATACTTGGATAGCCTAGTAAATGTAATATTTATAATTAAACTCTTTATCTAGCACAGTTTTGACATTATGGTCTTACTTTGTAAATTCACAATGTTAAGATGGGCTAAAAAAGAAGTTATAAAAACCCCTCACCACTTTGGAATGTATCAAGATTTTTAAAAACGGTTTGTGGCATTGTAATCAGGGTAAACATCTAGTTCGAAATAATGGGTTACAACCGTACCTCTAGTTAAAAAAAATATTTTGCATCTAATAAGGGGAATCCAAGATGACGGCCGGAAATGACCACCTTGTCAAAATGAAGTTCTTACTACCCAACAATGTTTGGAAGTGGTCTGGGATTGATATTTAAAAAAATGTAGAGTAAAGTTGGGGGGGGGGACAATTAAAACTCACCCTGAATAACTGAGCATCAACTATTTACCATCCAGGTCTTTTGTACATTCTGTTCGGTTGAAATCAAACAGCAATAATTTAATTAATGCAAAACTAAGGATGAAACTAGCCTTTTATGTACCTGAGAAGTGCAGTTACTAGCATTTAGACGTAAAGATATATTTATAAATGATGGTGTACAGGTACTTTGTATCGATAGTAGGTGCAACCGTATTAAATAAATGTTAAGTGCAGTTGTAAACATGCTTCCGTAACATTACACACATTAGTAAATGAATCAGTATTTAGGTTAGATACGTATATAAAACAGTAATACAATACTTTTAAAATACAGTAAAATGTTCAATTCGTTAAATATAGTTATGTACACGCAAAAACTATGTTGTATAAACAGATATTGTTTTTTTTCGTTTTAAAAAACATTTTAAAAATATACTATCAAACATTGATCATATTTGATATATTTTATGAGATTGTTTTGGTATCTTAACAGTAATTTATCATACGTACCTAGTATTCATAAATCTGTATTCGGGTCAGCTTACCTGCAACATAAGTGTTTGGGTTTTAATGTTGAGCATAAATTATCCAGGTAAGAACAATTGTAGCCATAAGAAGTTATCAAAGAAGAGAATTTTATGGATAATTGAAATTGTTTCTGGTTTAAATGAGTTAGGTGGTATTTGTTCTTGTTAGTGTGATTTGAGGGGGAGGGGGTTAGTGAGTAAAGGAGAGAGTTAAAGGTTGGAGAAAAGTGTGGGGATAGATTAGGAGAGAGTGAATAAGGGGGTGAATGATTTTACTAGTGATTTATGGTGATTTTGAAGGGGAGGGGGTTGATTCTGAGTGTTGTAGTGGTGATTGTTTTTGTTCAAGTGATAACAATCAATAGATTGTTCATGTTCGTGATTGATTTAAGAGGGGGGGTAGTTGTTATTTTATTGGTTTGATGACTGTTTTTGTTAACGTGATTGTAGTAGTTAATGTTCATGGTTGATGATAATGTGGGGGTTGTATTGAAGTATGATTATGCATTGTGGCGGTGGGCATGGGTTGATATATTGAATGTGTGTGTGTATGTGATATGGTGCTTGTATGTTTATATTTTTTAGTACTTGCATGTGGGTGTGTTGGTTGCATGTTGGTATTGTAAATGGGAGTTTAGAGGTGGTATGGTACTTGTATGTTTGTGTGTTATGGTACTCGTATCAGTGTGTTGGTTGTGTGATTTAAATTGTAAGTGGGATTGTTAGTTACTTATATCTCTGCTTTATTTTGTATGTCTTGGTATAAATTTATAATTAATTATTCTTTTATCTTAATCTATATCGAATCAATATGAAAGGTAACTGAAAACTTAAATAATTATTTCCTATACAACAACACTAAGAAATTCATGTATTTAATCAAACAACCAACGATCATAGACAGGTTAATTCCAAATGAAAATAATTATATAATATTCATGAACAAGAAAAGGGTCTAGTGCAAGAAACCAATACCTCTAGGATTTTCAATATTATGTCTAAGTCAGTGATACAAGTACCAGATGTATTACAATAAATTGAAAAAGCATTTTTCCTTCTCCTTCTCCTTTTTTTTTCTTTCTCATCCTCCTTTATCTTGTCCTTCTTTTTCTCTTTCTCATTTTCCTTCTTCTTCTTCTCTTTCTCTTTCACTTTCCATTTCTCATCTGGAGGTCTCTAACCCCCCCCCTAAATACCACGTCAACCAGGTGAACCAGAAAATATTCAATTTCATATAAAAAAATAATATATGAGGAAAAAATATTCTTCAATCTAAGAAAGCAAATCATTTGTATAACTAACTAAATTAAGTATTTAACTTAATCAAGCAAAATACATTATACTTAAAATGGAATAGTTGAGGTAAAAGCGAATTTAGGAAACACTAAGTAACCGAAACTATACATTTTCAATAACAACTTTTATCACACAGTATAGACCAATTTTGTAATTTTAATATTTACTTCACGAGTCTTTCAAAACCACCCGTTTGTGAAATATTTCATCAAAACTTCAAAGGAATATTCCTTAACAAAGTTATCGTAACAAATATCTCCTCGAAGTAACAGCTTCAACCTTAATAAGTTTCATAAATTTATTACCTGCACCAAAGTCTTCAACATAATAATAAAAATAAATTTTAATCAGAATAATCCTCAAATGTAATTAATTGTTACTTCTTTATTTTACAAATCTTTTACATTTTTTTATTTATTAATGGCTTTTATTTATTCAAACAACTCATTTTTCCCGATTAAAACATCAAAAATAGCCGAATAGTTTTTGAGGTAAAGTAATGTTTACAATTTTTACTTGATTCGTATAGTCTATTACGTTATTATTCGACTAATACACGATTTAAACACTTTGAATAAGGATGAAAATGGATATGTTTTTGAGTTTTATAACACCTGGATATGGCATTGCTGTTGGCCTTTAAAATAGATCTACATGTTAGTAAATAGTTGAGTAAAATCACGGGGGTATCACGCTAGACAGGTCCATCAGTCGTCCCTAATAATGTAAAATCACTCAACCATTCTATCCAACAATTCCGGTTTAGATAGCTTGTGAGGTTTGTCCGAATGGAAACTTGTCTCTTTCGTCATCGTCGTTCATGGAAAAATAACAATACAAAAAATTATTAACAATTGACAAACGAGATATACTAAACTTAAAGGAGAGTTTGAGGAGCACCTTTTTATTACTTCTATCCTTTATGTAAGCTTTTGGGTCCATTATGTGTATTATGTATCTTATCATGTATTTCGTATGCAGAAAGTAAAATAAGTGAGAAACATAAAGAAATTTTCAAATTCAAAGATTGTGTTACTTATTTAGTAACAACTTTTGTAAGGACGATTGATGGTACCGTCAAAATAAAGGTGATTTCCTATAAATTATTTTGATTTATACAGTTGAGATCGATGTGAAAAGAATTATAATTTGTTTTGATTATGTCCATGGATAATTTTGGGTATTGGATATAAATCCAATTAATACCCTTACTTGATAAAACGCAGACGATTTCTGAGAAAGGCGATCGTTTTAGCTAAAAAATCATTGGGGTTCGTAGATACGCAGTTCGTAGGTTGTAATTTACCATACATACATGGCACCTCTTTGATTTACTCAGAATGTACAAAAAATACAGATATAATATTTTAAATAAAATTGAAAATGGAAATCACGTGAGTTACCTACCAAAATGTAAAAATAATATTTTCTAACTGGACAAAAGCAGTTTATTCCAGGGCCTATAAAGTTACTATTTTTTGAATAGCAGCTTGTGTATTACTAAATAACATGAAAACGTAAGTTTATTTTATTTCTCAGGGACAGAATGTAAAAACAGCCTAAATGGTCATTTGAAACTAATAACAAATCACAAGACTTTCATGAAGTAAAGTATCGATTGTAGGAAAGAAAGTAAAACAAAGTTATAAAGTCAGTTTTATTGAAGCCAAACTTATGGTGACCAAAGTTCCATCCAAGTTCTTTAGTGAATCGTATTATTCTAACTCTCTGACTTCGAAAGCACAATTCCTTCTAAAATAAATGTTAAGTTCATAATAGTTTCTAAGCCCTAATTGCTAATAAAAATATAATAGTATCTTGTTAACTAAGTCATTTTTTAATCTTGAAATTAAAAATAATAACATTTTATGATTAAACGTGTTTGTAATGATCATTAAACCCTATTTTTCTTTTATCTAGATTTTTCTAACGAAATCTTAACTTATCTTAAAATAATATTAATTTATTTGGTTAATAAAAAAGCAATTTCTGGTAAATGCCTACCTAGTACATGTTGTATCGTAAGTATAGAAAATGTGATGACCTAAATAGAAAAGCATTTAACTAAGTTGTTATCCAGAGCGAATGGTTACTACAGTTATAACGAACTAAATATCTGTTACAATGATTTTATTTGTATTGCCACTATTTCTAATCTTGGTGAGGTTAAACATTTTATCAATCTGCAAAACATAAACCGATGACAGTTTACTTTTGAAATTTCCAATTCATCCCTTAATCTCATCCCATTCTGTACTATTTCACAAACCACAACTATTAAACTCGTCAAATGCAAACACCAGAGCTTGACCATTTAAGATTCAGTGGCATTGATATCATAGGTCAGTTAGATAATCAAGTGTGTATTATGACCCATTTTTGTCACCTAGTTTTAGCTGGAGCTGAGCCAAGAGTTTCTCTCTAATCAATACTACCAGTGACGCACATTGTTAAAACAAAACTTAGTTAAACAGATAATTGAAACACCTATTAATATACATTAAGTAATATATTAGTAATAAAAGTTGGTTTGTAGTTTTACAGGGTGATTGATATAAGTGTGCCAGCTGTTTTATTTGCAAACTATAAGAGATATCAAAAAAAGTTAAACTGTAAGTGCCTTGGATTTTTTATTTTAAAAAATCGTAGTCAAGTCGAAAAAAATATTTTAGTCGCTATTTTTCCAATATGGCCACCAACTTAGATTTTTCTTATGGAACACCCTGTATTTTATGATGTATTCCAGTAGAAAAAGTAATTTTAAGACGAATTTACTCTTGTGTTTCTTTTTATTAACCTAACCGTTTCAAAGATAATATTGGTTAAAGTTGTGAAATTTTGGCATGAGAAATAGTTTTAATAAAGGCCTTGGCAAGCATGCCAGCTGTTTTATTCGAAAACTTTCACAACTTTAACCTATATTATCTTTGAAACGGTTAGGTTTATGAAAAAAAAACAAAAGAGTAAAATCGTCTTAAAATTACATTTTCTACTTGAATACATCATAAAATACAGGGTGTTCCATAAGAAAAATCAAAGTTGTTGGCCATATTGGAAAAATGGTGCCTAAAATATTTTTTTCGACTTGACTACAATTTTTTTAATAAAAAATCCGAGGCACTTACCTTTTAACGTTTTTTGTTAACACTTATAGTTTTCGAATAAAAACGGTGGCACACTTATATCACCCTTAATAGGATCGCCGTAAAATCTTGAATAGGATGTTTTGTTTGTCAGGGTGCGTTTGTTCACTTTGTTTTTGAAACCTTAGAGATATAGTGAAGAGAATAAATGGTATAAAAACAACAAACACAAACAACAAACATAATGGATTGAATAAAAAAGTACACTTTAAAACACGGTAAGAAATTAATCAAACTTCCATTAAGAAATACCCGTATAGCGATTCTAATTTAGAATAAAAAGTTAAGTTTAAATACTTCGCACAGAGGATGAATTAAAAACTTATTTTAAGACGCTAAAATATTACTTAAACATTTTAATGGGAAGTTCGATTTAGGTGGTTTGTTGAACAAAATAATTTAACGTCAATCCAGTGTTATGAGCATTTAATTAATGTAAATACATCAAAATAATTTCATGCTCTTTGTATTTAAAATAAAGAAGTTTAACCATGATTTTCTCGTTAAGTTTCATGCTGTAAGTACGCCATTTTTTACATACAAGTTTGGCCCTACAAGCCCAATTACACATGTGGGGGTAGTTGTAATCAAGCTCATCTATAATTACCACTATCTAGGGGAAGCCTGCGTTCAAAGGGAGCTATACCCTCTGACAAAACTAGATCATGCGTGTTTTTATAGCCATACACGGTGTGAAAATCTGTTAATTACTCATACATTTTGTTTTCAACCATGTATTATGATATAAAACATAATGTTTAATGGTTGTTGTTACCAAAACTTATAGTCTACTTAAATTGCAGTGGTCTACAGGGTTGTCTGACGCACAACTGCGTCGCTTGGTCTGTGGATATGATGATTGGTGACGTCATATGATAGTTGGAAAAACTGTTCTTTACTTTTATTTATCAAAGTATCTATGTATGCTGCATTATCCTATGTAGCTTTTATATTTGTTCAATTATAAACTGTTCTTGAATAATCTGTGTGTGTTTTTTTTTACCTTTTTTCACCTTAAAAAATAAACAAAATGAACCGTCGCATATATGCGACGTTTAAGCTATTTCAAGAAAATTATAATTATTTTTACTATTGTCTTCGCTATAAGCCGGCTGTCGCAAATATGCGACATTACAATATAAAAACAGGAAACTATTATTTCAAACACGATTGCAGCGTATTAACAAGTAAATGATCACTGGTTAACAGGTTTTCGTCCGTGGTCTGCGTGTACTGTTAACCAAGTGACAGTCGGTCTCAGTGCTTTAAGATTAAATTGTATACCTCGGTCCGTGGCAATGATCGCGTCGTCGCATATACGCGACGCTCGGTAGCGAACGTGTTTTAAATGGGTTCTTACGTTACCCGTAAACGTAAATTAAATATTGAACACTCTTAGTACAAAGTATAATTAAAAAACCTCAATGTTTTGAATTTTTCACAGTAATGACTTTTTAAATCAAATGGCTATTTTTTTTTTATTATTATCTTACACATCGCACATACATTCAAAGATACGTAGTTCAGATTTTAGGTATGACCTGCCACTAATGTTTATGTTCAAGTTTCAACCGCATACCCATAATCTCCTCGCTTGACACATATGCTGTCGTCCAACCTATATTTGCTGGCAAGTCGCCAAGATACAACGAGTTAGCGATCAATACTGTACTGTATCCAGATCGTTCAGGCTTGTAAATAATTTCATTTACAGGGATAACATAATGCTTTACATGAAAACGAATTTTTCAATAGAGTTGTTAGTTTTTTATGAATGTCAAACATAGGAAACAGCTTTTAAAATAAGTCTATAAGTAAAAATATCACCCAGATATTCAGTAACATTTGTTAAACTAGTGTGGCTTAACGTATATTGATTTTTTACAACTTGTAAATTAATTTACTTTCAATACTTTTCAAAAGTAAATTTAGGCCTGTAAATGTTGGCAAATACTTATTTAAATACGATATTTAAATAAACATTTTTACTTCTACATACTCTTTTATCTAGAATTTCAGTGTTTCCAGCCGTGACGAATAAGCAGAAATTAAACTAAGACAACTTTTCTTATAAAATATACAGTATAATTGGGTAATTTAGTAATTTAAATATTTTATTTGATATTTTCTGATCTATTCTCTATTAGGTTTGTATGACATTTAAAACTAACACGGATATATTTAAATGATTGAACCCAAAACAAAAATAATCATGAACTGCCTAAGTAAAGTTTAATAAATTGATATTCATTTGAAATTAAATCATACTAAAGCAAAATAAATGCGGTTTGCATGCTTGATTTACTTTCAATTGCAACGACAAATTAACTAGTTGCAAAATGTTAATAGTAAAAATAACCATTAATATTAAATTAATAATGCACTAATGAATTTTTAATTAGGTTAAACTGTTATAAATGCGTCAACAATTGCTCACAATTGGGTCTCAACGTTCACATGTACGTTCACTTATATAACCCGTAAAAATAAGAAAGTGCCTAATTATTTATATTTGAAATTGTTGGTAATAATGTATATATTAAACTTATGTGTAAAGTTTTTATTAAATTATCATTACAGGAGATACAAATTATATTTAGAGCTATCTCATTGTACAGAGATATTATAATGTTCATTCATTCCTTAATATGTTATTCCCTATAACAATTGAAAGTAATAAAAATATATGGAGGAGGGCAAATATAGCCTCCATACTCACAATATCCGAACAATAGCTTTCAAACACATAAGAAAAGAGAAATAGAGAAGTCAAATACATTTTTGACCGTAAGTACAAAGCGGGAAGGAAAACCGTTAAAAATTTAGGATACAATCAAGCACCTTGCCTGCAGCCATTGCTACTTTAATCCTTCTTGCAGTCTGGTCATTAAAGTGACTATAAAAAGAGAGTAACTTGGGTTATACTGGTTTTGAATAGTATAATTGTATTTTGAAGTTTCACTTTTTCCTTTGTATTTCATTCTATAATTGTAATTTTAATCCAAGGATATTGCAAAATTAAGTTAATTACTTTTATTGTTTATTTAAATACACCTAAAAGAATTTATAACCTAAATATACTTTAAACCATGTTATATGTAAAAATGCTTATTCTATACTGTTAAACAAATTTTTATTATTGAGATGATAAAATTCAATTACAAATCCGGACAAAAATTATTTTAAGCACACATTTAAGATTATAGTAATAAATGTATCTATATCTTCCAGATAGCAGGGATATATCCTTATATATCCATATATATCCATATATATATATATATATATATATATATATCCAGATAGCTTTCAATAAGTAATGAAAATACAAGCAATAGGTATTTTTATAAAGAGTGCATTAAACTTAAGTGATATGTATAATTTCAAATATTATGGGGGTCGATGTATATAAACATTAAAAATGGCAGGGAAATTAGTTTACATTTGTAAACCTATGTAAAACTAAAACGAAACATATCATATGTACTTCTGAACAATATTATCATTACGTTAGTTATACAAATTTAGTTTCAGGTAAATTAATAAAGTTCACTGGTATTTTTCTGTTTGGAATTTTGCAAACGTACAATACAATTAACAGGGCGAGTTTACCAGGTTTGGTATATCCAATAGCACAAATGGAAATTCGCTAAACATAGGTCTCATAGCAAGACCTAGACCCGGAAGCGAAACAGATTGTTTTAAGCTCCTCAGAGGCCAAAACAGTTCGTTCAAATATGTAAGTGCAATATAAGGATATTTATAATTGCGTCCATTAGCACTATAACTCAAGAAAAAATAATACAAATTTGGCAACATTTGGAACAAACGTGTGAATCTAAGTCTTTTCAAAGGAGATCGCGAACCAGCATGGCCGGACTAATAAAGTAAAAAAAAAAAAAAAAAAAAAAAACAACAATATCTCTAGTGACGCCTCGTCTTCATTCTTTATTTAATTAATAAACATTTTCATTTCGACATTTTTTTTGGAAAGCGATCTCTAATGAAAAGATTATTATCATCAGCTTTAAAAACAATTAACTATCAAATTAATTAATTATCAAAGCTCTACAAAAGATTCATAATAAATAACGACATTTGTTGAAGGCTATTAGTTCCAGTTTTTGAAATCCTTGGAGCAATTTTTTAAACATTTTAAGCATATACGTAACGCGTATAAAATCCTATCTCCCTCGCACCTTTTTCCCCATCGTAGATACATGTGTCCGCAATGTTCCGCCCTTGAAATATTTGCAGAGACCTGTCAACCCCTTGCAGTAATCTCTAGTGTCCGCTTATGCCCTCTTTAATGATGTGTCTTTAAATGTATCTTTATTTGACTGGGACGGGTGGCGTCGTCCTGTAATCCAGCTACTAGGAGGTCACGAATTGTGGATATTTATAGGGATGCACTGTGGATGCGATGCTCCCTGGTGTGGATTAACGTCCGCACTAGTGAGTACTACGACTATCCGCAGTACTATCCTGATAATTAGACCAATTCGTAAATTACAAGGAAAAATGTGGTTCGGATTCCACTATAAACTGTAGGTCCCTTAGTTGCCATTAGCTGTATGGGCTATTAATTAACAGCTGTGTCTAAGGAATATGTCGGCCTTAGTCACTAACAAGACTACAAGATCGCGCCACTCATCCTACACTCATCCTTCACTCATATTTGGGTTAAAATACGCACATAGTGGCGTCCCCATCTTAACTAATTGATAATTGATTGATAATTGATTGATTGTCCCCAATATTCCGTGTCCGCATTTGCCCGGCATTCAGTAGAACTATTTTCGTTGTCATAAACTTAGTTTTTGTTAACATAAGCAGTTTAACATGAATAATTTCCTAGACACCCATACATACATAGCGTTAGCTAAATTCTTATAGCAATCATTTGTTTCTGTATTCTCAAGTCTCTAAATCTTAAAATATAATTTCAAACGAGTCATTTGGATATTACTTAATAATTGAAGTCCATTTATAATTATTTTATTTTAATAAAAATAAAATTTGCAGATTACAATGTAATGATTTAAGGCTCTATCTGCAATAGAAACGTTGATTAGATTATGAAATTGATATGAGTATCCATCTTGACAAATAAATAATTTGATTCTTAGTTTGTTTAAATATTACAATAAGTTGTTTCACATTTTGAGCTTTTTAGGGACTTTGTCCCTACATGCCCCTAGTTTATTATTGAAGGAGTCAATCAATATGAATATGAACAAAGACAGATCATTCAGTTGACCTGTTAGCTTATTCGTAATTCTGGAATTAATGTATGATAAAGTATCATTATCTAGTATCGTGAAATCATTAACCGTCCAAATTAACTACTTAAGTTCAAATAAAAACAGAATATTTAAATGAAACTACAATTCTGCAGTCGTACGCTTCGGATTATGCTAGATTAAGGTTTTGATCAAAATTCATGTTTTCGGCCTCTGGACTATATTGTTAAGACAATAATAGGTTTTTTACATACCTCAGTCAAATAGTCCGAAAATGAAATTGCTCAACAGCTTACATGTTTCGTTGCGAAGGCAACATTATCAAAGCTTGCAACTCGTCAAAAACACGAACACGAACACAGAAAACATTAATATGGTACATCCCTGAGTCTGCTACCAGCCCCGCGCCGCGCCAGACCAAATCAGTATTATGATAGCGCTATCTAAATGTCAATCGTGTATTCGTACCATATTAATGTTTTCTGTGTTCGTGTTCGTGTTTTAAATGTGTTTTTCTCCTTTAAAGCATTTCTCCTTTGCCATGGTTCATAAATTAGTGATTAATTACAGCCATTATTGGTATTGAAGAAAAAAAAACACCATTTGCATTAATTAATGTCCATGTTTCCTATTAATTTAGAGACAAACTAATAGTAACAAATACTGACTCTCACCACCCCAGGAGTGGGGGAATGACACTGGAGTCTAAACCTTCGCTAAATCATCACGATGTTGTCCCCTGGCGCTGCGGAGTGGGGGAAATGATTCTCCCTCCACCTCCCCTCTAGACGGCGTCCAAACAAGCTCGCGTTGTTTTACATGCATATCATATACCTATGCTGCAGTTTTTCAATAAGTTAAAAAATGAATATTTATAAAATTAAACTGTCAAAACTAACCTAACCAACCAAACATGCTGATTATATAAAAAAAAATTTAAAATAATAATCGAATGAAGGTTTACTAATCGAAAAAATAGTTCTGTTCATAAAATAAAATTATAAATGTCTTGAATTCAATTTTAGAATTTATTAATTATAAAATTAAACTGTCATAACCTAACCAAACCAACCAAACTTGCTGATAGGGGCCTAATGAAAAATCGAACAAGGTTTACTAATAGAAAAAAATAGTTCTAAAATTATAAAAGCTCAAATTGAATTTTATAATGTTTTAATTAACAAATTAAACTGTCATAACCTAACCAAACTAACCAAACTTGCTGATAATGCAAAAATCTTAGACAAAAAGTTAGTGCTACCGAGAGGATTCGAACCTGGTACCTTCAGATCCTCAGCCCGGCACGTTAACCATTAGACCACCGAGGCCGGTGTTTACAAACCGTATCGTTGCGGTAATGGTGTTCCCTCAGCCAATAGAATGCTTTGCTTCCCCCACTCCGCAGTGCCAGGGGACAACATCGTGATGATTTAGCGAAGGTTTAGACTCTAGTGGGAATGACGGTCAAAGACAACGTTTTAGTATTTGTTGTTCGACTCCTAAAGTAATTGTTTTAGGTTAACATTCTTGGGTTTACATGGTACAAAACAATATTTCAACATATAGCCACGAGAATAAAAGTTGAAACTAATTAAACTGAAATCTTTGTTTTTATGGTGACTGAAATCTCCCTTAGCTGACTGCCATTACACCAGTCTTACCTAAAAATGTATCGAGGAATTGATCTAAATATTCTTAAGTGAAAATGGCTTGAGAATTAACATTGCAAACATGAGATTATTTAAAATCGTTGAATGGAATAAGGTATTGAAATGAATTTTATTCTGGATGAGGGAAAAGTAATATTGAGGAAACACACAATGTATTAAGGTGTGAAGTTGTTAATCCTTACACAAAGGATTGCATTAGTACTCTTTAGGTTTCTAAAATTTGTACTTTTGTTTTCCTCTATACGTTCTATAAATAAAATACCTGTTAAGTAAAAATAGTAACCCTTACATTACTTTAAGTTATGACCTAGTCATCCTATGAAAAAAAGATTGTGTTAGTATGTGTTTACTTCAATATGCTATTAAGGTGGCCAGAACAACACGTTTTGTTATGTTTTAATATATTTATAATCCTCTTGAATGATCTGTTTTGGGCGAAATTAAGAATTGAAATAGATCAGTTATAGAATTTTGAACTGTTTTATAATCAATTAAGAGTATATAAGAAGCTTTTAGGACATGGATAGATTTGTAAGAAGATGAAGAATAAATACATTTCCATTACTTTTTGGGAAAAAATGTTGTAATTATTTCGTGAGAAGACTATTTTCATTGAATAACACAGATCAGCACCACACGTGTTATTCAGTTACCTGAAAAATTATACGTCTAATAACACTAGTAATAATATATTTACACTTATACCTCACAGGACGGTAAACACATATGAAAGGTGGTAAGTGGTGATCGATTTCGATTGGACACTCCAATCATCATCAGACCCAATTGGGTCACGATTCGCCTATTTAGTCTGATGATGATTTGAGTGTCCAAACGAAATCGATCACCACTTACCACCTTTCATATGTATTTACAGTCTTGTGAGTCAACAGTATAAGTGTAAATATATTATTACTAGTGTTATTAGACGTACATCTTTCAGTGTTTCTTCCTACAGTATTTTCACCGAAAATAAAAATTAAACAACATTATAGGGCAAATGCATCAGCGATTCAATAAAAACTCAATAGTTGGTGCAGTAATCGTTCAATATACGTCAATATGAGTACGGTACACATCATATTGATAGTGATGTTAACTTGTCAGAAAAGAAACTCTTGTCAGTTTCAAAGTTTAATATAGCAGTAGATGTTCTAGAAAGTTGACGTTTTGTGAAAAGTTCTCACATTGTTTTACAAAAAGTCCCTACGTCTCGTCACTGACAAGCTTTAGGAAGAAAAATCCGAACACAATAATAATACCTTAATCACTTTTAAGCTTTATATCACCGCCCAAAACTCTACGATTTGCGGTTATCAAATGTATAATGGGTATCTGTGTGTCACCAACGAAATAAACGTATTAAAATACAAATCTAATTAAAAAATCAGCTTACTCGGTGGTATTTTCAACTATTTGCATATAAACATTTAATATCATTCTTTTTTGTTGCGCTATTAAAAAAAAATAAATAAAAGAGTATTCTATGTTTTTTGTAGTTTTAAAATGCAAGAGATAGCAGGAACTATTTACAAGGTTATAGTTCTAATGTAAATTTCAAAGTAATTTTAAAACAGAAGCAATAAAAAATAAAGTAAATTAAAGTTCCTTGAGCTGGAATAAATTTAAAGAGTTGACTTATTTACGTTTAGGTAAATGAGGAAATAACTTCATGTTTGGGTCAGGATATATATTATGAGGTATGAAAAGGTCCTACTACAGCACTACTAAAATGTTATTATTTACCTGTGTCATTTATTGCATTTGACTATTTGTATTTTATACCCATTTATTATTAAATATTTTTAAACCTTTGTATTAGCGTGTAGTTGCCGTTGAAAATTTATATTGGGTAATTTACCCATTTAGCACAGTTAACAAAAGGTAAATGGGTGAGAACAAATCGTGTAGTCCTGGATTTTTTAACTGGAGAAAAATTATTTTAGCTAAAGAATTATAATGAATGAAAAACAATAGCTTGTTTTAATCAAAGCATTGCCTTTGGCTGTTGTTGGATTAAAACTACCCTACTTATAAACAGTTAAATGTGTATATCTTAATTAGGTTTAAAATAATTGAAATTTGAAATGTCTAAACCAGAGCCAGAAAATCGTCAAGTTTTCTTTGCATCTAAGGTTAAACTGATTTAGTTATACAAGATTGTTCATATAAAAGTATTATTTAAATTTTAGGTTTATATAATCAAGTTTCATGGCATGCAATGTTAAATCTTTCTTGCACATAATATTATTATTTTAAGAAAAAATAAGTCTGTTACATTTCAATTAAAGCAGCTTAATACTCATGCAGCTTTAAGAATAAAGCTAGTTCATCTCATTGTCACTTTTATATTGTTTTAACTAGTATTTATTCTATAAAGGAATTTTTACGGTATTTATTTCAAATTAAATAATTGATAGACTTCAAATGTCACAAACAAAAATAGATTGTCTTATGATTGGAACTGATACAGCAACCAGTATACCTTCATGTTTTTTATAGGAATATGAACTACACCACTGATAACATTTGTATGATTATATAAAACTCTTAAATTTAATAACAATCGTTATTACTTGTATATGTCTAATATGATTACGTGAATATTTATTAAACAACAAACTGACTCTTAAGAAAGTGGTACGCTATTCTTGTTCTGGAATTCGAATCACAGCAGGATGCAAGCACTGTTTTGTCATCTCATACTGTTTAAACAGCTTTAGCCTTTATAGTCCTTGTTAATTAGTTTGCTAAACGTTAATCCCGAAGTATTACAACTCAATTCATGAAAGGGGTTCTTATGAATCTGTTTCTTTATAGAATGTTGTCTTGTACGTAAAGTGTGCATGAACACGTGTGTACTGTAGCTATGATAACTCTCGCAGAAGTTTTGCAATTTTGTAATTTGAACAAATGTATGAACCATATTTTTACGAGTTCACAAACTAATACTTGGGTTCAATGTTGCTATTAAAAAAATATCTTCATCAAAATCAAACTTCAACCACGCATTAAAAACAGATGTAAATTGTATCTTTAGGACTCATGGGTTTAACCCAATGATAAAACTAAAAACTAAGTAACTGCAGTTCAGTCAACATGATATCTTAAAATCACTCATTAGGAATTTGGGATGTGAAGGGTTTCCACCACTGTTATATCTTGAAAATTGTTAAGTCTATAATATATCTTAATTTTGATATTTATGATTTGGTCAAATATGGTTTCATGTTTTTGGTTCTATTCACCAGCGTATTGAAGTAGATGGTTGAATGTAGATAGACAAACGTTATTTTGATTACTTGGAAAACGTCACAATTTTGTATTTCAAGCAACACTATTTCCGCTCAGCTGAATATTAATTTCTGAGATTCAATTAATACAAAGAAATGAGGTAAAAACACTTTCTTGAACGTTTTGAAAAAAAAAACTAATTTTAAAGTAACAGTTACCACTTTGGTGTTGTGTTGAGGTATTGAAGCGCCAATGTTTACCAAATGAAATGTGAAAATTGGGTTCCATCAAAGAAATAAGTCTCATAAGCCAGAACCCGCTTTTGGTGCTTTGTTTGTTTAAATTTCATCACAAACATCAGCCAATTCACGATATTCCAATCATATCAAACTTGAGCGAAATGAGCTTTGAGCTTGCTTAAAATTTAAATATGTTTCAAATTCAATTAATGTACAAATTGTGTTTTAACCTTGATGAACACAAATTGACATTTTATGCATACTGAGGAAGTATATACAGTAAACAAACCCACTAATACATGTGTAATGAATCAATTTAGAGGATTTTTATGGTCATGTGAACAACGGATATTTAAAACCAATGTTCGAATTTTAAATTATGTTTCCTAACACGAACTGGGCCATCATTTTCGTGAAACTATTGCTAATTCATTGTTTCTAATTAATGATTTCTTTTAAATGAAGACCTGTGTTTCAATGTAACTCGGCTTAAATTGTTTTACATCTCACGCATAAGACCTACATTTTGTTTAAAACATAAACTGAAAGAGTATGCAAATTAAATCCATCATAACATGTTCAACTACATAACATTGGCCACTATTGACAAAGCCAATAAACTAAAATAATTAATTCACTGTCTCTTTACAGTTTCAAGTTATCTAGAATTTTTTTAATAGTTTTTTACTGTCTGGATATAATTTATTTGGCAATGATATACTAAATGTTTATTACACTCAATTTAAAAGACGATTCCAAGATACGCATATAAAATACAAAATTAGTAAAATGAAGTATTTTATGACATCATAAAATGTATTGAAATGTAATGTATTGAATTAAATGTATAGAAATGTTAAAATGTATTGATTTATGACATCATGTATTGAAGATGCGATAATACTTTGAAAACCCCTACAAGAAAAACAATGAATACAAATTTCAAAGAATATGTGCTACAGAAGATCATAACTCCAGATTTATGTTGAAGTACTCCTGTATTACAGCGTAAGACTCTCTCTTTTTACAGAATAGAATTTATAACTTTACAGTAAAATTGGAAGTTAATAAGTAAGTGGTTAGAATTATTATTAGTTATATAAAAAATGACATTATTTAAAAACAATCAGAACCGAAACATCCAAAGTACTGATAACAACATAGGTCATTATGACATAATAACTTCAAATAATCTGATATGATTACTGAAACTAAACGCAATTCAGTACAAACTCCAGCAACTCAGTAGTACCAAGTCCTTAATGAAGTGGAAACCTATTTGGAAAAATCGAGATAAAAGAATTCAATCAAACGAGTGAACAAACCGCGGGTTCTAAATCCTCGCTGGATCCCACATCATTCTGTCCTTCATAATGAAGCACACACACAGCGGCATTGTACGTCATTAGTATTATTCGTTGACAAACTTCCTCGTCCTAATGTTTTTTTTTTAATTTTTTATATTTTCCACACATTAGTTATACATTGTAACATTTGTACGGTTTAATTAGCGCCCCCCGTAATCCGTCAGGGTTGAAAACCATAAAAAATAAGTGTAATATTTAAAAAAGCATTTTCAACCCGCTGCCTTGCATGATGTTGTTAATAGCTTTAACTACAATATAAATGGATTTTAACAAATAAATGCTAAAATTAACACCAGATTTTTATAATTGAGACTGATCGATGAAAATGTTTCACAACTATAAATTAGAAATGTAAAATATCTAAGCTTTAATAGGTATATGTCCTATTTGTGGATCTGACCTATCTTGGTACCAAAACTTTACCGAACTCTATTCAAACGCTCTTGTGTGTTTGAATACCAAATACCCATCCAATCATCCAAAATCAAACATTTATTTTAGTACCCTACTGTCTCTAACACGATGTTTGTTTGTGCCGTTTGTTTTGCATAGTGACATGATCTGACTTCGTGTGCATTTGTCATTAATGCAATTGAGTAATAGTGAGATATATAACACTTTTCAACAGAGAGTTTCAAACTGTAATTATTGCCAATTATTGGGATTCGCAGTTATTGTTTAAGTTAAAATGGTTATCTGTAATTTCCCCCGTAATACGCGTACGCTTTAAAATAATCTTGGAACACTTAAATATACTACGACTACAATCAAAAATAATTGCTATGTTCTTCGTGACACAATGGCGATGTCACATTATATTTATTATAATGAATGTTTTTCCTGTAAGAATTCGTTTGTCTATATTGTAGGTACAGATGTACGAAATTTTAATACTTCTTATCTTACATATTTTTAGTATTCACTACAACGTTAAGCTTGGAATAACATTTCTAATAACATTTCATAAGCATATTTATGAATGTACAACAACGGGGCCATTGAACCCCAAAAAACGTTTTCGTTGAGTTCCTCGTTTCCTTATGATAAACGTAATAATATGAAAATTTTCGGGAATTGCGTTATGTATAAAGGGCATATCGCTGTTCGCAAAATTGCCGCTTTTACAGGACAGTGGAGTGAAAATCACACGCGACCGAACAGAAAAATTGAATTTATCGAGGAATAAAAACATGTTTCAGCGTACAAATAAATATATGTGTCCTTAAAGACATGGAGCATATAAATCAAACTGTCCAAATACTCGTACTCGTAGTTATCAGATTATCCACTTCAATACCGGTGCGACAACATTCTTGTACAACAACAAAGAAATTTCTGATAATGAGAGCATTGAGTTCATAAACCAACGGCTCACTACTCAACACATAAAACTATAATTTATTTAATGAATATTTGCATATTTTATCTGTCGACTCTAATTGCCCAAGTACGTCTTAGTACAAGTTTAAAAATGTTTAAATTGCGCAACATATTTAATGATAAATAAACAACATAAAATAAAATAAAACTACCAAGTAACACTATCTTTTATGGTTATAAATACTTGTAACTGATACTCATAACCTTCAACGTTATCATGTATATTTTTTAACAACTACGATTTTGAAATACTGATTGTATATTTCATTCAAAATACAGTGAAAACACAGGAATACATATATTGTAAGAGAATTGATTTTTTGAATTGCAACGTAGATCCCTATTCAAACAAATATCCTGTACATTACTCAAGACTCTGTAGATAATATTTGCTTTGTCAATACTGCAAATCTGTCAACATATCATCCTTGTTTACACATTTAGATTGTTAACATAGCTAATGTACGACATTCATTGCAAATATTAGCGATATGTTTGTTTAGTTAAATCTTTTTCTTAAATTAACATTAAAGAACTATTTATTTTTTATTTAATTTAAGTAGGAATTATCCTTGATAACATTTGATACAATTTTCTACAACATCGGCAAATATAAATGATGTATAAGAAATATAAAACCATTTTTCCAAATTGTATAAAACCTTTCAGAATCAATCTTTTTGTGCTTTATAATACAATAACGTGTTTGTAATGCACAATTTATAACCGATTTAATACTTTATGTTTAAGGATCCAATAGTGATTTATTTTCTCAATCATGTTCAGGCAAGTAATTAACAGCTCGGTTGGAGCTCTAACTGTAAATTGATTAATCAGTCTGATTTGCTATTTAATGACCAAAAATTTGGTTTTGTAATTACTTGAAAACACAAAAAAGCATTTGGAATAGATTCCAACCTCTTATATGTTTGATTCGACGGCAAAACAATTTGACAAAATGGAATAGTTGATTTTAACCAGATCCTGAGGAACACGTTTACCGGATCTTTCAATACGTTAACCGGACGTATACGCGAAGTATGGTTGGATAACTTAGAGGGCAATCTTACTATTTTGTTTTTCAGATTGATGATATAACATGTAACGATCTTTCAAATCCATGTATAAGCAGCTTGTATTAACTGGAAAAGAAGGTTTAGAATCGTTATTTGTAAAGAAATGAGTGGTGCTTCCATATATTTAGTTAAAGTATATTAAATTGGTAAGTTTCCCCGTTCCATACGAGGTATTTCTAAAGTTTGAGGGAGAGAGGCGACGATGCGGAGGACAGGGCTTCAGCGCTACAGCGCAACTTGCCACTTACACTCCATTAGCTCTGTAATAAATTGCTTAGTAAAGGGTAAAATTTCATTCCTGCGACACACTTTAGTATTAATTTAAAATTAGCTTGCTTTTAGAAGTAATGAGAAACTTGGAAAGGGGAAGAAGTGCTATCCAAATTTCATTTTTTTATTATTACGTAAGGAAACACAGATGTCTAGTTAGTTTATTCAAAACCTCCACGTTCGTAGATAAGAATGAAAAAAAGCTTTTAGTGTTATTATAAAAACATGCACAAAGATGGGTTCAAATGTTTCATATTATGAAGAGCTCCTTTCAACTCCAAGTCTTGATTACTCTTGAGACTGTCAATCTGGTTCAAATTCCTTATCCGACCCACAACAGTTGACGTTTTGTATTTTTTTTACATATATACGCGTAAGAAATATTTGTGTTTTAAATATTTTTATCTAAAAAATATACATTTTGATATTTTCCTGTTAGACTGTTACATAGAAAATTAAGAAACTGTCATAGTTTTTGTTGTTTATAAATTTAAATCTTAGTTAATCAAACATTATATGCAATGCCCTAAATATTTTTAATCAGGGAGACCTTAGGTGTCATTATTTATGTTTTACTTATACTGGCCTTTAAGTGGTTTAAGAACCACTCGCACTGCAAGGCTGTAACAGTTTTTCAGAAATGTAAAAAATGTCTCATAACGATAAGCAGATTTTCTAGAATAATGTAAACTTTTTGTTTTGTGTTGCCTTGAGTTCTTGATGTTCTTGACTTATCAAGAACTCAAGGCAACACAAAACAAAAAAAAGGTAACTTCTTGAAACTGGTTACATTACTAAAATAATAATGTTATTATTGCCGTGGGCCTCTTAATGTAGTGAGTCAATGATATTTTACGACCCTGATTTATAAGACACTCTGAAGTACGAATGAAATTTCTCGAACCTTCTTCCCGTTCCGCTATGACAGAAGTCTTAAGACATGTTAATATTCCTTTAATGCACAAAACTCTCGCAAGGAAAAGTAAGGCCCTATAGCGAAAAATTTCCTTTTGCGAATCAGCTATAACGTAGGCTCACGACAAAGAATTATTAACTTTTTTAGTTTTGATTTCCCCAGGTCCAAAAAAAAAACATAATTCGTCCAAATGTGTAAATATGAATGTTTGCGTGTACGTAAACTCAAATAATTTTGCTCCAATTCTATTTACGTTTCATTTTCCTACGTTAATACATATTTGTTTGACCATAGTGGAATGGTATATATTGATAAAAATATCTCAATTATTTTACCAATTGTGTTGGACATATATGTTGTGTTCATTTTTGTTTATTGCCTAAATAAACCATCTACCTAAAGATGGACTCGAACCTTGTCAAGACCAATAAAGTTTGATAGGAAGCCTCCCAAGGGAAATCTTCAGTATTGTCTGAGGCGGCTTACGCCACAAATTGTTACCTTTGAAACGGATAGTTCGACCTGCAACTGTTCGACTTGACCTCGTTCCGTTCCCATTCAATACGAGTGATTATTGTGCAGAGTCATTTCCTGTTCATCGTGTGATAAAAAAAAATGTATTTTAAATATCTGTATTTTGTATCACCAATATTCATAATAGTATAACTGGCGAAAAATACTCTTACAGTGAAACTATTCGTTGAAAAAACTTCAACATTATGTTAGTAGTTTGGAATACAGCCTATTATTGTCAAATATAACGCTTGTGAATTGAACCTTAAATCATTTCAAAATAATTGTTTGATTTGATTAGCATACTTAAAGTATTACATAATTAATCAACTAACGTGACGTTAAATTCTATTGCACGGTGTGCGATGATTGTCCTAATGAATGTACACTGTACAGCCCCTATGTATACGTGCCCGCACTACCCGCATCGTATAGCTTACTCAGCATTTTTGAAATTATTATTTATCGTGTTTAAAGCACTTAGCTCAGGTACAGAGAGAATATTGCTCTATAGTCTATACATTTTGTTCAGCTTTAGGCTTGATTTTAAAATAAAACACCTTAGGCCAAAATATGTGATTCCTTTTTCTTTACCAGGTAGGCTTAAAACAAATTATTAGGCTGTATGAATAAACAATGGGTGTTTAGGTGTGAGTAAATCAAAAGTGTATGTGTTCGTAAATAATAGTTAAAAATTAAGGCGTCCATTTATACACGAATTACAGGTATTACCCACCATGTACGTTAGTACGGACAATGGTAAAGTGAAATATAAAAATTACTAAACGTGCTTATAAAGGCCTTCATACTAAACTTTGTATATATATCATGGCAAGACATCAAATCAGTGATAATTGCAGCTAAACATTGGTTTCTACCTTCGTGGCTGAGCGAATATCTTTGTATTTTTCTAACACACTTTATATATGTTTTGAGGCGAAAACACTCAATTAATAATGACCATTGTGGGGTACAAGGGTATAGTTAGTTGAGGATGCCAATACATAATGTAATGTTTTTAATGAGTGTAATCTTAGCAATTTTGCTACAGTGTTTGGCACCTGTTTGTAACCTGGATAGCATAACTTATGTATGTAACTAATGAAACTTATTAGGAAGATTTGATTTATATATAAACATTATAATTTATATATTTTAATATAATCCTCTAACTAGGTATTTTGCTTAATTTAATATAAATTATATCACCTAAAAATTCTTGTAAGTAGTTAAATTTCACAAGTAAAGTGTGGAGAGCTCACAATTAAGCCGTTTAAGTGTGAGCCTTAGTTTGAGAATTCAAAATACTATAACATTTGACAATAAGTGCAAGCTACATTTATCTAAATACTTTTTCTACGTAAATATTTTTTTGTATCTGTGGCAGGCTACTAAAACAATAAAATAAAAGAATAATGGCTTATCTTATTTAGTAAGATGCTTCTGCAGAATTTCTCTTTCAAAATGGATAAGCTGTTTCTAATATGTGTTCTTTTAGCTCAACCTTGACAAAGAAAAGTAGCTCCAGTAACTCTCGAAGGCTTTTCCTTTGTGTTTCCTCTCATCTGCTCTATCATATAAGACAAACTTCGACTTTGAGAAATAGCTGCAATAAATATTCATTCCTTATCCACCTATATTCAACTTTACTTGAACATATTTTTTTTATCTACCCTTTGTCTGCAATTCACCTAGAATAACTTTTTTATTATGTAAGATCCCACCACTTATTATATGTTTGAAATAATGTAATAGTGGATTTTGATGAATGAAGAAAGAATACATAAGGGAAAAGTTATAACGTTCTATTTATTGTATGAGTAGAAGGCTTGCTATGTACTCTAATTTCACGAAAGAGGAAATCATTTTATTAGTTACTTACACAATAAAATCTTCTGAACCAAAGTAATTTAAAAACATACTAATAAAACGATAGCTGGCTGAATTAAATCTTACTGTGATATAAATAGAGTATCAATACAAATCGTGATCGTACAATACATAATTTCTGAATAACTGTAGTAAGTGGCTGGCTGAAATTAGAATCTTAATTACTATTAAACCAATTAGAACAACTAATTTGACATAATTTGAATCAGAGTTGAATGGTATTAATGAGATTCTAATCATTCCCATAATCAAAGCCGTTCAAACATCTCTGGTAGATTTATAGATAGATAGATTTATAGATAAATAGATTTATAGATAGATAGATTTATAGATAGATAGATTAATAGATGGATAGATTTTGGGTGGTTTTTTTTATATTTATATTAGTTTTATTCTCATAAAACAGGAATATTTTGTCACATTTACACAATTTTGTATAATTTATCATGGGTTTTCCCGTTTGGGCTTTCGCCGTTCAAATTTAAATAGCCAAAGTCATACAACTCAAATTGTTTGTTTTAATATCATTAATTGTCAAAAATACATGTTTTGTGATTAACATTATTACTACACATACTATCAAAGTAAAGGCCCCATAGTTTATAATATTTAACATTTCGATTCACCTATACTGAATAAATATAATTTACGACATCCTAAACGTAGGCCAATATTTTGGAAAAAAATATCTACCTTAAAAGCCTGTTTTCATGCTTAGATTAATAAATCACATATCGTGGACCACCTGCATATAAACTTCTTTCCTAAAGTATATATTGTAATGAAATATATTCAGTTCTCACGTTGTATGTCTGAAAATATTATGTGAGATTGAATATCTGTTGTTGACGCTAAAATGAGAATGCAATGGTGAAGAACATTACAAACTGGACGTTTTGCAGCAGAAAATACGGGAATTAAAGATAAAGAAAAACTGTAGTAAAAGAATGATAAAACGGTCGATTTCATATTCAATGCTCATAGAAACGCTGTTATCATGTGACAGGTCTGACCACGACAGTAATCGCGTTGGAATGGTTGATTCAATTTACATCTGGTTGATAATCTGTGGCAGAGAATCGGACATCTGGGCTGATACACGTGGTCAGTTTTATCTCTAAATCGTAATTGTTCAATGCATGAAAACTTTAACAATTTATTAGAAAAGAACTCAGTTCGTGTAGGTCGAACTACTTTAAAACTCGTTATAACACTAACTAAACCATTAAATACTAGAACGTCTAAAATTTTATTTTATTTTCAGCTTTACATAACATATGACGCTTATACGTGTATACCAGCTTAAATACAAGTAAAAATTAAACATTATTACTTTACTTAAATAAATTAAACCACAAAGCTAAGGCCAGTTTGCTTCGAAAGGTGGATTTTGTACTGTCTCTGTTTTAGATATTTAACATTATCCTCGTTCAAATTCAATTAAGGAAATACACTCTTGACTCCAACTGTTTATTGGGGATTGTTTTAATCTCCCAACAGCCAAAGGCGACGCTTTGAAAGGTTTTAGAAATGCAGGATTGTTTTTTTTTTGTAAATTATATTCTATCAAAGTAAGCTCGATATGATTCCGTTTTGTTGGTTTAGTTCTGAATATATTTTTTCCCCAAAAGATTCTTCGCTTTCCTATTGAAGCCCTAGCTTAAGACTGAAGTAATGTAGAAATGGGTATTTGATAAACTATAACGGCATTACTTAGTAATGAGTGGGTTAGAAACAATTATTCTTATAAAATCTTATTTAATTTGTCATGGAATATAACAGGACAGTAAATAAATACATACGAGTTTGTAACCACTACAAAATTGTGGGTTCTATAAAATAACAAACATATTACTGAAGTTGCATAAAGTCATATGTTGCATGAAGTTAATTTACTCTAGGGAGTGAAAACACTTTTAGTCCCTAAGTAAAAGTCAGCGGACGTAAACACAGTTGTAAACTTTGATTGTAAGCAATTATCATGTATAGTAAGTCAGTATCACCGTTTTAATGGATTGTAGCTTATTGATGCATTCTTGTTAACAATTCGACATAGTCATAGTATGTATAATGTACGTACACTAAAGAAAATTGTAATAGTCAAAAGGAATTAATCACTAACTCAACAGCTGCTTAAAAACAAGTAGAATCAAACATGACATGATGTCTTGTAGAGTGTTAGAGGAACATTGTGTTCAGATATGCGTTCCTACAAGTTGTCAGTGACGAGAGACAGCAACTTCAGTTTTGTAAGACAATGTGAGAACTTGTCACAAAACGTCAACTATCCTGAATTAATCTACTGCTATATTGAACCTTGACATTGACACGTGTTCTTGTCCTGACAGGTTCATACTCTACTAACAATTAAGCTTTAAAAGTAGAACTGGTCTTTGACATTGCCTAAGCAAAAGCTACAATGCTTAATTATTTATTTGCCCCATAACAGTAAACAACAATTTACATTAGCTTATTTATAAACATAATGTATCTAATAACATAAAGTATTAAACATATTGATACAATCAAGCTAACAAGTAGCTGTCAATTGGGATATTGATTTTATGAGAGGGATCCCCGGAAAAATGTTTGATTTGTGAAATATATTCTATGATTAAAATAAGACTAAAAACGTTATCTAAATATTTAAAATTAGTACACATGCACCTAGTATGAGTGTGTTACTTAAATTCAGCTGTAGATAGGAAGCATAATCTTTATTCTATATTTTTATCACTGCCAAACCTGTTTTACAGTTGGATCACACGATGTTGTGTATTTTACGGAATGCGCATCATGTGTGATCTATACATGTTTAATTATTGTATTAATAGTCAAAGTTATTTGATACATTAAGTGTACTTATTACTAATATCACACTAAGGATTATTATATTTGGTGATATTGATTACCATTTTTATATTTATTTTAACAAAAGGCTTGTAATGAGCAATCTAAGTACATTTAAAGTTGGTTTTTGCATTACAAACTTCTATTAGCTACTACTATAAAAAAGGGATATGTTCACGAAAAAGATTTTATTTTCTGAATAGACGACTCAGAAGTTGCTTCTTTTAAAGTGTTTTATAAACTTAATTATTATAATTACTAAATAATACCAAGATTAATTTAACAGACTTTATGTCTGTTGGCGTTAAAAAACCTTAATTAATTATGACCATTATGATGAGGACAGTTTATTACTATACTGAAGATGCTAATCAGTATAATAATCTTTCTACTGAGTTTAATTTACGATAGGAAATAATGCCAAATACCTTATGGACCAAATGGATAGCAGAATTAACGTAATAATGATAATGCAACTACTTTGGGAAAATATCTTTCCATACAAACATTATAGTTTTTATATTTTCATAAAATATTCTAAGTAGATATTTATATAAATTGCATAAGCATATTTTCCCTGGGAATTCTCGATAGCAGTTGAATTTCACGCATAAAGTGTGAAGAGCTATTGTGAGCCGTAGGTCCTCTGTAGAGCCTCCAGTTAGAGAATTCACAACAATGTGATATTTTTAGGTGCAAGTTACATTTCCCTCGTGTATAACATCTTGATGGTAAAATATACTTTACACTAAAGGCCGTTATATCTTTTAAAATTATCATAAAAACTGTAACAAGCGAAATAGATGACGTGATTATGTGAGCTAACTAGTTTGTTTTAAGGTTTTTTTTTCGATGCTAACAACATTATTTTCCCGAGACAGAACTAGATAAATACTTTCTTTGTATTACAGTTATCCCAACCTCACTATATGAGTACGAATAAAATGTGTATATAGAAGAATGCACACAAAAATTCAAAGTTAAGTGAAGTATATAGATATATTCTTCAGTTTATTTTATTCATTTGAATTTTTGTTCCAAATTTGTGTAGGTCATTATAGTTCAAAGTACAACATTAGGCAATAAGCATATTATAAATTAATTAATTCACTATAACCCTTGCTTGTAGTGAACGTTTTACTATTTGTTAGCTGCATTGTTTTCACAAACATCTCTAAGTAGCATCTAACACTCTTAAATTGAAATTTTCATAGTATCGTCGTCGCATATAATCAGAGTACTATGGTACTGTTTTCGACAACGAGTTTTACTTTCCATAATACTGAAAAAATAATATTTAATACTAAACCAGAAATGTAACGGAATATCAACAATCTACCCTCAAGTCTTATCCGTACATTCTGTTTGGGTAAAATTAAACAGCAACAATTGCTTGAATTTTAAACTAAGGATGTAACTAGACTTCTGTTAACTCAGTAGTGAAGTTACTAGCATTTAGACGTAAAGATATAGTTAGAAATTATAGGGCAAAATTTATAATTCGTAATTCTGGCAAATGCGACTATACTACGTTCCTAATGTCACGTCTAATGCTACGTTCATTTGCAAACTTGTTTTAGTGACATAATACACTTTAGCAATTGAAGAGGGCAATTACTTTGGACGAACATAATACATTTAAATGAACTAAAATGTGCAATTAATTGCATAACCTACACTAAAGAATAATGTTGTAAGAACACATGATTGTTCAATTTTTATTTATTTTCCTAACATTTTAAATCTTTGGTAATATTTGTTATCCTGTATGTGATTGTTTTGAAGTTATAACAGTCAAATATCATACATACCTAGTAATCATAAATCTGTATTCTTCTGTCAGCTTACCTGTAACATAAGGGTTTGTATTTTACTTTTGAATATAAGTTAGCAACGGTAGGAACATGTAGCATTAATTCTTTCTTTTTAATACACCCTCTGAAACGCGCTAATTACGTATAAGCGCCTAATCCTAATTATCTTAATACCAATCCTAATACTATTGAATACTCTTAATAATCAAAGAACCATCTCATGAATAGTTCTAAATTCCTCATTTACCTTTGACATAAATCCGAAGAAGAGGGTATTAAAATGCAAATGAGTCATTAAGAGGCCTTTAGCTTAACATTAAGACACTGTAGGGTCTCTTAGTTCTTGTAGAGACAGTTTGGATGAGCGATAAACATCCTGTATTAAGACAGTAATTGTGTATACAAGCAGCATAATGGAAACAGTTACTAACTCTTGTAGCATTTATTAGAATGAAAAACCTTAAAATATTTGTAATCTTAGTTTTTTTGGATAATAGTGAAAATATGGATTATTTATATCACATGCTCAACAGATCTTAAAATACTTCAGTTAGTTCATAATTCAACTTAAATTCTATAGTAATATACATTAGAAACTAAATACTGTATATCTTTTAAATAAGTGATGCCAAAAATACTGTTTAGTTTCCAGAGTAAAAGTGAACATATCACCTAACAGTACATGGTAACCAACATCTGCTAATTTAATTAAACGACATTTATTGTTAAGTTTGAATCATGCATGTTTGTTAGGTAAGCAATACAGTTGCAATACGCTAATAATATTAATAATAATTGTAGTACGTATCATTTTTCAGGAACAAATTGCAAGCATTTTGAGACTAGAGACAGTAGTTAAAACGTGTAACGTAACTATGCAGACAGTTCAATAAATAGTTCAAATCTACCTGCAAAGATTTACTTGAAATATATTTGTGGCGTATACTAGAACTGTACCAAGAATGAGATACAACGTGTGTTGGGATTATAAACCGACCAATGGTAAAGATCTCAGATTCTACACCACAGATTATTGGCCACTTGTCAATTTGAATCAACCATTCCAATGTGATTACAGTCGTATTCAGACCCGTCACATGATAGTCTAATGATGTTTCTGTAACTGAATCGTGAATTGTTTCAATTGTCGCCTAAGTGAATCGTGCAGTTCGTTGATTTGCTGTATAAAAATTTTATACTTTACCAAACTGTTAAAAAACAATTAAACTAACCTAACTATTGTCCTAACAACTGTATTTTTAGTTTTACTAATAATGAAACGTTCATAATTCAAAACATTCCTAAAGTCGCATCTTAGTAAAGCCATTTTTATACTTTCATCCATTACTAATTTTGACTTAATTGTTGTGCTATAAGATAACAGTGTGGATTCAATTTAATGTCGTAATAGGGGACTATGGTGTAAAACGTGGTTGCAAAATCAAACATGTTCTGGTTATAAAATTAAACAAAATCCTCAATCTTAAATATACATTTTATAACTAGACAAAAAACCCATTCCAGGACGTTCGAAAAGACCCAATCTTAAATATTAACCTGTGTATTACAAAACAACATTACAAATTAGGTTTATTTTATTGCTCAGGGACAACATTTTAAAACACCAAAAAATGTTCTTTAAAACGAATAAAAAATTACAAGAAGTTCATGAAGTTAAGTATCGATTGTAGGAAAGAAAATCAAACAAAGTTATAAAGACAGTTTTATTGAAGCCAAACTTATGGTGACCAAAGTTCTATCCCAGTTCTTTAGTGAATCGTATTATTCTAACTCTCTGACTTCGAAAGCACAATTTCTTCTGAAATAAATGTTAAGTTCATAATAGTTTCTAAGCCCTAATTGCTAATAAAACTTTAATAGTCTTGAGTTAACTTAGTTATTTTTTCATCTCAATCCATAAAATAATAACGCCTAATATAAACGTGTTTGTAAAGATCATTAACAACAATTTGTCTTTTATGTAGCTCATACTAACGATATCTTGACATTCATTTGATCAACACAAATTAAAATTTGGTGAAAACCTATCTAGTTCTTGTTGCATGGTAAGTATAGGACATATGATGACCTAAAAAGTATGGTGTAAAAGCGCACGTTTTGTTAACGAATAGCAGCATTTAACTTATTTGTAATTCGGAGCTATTGGTTTCTACAGTTATAAAGAACATAATATCCGTTACAATGTTTTTTATTTGGGTTGCCACTATTTCTAATCTTGGTAAGGTCAAACATTTGATCAATAGGCAAAACATAAACCGATGAAGGTGTATTTATGAAATTTCCAATTCATAACTTGATGTAACCACATTCCGTACTATTTCACCGACCACAACTATTGAACTTATCAAATGCAAACACCAGAGCATGACTATTTAAGATTCAGTGGCATTGATATCATAGGTCAGTTAGATAATCAAGTATGTATTATGACCCATTTTTGTCACCTAGTTTTAGCTGGAGCTGAGCCAAGAGTTTCTCTCTAATCAATACTACCAGTGACGCACATTGTTAAAACAAAACTTAGTTAAGCGGATAATTAAATGAACAACTATTTCAAAGTATTGATCAACAAACTACAATATTAAATTTATCATTAATGTTTTTTTTTCAGTTTATTTCCAGCAACTATTTATATACGTGTGGTTGAATTTTTGTTATGAAGTTAAGCATATTGATATGTTAATAAAAAAAGTTAGTATTTAGTTAAAATGTGTAGTAGAATATTATTTTTGGTCTGGTTAGATTTGTGCACTTTCCTTTTACCCAATAATTGTAGTAAAACTATTATACTGGCAGAATAAATGTAATAAAAAGGAAGCTTTAAATCACTGTAAGAGTTTAGATTTGAAGGAGGAAATATCAGTCCAAGAATTATAGCTTAGAATAAACAATTAATTTTAATATGTTGCACTGAAGATAAATTTAAAACTCACTTTTCCACAGTAGGCCTACGTGAAAATACTTCCATACTTTTTATATTTTAATTTAAGAAGATTAACCATGATTTGCTCGTTAAATTCATGCTGTAGGTACGCTATTTTATTTAACATACAGGTTTGGCTCTACGAGCTCAATTGCTCATATTGGGATGACCCAAGCCTATCTATAATTACCACTATCTAGGGGAAGACTACGTTGAAAGGGAGCTCTACCCTTTGACAAAACCAGATCATGCGTGTTTTTTATGGTCTGTTATACACGGTGTGAAAAACTTTTGTTACCTAGTGTCCGTTACATTATTCTTAATTATAAACCATTTTTTTATATGAAACATAGTGTTCAATTGTTACTGTTGCTAAAATCCACAGTGTACATAATAAAACAAATTTAACACATGTTTTCATAAAATATAACCAGTTGTCTTCTTAATCATGGTGGACTGGAAACGTATTCATGTTTTCAATTATTGTAAGCAAACCTTTTCTCCATTAGGATAACATAGGGGGTTTTAAGGTCACTAGAACCTCTAAGCTAATTCCTGACTTCTTGTTGTTTGTGATATATTAATGATTAATTGAGTAAGTTAATGAGTGATTGAGTGAAAGAGTTAGTGATTGACATTTTATGAATATAGACATATACTCATAATACACGTGAATTATAGAAATATAGTTTCATACCTATAGTTATCAATATAGTTTCATGGTAAATGTGCACAGTATATGTAGTTTTCTAGTGTCAATGAATTAGGAAAAGTAAATTTCATTTTTGTTATTTTGGTATCGTAGCAAAATATTCACACAATACCTAATAAAATATTACTTTTCTTCCTAATGCTGTCTTTGCCTTATTACTAACCCTATTAAAATTACTTTTTACGTTGATAAATGACTCAATAATAGTTTCCTAATTTCTTATTTAATAGAGTTGAAAAAAAACTAACGCTTGTGTAGGTTGATATTACGATGAATACTATTAGTAATCAAAATTCTGTCTCATGAATAATTCTAAATTCCTTGTTTATCTCCAAAATAAATCGAAAGTGAGAGGGTATTAAAATGGAAGTGATTCATTAAGAGACCTTTAGCTTAACATTAAGACACTAAAGGATCTCTTAGTTCTTGTGGAGACAGTTTGAATGAGCAATAAACATCCTGTATTAAGACGGTAATTGTGTCAACAAGGAGTGTAATGGAAATAGTTACTATCTATAAAAGCATTCGAGACAAGAATTGCCTTAAAATTTAAATAAAATACAGTTAAATTTCTAGATATATTTTTTCCTTGAATTTTTATCTTAACTCAAGGATCATTTTGGATATAACCAAGCGTATCTTAAAAAGTAATGAATATTACAAACTTTGAACAGTATTTAAAATATTCGATGCCAAAAATACGTTATATTTGTCAAATTGCAAATAATAAACATATTAATATACAAGTACAAACTTCCTTTACTAAACGATTTTTTTTCTTAGCTGTTTTTTTTTTTTTTAACAATACAGTTGCAACACACTATATCTATAATTCATCACGATAGTATGTACAGAATGCAGAAAACTTCAGTGACATAAATCACAAAGATCACAATGGGGTCTTCTAATCTGTACTCGTCTAGACATTCATGATGCACCAGTATGTATTGTACGTGTACATGCAAGAAGTAACAATAGAGCTTGCCATTGTCAGCAAGTATTTGTTACATACTTTTAGACTATTACAACGCGTACAAATTATTCTGCATAGTAGTATTGTTTTACTAAAATGTCTATGGGCAAGTTGCTTTTACTTAGTTATTTAAATTGCATGTGATAATTTGTTTTAAATTGTATACTATTCAACAACTATTTTAAGATAACAATAGCCAAGATTTAAAATAAGTGAATCGTCGTCGTGAGGGATATTGCTGGGCAGGTCAGATATATCTTGCTACTTGTGCTTCATTTATAAGGAATTAATGCTATTTTTAACTATGGTCTTAGTTAATTTGGTTTAATTTTGATTATTTTGTTTAACCAATTAATATATTCAAAGGAATTCGCGACGATATTTTGCGAAGAAGTTATTCAAAAGGTTTTAGCTACACCAATACAAAGGGGTAGTTAAGTTGCAAAACAACGTAATTTCAGAAAGTTTACAAGTTTCCACATTTCACACTGCAGGCGTGAAGTCATTGTTAATCGTGTTGAAATGTCACGCCGTTTTTAACAGCAACCGTCTTCCTTTTTAAAAATACTAACAATCTATTTTACACATAAGAAATCAACTATTATAGGTAGATTATTAATAACAAACTTTGAGGTTTGGAAAAATAAATCAAATATGATTATGCATCAACCAACAAAATTATTTTTTACATCAATCAAAAATCTAATATGTGTTAGTTGATGAATAGTTTTTAATATGTAAATTAATTGTTGGAATACACATTTATATATCACTAATTATGTAAGGTTTCCCTAAAGCGGACATGGTTTATTAAAAAAGATCAACCGTTTGTAACGAAAATAGAATATATAACTGCCGAAACCCTTAACATAAAAAAATATACAGATTCTTGGAAAAGATTTAGCTTCGAAATGTTCTTACTATAAATTCGCATGACACATATTCGATGGTGCAAGAAAATGGCAGGAATTTAAACATAATGTGACCAAAGTTTAGAGTACATTCAAGCAAATAGCTTTTCCTAACTTTAACCAATACCTATGAAAACAATTCATACAAATGACTGAATAATTAAATCACTAAAAATACTAACAGATTTAGTAATAGAGTTATGTAAAACACATATACCATTTTATCAACTTTCTTAGGGGTGATGTCTGATACAGGTACAGTAATATTGTATCTTTCTATTTTTTTATTCTGTTGTAAGTTAGTTGTCGAATTAAAAAAAATAATTAAAACATCTAAACACTATATACCCTTGTGGGGTACAAAAATGTAAAGGAGCGTGGCTAAAACTAATAACATTGGCATCATTAGTATTCTAAGGATGTTGGAATTCAGCATTAAGCAATTTTACTGGACAATTAATCACTGTTGAAGGCTTAAATGATGCACAAAATAAAAATTTTCCGATCGTTGCTCGGAGGTAGCTGCTTGGGCTGATGTGGCCAGACTTGCAGGTTTTAGATCACTGCCTGCAGGATCATTCATGTGACTTACGTTGTAACGGCACTAACGTCTTTTTTAAAGCACTTTACACAGTTTAGTATATGGTTGGAGGCGAGTTAGCGTAGCGAACGAGCGAACCTGAAGGCAAGTGAACGCAGCGAACGAGCTCCAACTCAAAGGTGAGTGAGCGTAGCGAACGAACTTCAACCATGACGTGATTGAGCCATGCGAACGAGCTCATCTTGAAAATTAAGAAGTTAAACGGGGCAAAGCCCGAGGGTACAGCTAGTTATCTTATAAATCACACATACATTCAAAGATACGTAGTTCAGAATCTAGGTATGACCTGCCACTAATGTTTATGTTCAAGTTTCAACCGCATACCCATAATCTCCAACATATATTTGCTGGCAAGTCGCCAAGATACAACGAGTTAGCGATCAATACTGTACTGTATCCAGATCGTTCAGGCTTGTAAATAATTTCATTTACAGGGATAACATAATGCCTTCGTTACATGAAAATGTATATTTAATAGAGTTGTTCTTAGTTTTTATTAATCACAAACATAGGTAAAAAGCTTTGTAAAAATTCTGCATCAATATATTGCTGTTACAATCAGTAAAATTTTGTTCAACACATTAACCTAGAGTTGCTTACCAGTATAATTGTCACGAGCCAGTAAATTAATTAAATTTCAAATACATGTCATTAACTATTTGCGTAACTAGTGTGCAAAGTAGCACGTAGTACGTATGTGTGGTCACATCAATAAATGATACTATTTGTCGTGTTCGTACAATGTACGTTGTCAAACTACTAATTGTGACACAAAAACTACCATGTAAGCGGACTCAAACTTCAATTGTTAGTAACCAGTTATGGATTAATCTCTAACATCCAGTGAATTGATAACAGAAGGTTGAATTCAGTCGGGTTTTTTTGTCAACTAAAAGTTTATGAACGAGGAAGGAAAATTGTGTTTTAAGCTAGCCTACATGAGAATCGAATATCTGTTATGAATAAATGGTTTAACAAAATGTGATTAAGATCATTTATTTATACGCAATATGAACAAGATATAATTATCTAATCCTCTACCGAGAAATACTATTAATGATTTGGCCCTTTTCTTTTGTAGGGTGAAGTTAAGTTTATAAATAGACAAACAACAAGAAGTAGACAGAGGTAGAAGTAGTTAGAGGTAGATTTATGTAACCTTTTATAATTAGATCCAGCTTTTAATCCAGCTTTTCACCTAGTTATTTTGTTTTATCATGCAATAACATAGACTTTGCCATCTTTAGCAGTGTTTGGTATCATAAGTACTCGTATTTAGAAATGTTGGTGTTCCCCATAAAATGAGAAAAGTAATCTAGATGTTTGTGACCTCTAAAGTCAGTTTTCTTCTAGCTATCGACCTAAAACCATCACCTAATAGATGAATCATCATTTGTCACACCCGACATAACAAGCTTCCTAGCGATTTATTTAGAGGCTTCTCGTCACTGCATTGCCCTTGTTAATGAAAGGTCATTGTTAATTAATAAGTAATAATTATAAAAGTAATACAAACTATAAATTTAACTAATTGTGATAGCTATACAATTACTATTTTAAATGCATGAATTTGTGTATTTGAATATATGTATGAATTTTTATCTCTTATGTATTTGATTAAGTAAATAATTGGAATACCAGAAATCCATTAAATTCGTAATTTTATACATTTTCTATGTTCTTGATAAATATTTCAAACTTCAAACATAAAAAGGAGGAGAGACTGTGATCCCCTTTCTAGTCTGTCCTCATGTTAAATGCAAGTCATATATGCTGCAGATGGTGGACTGGGGGTAACTTCACAATATCATGTAAAAATCTGGCTTGTTTCGTATTCTTTGTTTCTTTATATGTAGCTGTGAAAAATATATTAACACCGATTTCAATAGTGATATCTGTTGACTAATGGGTTAGTCACTTCACATTACGATACACCATCTCCTTGTTGGCGATTTTCCCATATCAGGAATAAGCTATTACCGTAGGTCTCATGGTAAGACCTGGACCCGGGACTGTTGGTTTTTTTATGCCCCCAGAGGCCAAAAACACAATCAGTTTGAATTCATATATATATACTATATATATATACTTATATGAGTGTGTGTCAAAAAAATCATCTGATTTCGATTAAATGTTGTATAAACGGATAAACTTGCGAACCAGCATGATCGGACTATGGAAACGGGCGTTTATGGTGGGTTTTATAGAGTAAAAATTGGTTTATCCTATTTTTGATCCTAAAAACGTACACTTTTTCCAAATTATTTCCAAACCACACGTCATTAATACTCATTCATTTATATCCTAAAAGTACTAATCGGCGAATGTTTGACAATAATCATTAGATTTCATTTGTGTTAATTTGATTTCAATGAAGTTTACATCCTGTATTATAATAGGTCCTTACTAATTCCATATCATAACCCTAAGTTAGATTTTTCACTAGTAGTGCTGTGTACGTTACAGTTGTGCATGCAAATAATTACTTTAGATCCCTTTTAAGAACATTCTTTGCTATTTAGCTCCCCTTGCACCCCCGCCTATTTGTGGAATGCCAGTGGAATTCAATCATGCTCATGGTATGCAAGTGATGTCACATCCACATGACATGTCCCTAGCTGTCCTCACCCCTGTCAGCTGATACATCTTTGTTATTTAATTCAAAACATAGCAAACAGTGGTCCTGTGGTACATAATAAATAGTTGCAGATTAAATCTCATCGTTCAAAGCTACTTCACAATTAAAACTTATAAGAATAACTAGGGAATGCCCCACAAATTAGCAGGTCTCTAAGAGCATTTTAAATGTTTTTCACCACACTACGATGTTTTTAGCAATTTTACACAGGTTTATAGCAGGAAGTAAGATAGGTATTGCTGACCATACCAGCTGCCATCGTCAATTGGGGACCGAGCAGGTTTTTACATCCCTAGGGCTGAAAACCAGCTGTTTGCTTATCTATATATTAATACGTAAGCGGTTTTCTTTTCATGGTCATAACTCGATAACGGCTTGACGGATTCTAGCGTTTGAGGTGTCAAAATAAAGGTATTTTAGAACATTATGAAAGGGTATCATTTAGGTTCAGTTAAGAGCTCAAGTTTGGGAACGGCGGTGCTAACTGTTGACATTAGATCAAACTTAATTCCCTTTGTTTACAGCTAAACATATGGACATTACTTACTATATGTCCGTCCAGACGATAACTTGAGTAATTTTTGTCCGATTTTGATAAAATTTGGTTTGAAGGTGTAAGTGTAAAGTGTAAGGTGAAGTGTAAACTTGAAAGAGTTCGCGAACCAGCATGATTGGACCATGGGATCCCAATTTATGGGGTAAAAATGGGTTTTCTAATTTTTTGCACTTAAAACACAAATTTTTCATTTTTTTCCAGACCTTTTTAAAGATCCTAAAAAAATGATAATAATTTAGTATATCAAAGTGTTTTTGTACGTTGATTGGTTACGGAGAACATTTGAAAAATTGTTAATTAAAAATTCCAATGTTACGGAGAATATTGTAAAATGTTGTGATTGGCTTGTTTATTTATATTTTGATCAAACTTGGCGGATTTATTTATTTAACCCAAGCTATTGATGTTTTAATAAAAAAAACTTTATTAGTTTCCCTGTAGCAGCTTACCTAGGTACTCGTTTACTTAAAACTTTAATGTATATAAAATACACAAGCAGTATGCATTATTAGACTTGTATTATTGTCACTGCTTCAGAGTCAACTATTTATTGTTGATTTTGCGGATTCCTCAAAATATTTCACATTACCTTAAAGTTGTAGCTGTGTAGACTGATAGTGTGAATAATTATTGTAGAGAACAGTGGTAATAGGGTATATAGTGTAGTGAAAAATAGCGTTCGTACCACGGGCCTCTCGACTTCGTCTCGAACTTATATATATTATCTAGAGCCGGCAAAACCTCATTTTTGGCCCTAGGTACGAAATATACTATTTTATTTGCTAGTAAGTTTTTTTTTTTTTTTATATATACTCAAGCTTTTTAACTTCTATATCAGCATTGTACGTGTTAAAGATTCCGTCAAACTCGTGTAAATTCCGCCAAACTTTTTTTACCTTAATAACAAACAAATGCCATAACTCCTAAATTATGAATCAGGTTCCTATGTAAGTTCGTCAAGAAGTGTTGGATAAAAGTATATTTGTAGCAAGTTTCATTATTATTTAAATATACAGTACGTTACACATTTCGTTTCTAGGATATATTTATTAAAATATACAATTTAATTAGTCAAAAATTACTTTAAACGAAACATTCCCCATCTTATTACCAATGGCTTCCTTTATAACAAAAAATAAACACAGTAAAATCTTGTATGCTATGACTATTCATTCAAGTAAACAAGTTTAAATCCAATTTACCCGTGGTAGAATCAAGTTTCAAACTTTTTTAGCCTTCCTTCCCTGTGTTTGTCAGCGCCTATTTGGTGTTATGAAAATAGCTTAAATAAGCAAAAGTTTTGAAACTTGCCAAGCTGTTCCCTGACGAGAATAAGCACAGTGTTTACCTTGAAACGCTGAATCCTTCACTCTAACCCACCTTTTAGCGAATTTCCCTATAGGGAAGTAGCTATTACCGTAGGTGGCACGGTAAGACCTAGACCCGGGACCGATTTACTTTTTCATTTTGATGTCCCCAATAAACACTATTCGTTCAAATTTTTATATATGTATATATATATAGACTTATGAAAAATACAAAAATAGGGCTACTATATATAAATAAAGATTAAACATTAATGAACTTAGTTCCCAAGTAAAATTATTTATTAAAATATTTACTGACTATAGTTTCGGCTCTAAGGCCATTTTCAAAGTCTATAGTCAGTAAATATTTTAATAAATAATTTTACTTGGGTTCTAAGTTCATTAATGTTTAATATTTACTTATATATAGACTTATATATATATACGTCCGTGAACGCGATAACTTGAGTATTTTTTGTCCGATTTTGATGAAATTTGGTTTAAAGGTGTAAAGCGGGATAAACTTGAATGAGTTCGCGAACCAGCACGATCGGACCATTGGAACGGGGCTTTACGGGGGGTTTTATGGGGTAAAAATTTGTTTTTCTCACTTTTGACCCTCAAAACACAAAATTTCCCAATTTCTCTTTAGACCTTTTTAAAGAGCTTAAAAAAACAAATAATTAAGTATATAAAAGTATTTTTGTTCGAATATTAGTAACGGAGAAAATTTAAAAAGTTGTAAATTTAAAATTCCCATGTTATTCTTAAGGAGAATATTGCCAAATGTTGTAGTTTGCTTGTTTGTGAATATATTTTGATCAAACTTGGCAAATTTATTTATTTTGTACTAAGCTATCAATATTTTACTCAAAAACACACTTTATTAGTTTCCTTGTAGCAGCAAACCTAGGTACTCGTTAAACCTAATGTTATTAAAATATATTTAACTGAAAATCAATTCAGACAAATGGAAACTCGCTTAGTCGGCAGGCTAGCTGCGGCGGGGGTATTTATACATTAATATGGCTTTGAATTGTGTAAGTAAGGTTTGATAAATTGGAATTCAATTGAAATTAAATCATACTATGGTAAATTAAAGGTGGTTTACATGCTCCATTTACTTTTAATTGCAACAACAAAGTAATTAGTTGCAAAATATTTAATAGTAAACCATAATTATTAATATTAAATTACTTATGCACTAATGCATTTTTAATTTCTACTGAATAAGGTAACTCATGATAAATGAGTCAAAACTCAGCCACTGTTAACTCAATGTAGATTCTCTTACATGTCTTGTTTAAATTAAAATAAGTTAAGTTCAAGATTTTTTGTTTATTTTTATTTGGAATTTTAAGTAACAAGGTGTAAGATAAAATTCCGCAGTTGGTGTTATTCATTCCTGAATAATCTATTAAACCTATGTCCAAAAGTTTTTCCTGAATAATCTTTGCAGGTGATTAAAAACTATCTTCGGTGCTATCTCATTGTAAAGATGTTAAAATGTTCATTCATTCATTTCTTATTATGTTATTCCACCTAGTATTTGAAATTAGTCAAAATTATGGAAGAGGGTGGTTATAGTTATTAAGCTCCATAATAGCAACATCAATAGCTTTTAAACACATAAGAATGCAGCAATGGCGAAGTCAAATAAATTTTTGACCGTAAGTACACAGGGAGCAGGAAACCCGTTAAACATTTAGGATACAATCAAGTACCTTGCCTGCAGCCGTTGCTACTTTAATCCTTCTTGGTGTCTGGTCATAAAAGTAACTGTCAAAGGTGAATAGTTAGTTTTTTATTCGATATGAATAGTGTGATATTGTTTTGAAGTTTAACTTTCTCTTTTGTTTTTCTTTCTATAATTGTAGTCGTAAGCCAAGAATATCGCAAAATTAAGGAAATTGCTTTGTAATAGTTTTAAAAACACCTAAAAGTAATTAACAACACAATATATTTAAACCGTGTATTGAAAATGCAGACTTATTATTGACACTTAGAAACTGAAGCGTTCAAGTTATTTCCATATCATAAACCTTTTCAAATTTTCGATATAATTTATTTAATCAAGTTTGATTGAAGGCTTTATCTGCAATAGATACGTTAATTGAATCATGAAATCGATATTAGTAATTAATATTGAGGGAGTCAATCAATAAGAATATGAATAAATGACGGATCATTCAGTTGATCAGTTTGCTTGCTTTATATGTAATGCTAACGAGTTATGCTGGAACTAATGTATGATTGAGTATCATTATCTATCATCGCGACAACATCAACAGTACTAATTAACTACTTCAGTTTAGAAAATAACATTATATGTCAATGAAATAATAAAAACGTAATGTGACAAAGTAGATTTTAATCGATTCCAGCCAAGTTTCTATATTTGTCATAATATAGACAATGCTTTAAAATTTTCTTAATTCTTGGTCAAATGTGTTTTTATCCCAGTCGTAGCCAAGAAATTTATGGAAATACCCCCACAGTAAGATTTGTTTTTAAATCTGGTGCTTTTCAATTGCCTCTAGCATCGTTTCCAAAATGGAGCTTAACAATTAATTCAAAAACACGTATGGGCGACAACATCGAGGGTTTAGTGGTTTTAATTAATTTTCAATATTGTTTTAGTTATTTAAATTTAATATAACTAGCCCAATCCCAGTAAGCTGTAGAGTGATTGGTAAAACAAATAAAGGAGTTTTAAAATAGAAACGGAAAAATATAGCTTAGTTTAAAAACTTAAAAACTAAAATAAATGACAATTTATCTAAATATTCTTAAGTAGACAAGACCTTGAGAGGTAACATTGCAAAAATGAGATTCGTTTAAGATCATTGAATTAAATAAGGTATTGAAAGAAATTTTATTCCAGAAAAGTATTTTAAGAAAACACACAATATATTAAGGTGTGAAGCTGTAAATCCTTACACAAAGAATTGCTTTAGTACTCTTGAGGTTTCTAATATTGTTACTTTTGTGTTCCTCCACACATTCAATAAGTAAAATACGTATTTTGTAAACATAGTAACCCTTACATTAAATCAAGATATGACCTAGCTTTCTTAAATCATCTCATGATATGAAATTTGTATTACTACGTTTACAACCCATTGTTTACTTTTCAATAATCTATGAAGGTGGACTTAACATCATATTTTTTATGTTCTACATATTTGTATAATCCTCTTGAATAATCAGTTATGGGTGAAATTAAGAATTGAAATAGACTACTTATAGAATTTTGAATTTTTCTTACGATCATTCAGGATTATATCAGAAAAATAGGCCATGGATATATTTAAAAGATCAGGAAAGATAGATAAATTTCATTTTGAAGGGGAATTATTTAATGTTTTCGTTGGAAGACATAGTACAGTTTTTTTAATTAGGAGCTAGAATGAATGTATTTCCATAGAATTACTTTAAGTTAAACAATGTTATATGACACTTACATCTACTATATTTTTAAAGCTTAATAGTTGGCACCAGTATAACTAAATTTTCATGTTTTTACACGAATATTACCAACACCGCTAAAAGATTTTGTAAGATGATATAAAATTTTACAAACATTTATTTTAATAATACAATTTTTAAATTTAACAACTACCGTTATTACTTGTATACGACTATTATGATTACGTAAATAATTTATTAATTAATAAACTGACACTTAAAAATTGGTATGCTATTCTTTTCCTGGTATTCAAATCACAACAGGTTGCAAGCCCAGCACTGTTTTGTCATCTCATACTGTTTAAACACATCAAACAGCTTTAGCCTTTATAGTCCTTGTTAATTAGTTTGCTAAACGTTAATCCCGAAGTATTACAACTCAATTCATTAAGGGTTTCTTATGAATCTTATTCTTTGCAGAATGTTTTCCAATTTGTTAAGTGTGCATGATCACGTGTGTACTGTAGGTATGATAACTCTCGCAGAAGTGTTGCAATTTTGATGGCAATTCAAACAAACGTATGAATTATATTTTTATGAGATAACAAGATAATATTTGGGTTCAAAGTTGCTACTTAAAAAATATCTTCGTCAAAATCAACCACGCATTAAAAACAGATGTAAATTGTATCTTTAGGACTCATGGGTTTAACTCTATGATAAAACTAAAAACTGAGTAACTGCAGTTCAGTCTACGTGATATCTCAATACTACTCATTAGTACTATTTTAGTTCTATTCAACATGGAATTATATGAGATGGATAAATGTAGATAGATGGTCGTTATTTTGATTACTTGGAAAACGTGAAAATTGTGCATTTCAAGAAACGCTCTTTCCGCTCAGCTGAATATAAATTTCTGAGATTAAATTATAAAAAAAAAATACAACCTAAGAAAGGGAAAAACTTTTTCTTGAACGTTCTGAAAAGGACAAACAAGTTTTGATGTAATAGTTACCACTTTAGTATTCAGTTGAGGTATTGAAGCGCCAATGTTTACCAAATGAAATGTGAAAATTGGGTTCCATCAAAGAAATAAGTCTCATAAGCCAGACCCTGTTTGTGGCGCTTTGTTTGTTTCAATTTCATCACAAACATCAGCCAATTCAAGATACTCCAATCATATCAAATGACTGTGGAGTACACTAATGGGCGAAAAAAGCTTTGAGCTTGCTTAAATTTAAATTGATGTTTCAAATTCCATTAATGTAAAATTGTGTTTTAACTTGATGAACACAAATTGTATTTTTGTAAAGCATACTAAGGAGGTAAATAGGCTACAGTAAAAAAAAAAAAACACGAATACACATGTAAAGAATCAATATAAAGAACTTTTATGGTGACGTGAACAACGGATATTTAAGAATGTTCCTATACACTTTTACTCTGTAAGGCTTGAAAGTATTTCCAATGAACTTGTACCTAAAATCGCAATGGCTGTATTTTCAATAACATATCGGTAACTTTAGTAACACAAATTGGCTCATCATTTTTTTAACTGTTGCTAATTCATTGTTTCTATTTAATGATTTTTTTCACTGAAGACCAGTTTTTCAATGTAACTCGGCTTAAATTGTTTAGATATCACGCGTAAGACTTACGTTTTGTTTTAAACATAAACTAAAAGAGTATGCAAATTAAATCCACCATGACACACCATCCATCATGATCCATTGGCCACTATTGTGAAAGCCAATTAACTAAAATAATTAATTAGCTGCTTTCTTTACAGTTTCGAGTTATCTAGAATTATTTAATAGTTGTTTTATTGTCTGGATATAATTTATTTGCAATGATATACTAAATGTTTATTGAATTCAATTTAAAAGACGATTCCAAGATACGCATATAAAATACAAAATAAATAAAATGAAGTGTTTTATGGCATCATATGGAGTATTGAAGATAAGATAATACTATGAAAACCCCTACAAGAAAAACAATGAATACAAATTTCAAAGAATATGTGCTACAGAAGATCATAACTCCAGATTTATGTTGAAGTACTCCTGTATTAGAGCGTAAGACTCTCTCTTTTTAAAGACAAGAATTTATAACTTTACAGTGAAATTGGAAGTTAATAAGTAAGTGGTTAGAATTATTATTAGTTATATAAAAAATAACATTATTTAAAAACAATCAGAACCGAAACATCCAAAGTACTGATAACATCATAGGTCATTATGACATAATTACTTCAAATAATCTGATATGATTACTGAAACTAAACGCAATTCAGTACAAACTTCAGCATCTCAGTAGTACCAAGTCCTTAATGAAGTGGAAACCTATTTAGAAAAATCGAGATGAAAGAATTCAATCAAACGAGTGAACAAACCGCGGGTTCTAAATCCTCGCTGGATCCCACATCATTCTGTCCTTCATAATGACGCACATACACAGCGGCATTGTACGTCATTAGTATTATTCGTTGACAAACTTCCTCATCCTAATGTTTTTTTTTTATATTTTCCACAGATTAGTTAAACATTGTAACATTGTATGGTTCAATTAGCGCCACCCTTAATCCGTTAAGGTTGAAAATTATGAAAAAATAGGGTTATATTATAAAACGCATTTTTAACCCGCTGCCTTGTATTATGTATTAATAAGAAGCTTTAACAACAATATAAACAGAATTTAACAGATAAATGCTAAAATTGACACAAGATTTTTTCATGGAGAGTGATTGATGAAAAATGTGTCAAAACTATGAGTTGGAAATGTAAAATATCTAAACTTTAATAGGTATATGTCCTATTTGTGGATCTGATCTATCTTGGTACCAAAACTTTATCGAACTCTGTTCAAACGCTCTTGTGTGTTTGAATACCAAATACCCATCCCATCGTCCAAAATCAAACATTTATTTTAGTACCCTACTGTTTCTAACACGATGTTTGTTTGTGCCGTTTTTTTTTCATAGTGACATGATCTGACTTCGTATGCATTAATCATTAACGAAATTGAGTAATAAGGAGGTATATACAGGGTGTCCATAAAAAACGTTTCAGGACTTTGGGAAATGAATCCTCATACTAAAAGGAAGAAAATAGTTTTGTGTGAAGATATGTCCGAAAATGCATATTTACCCAGTTATCAGCCATTTTGTTTTTTATACGAGACTATTTTTATCTGTGAAGTTTTTCATTTAATAATTATTAAAATTTGGTAAGCATGTTAAAATACACAAGACCTATTGTAGAAAAAGATAATAAAGTATTTCCAATTGTAGATATAAAAATGGCGGCCTTTTGAATATTTATAACTTAAAGAACGTCTAATTCAATGAAAATACTTCAAGAATACTTTTTTTTGCATTTTTAATTCCCTATCAAACAATACTTATATAATAAAGATCGGAAGAAAAATAATGGAAATATAACATTTTTGGTGTAAAAATAAGGCAAAGTTAGTCAGGGAACACTAAATTTTGCCTGATTATACAAATATAAACTTTCCATTTCAGTTTTTGTCGTCTGTTCCTTTTTATCTTGGTATCGTTTGATAGGGAAATAAAAATGCAAAAAAATATATCTTGAAACTCTTTCATTGAATTAGCCGTTTTTGAGTTATTCAAATTATAAAAATGTTAAAGGCCACAATTTTTTTTTAGAATCGTACCAACGTTATTATTTTTTTCTATAATAGGAGTTGTGTATGTTAACATGCTTACCAAATTTCATAATCATTGAATAAAACATTTAATTAAAAAATAGTTTTCTATAAAAAAACAAAATGGCGGATATCTGGGTAAATATGAATTTTCGGATATACCTTCACCTAACTTTTTTCTTCCTTTTAGTCTGATGAAATTTGAAATAAGTTGGCTACACATATACTACGACTACAATCAGCTGATACAGCGTTTCCTATTTCGTTCAACGCTGTGATTTAACCTAACCAAAAACGCTGTTTAGTGTTTAAAAGAAAGAATAATTATTTCTATGCTTTATAGTAACTGAAGGAAAATATAATGAGTAACGCAAACGCTAAGTGCCTTTGCTGCACTTGATAAACTTTCCACACTCGCCTGCGGCTCGTAACCGGCCTCGTTCGTAAACATTTCTCTCATGTACAGAAAAGTGTCACTTTACACACTAGCTATACAAATAACTATTGTAGATCCCCAAATATGGAAATTTGTCGCATTCTTCAGTTTGATCAAACAGTAGCAGCTAGCGAAGCATATAAGAAACTATATCCTTAGATTTAAATCACGAATTAAAGTTAAACTCATTGTATAACCTGCCAGCAGATTGTATTTTGCTTATAAGTGCCACCCAAAGTTATGTTATCATAATCTAAGTGTAAACCTGATAAGATTTTTAAAATGTAACACACATATTATATTTATTAATGTAAAACAAGAGGGCATTGAACTCCTAGAAAGTTTTCTAGAGTTCCTCGTTTCCTTACGATAAACGAAATGATATGAAAATGTTCAGGAACTGCGTTATGTATAAAGGGCATATCGCTGTTCGCAAAATTGCCGCTTTTACAGGGCAGTGGAGTGAAAATCTCACGCGACCGAACAGAAAAATTGAATTTATCGAGGAATAAAAACATGTTTCAGCGCACAAACAAATATATGTGTCCTTAAAGACATGGAGCATATAAAGCAAACTGTCCAAATACTGGTACTCGTAGTTATCAGATTATCCACTTCAATTCCGGTGCGACAATATTGTTGTACAGCAACAAGGAAATTTCTGATAATGAGAGCATTAGTTCATAAACCAACGGCTCACTACTCAACAAATAAAACTATAATTTATTTCATGAATATTTGCAAATTTTATCTGTCGACTCTAATTGCACAAGTACGTCTTAGTACAAGTTTAAAAATGTAACCATTTAGGAGTTATTAGTTTTTTTTGTAAAAAACACATAAATACCGACAGTCGGTAAACTAGACACCACAGACCCATGTCCCTATGGTGAAATGTGTTTGTCTTGACCTAAGGAATAACGCTACATACAAGTGTCCAGAGAGTTACGGGACACCCTGTATGTTTGATTCGACGGCAAAACAATTTGACAAAACGGAATAGTTGATTTTAACCAGATCCTTAGGAACACGTTTACCGGATCTTTCAATACGTTAACCGGACGTATACGCGAAGTATAGTTGGATTACTTAGAGGATAATCTTACTATTTTGTTTTTTAGATTGATGATATAACATGTAACAATCTTTCAAATCCATGTACAAGCAGCTTGTATTAACTGGAAATGAAGGTTTAGAATCGTTATTTGTAAAGAACTGAGTGGTGCTTCCACACATATAGTTAAAGTATATTAAATTTGTAAGTTTACCCGTTCTATACGAGGTATTTCTAAAGTTTGAGGGACAGAGGCGACGATGTGGAGGACAGCTTCAGCGCTACAGCGCAACTTGCCACTTACACTCCATTAGCTCTGTAATAAATTGCTTAGTAAAGGGTAAAATATTCCTGCGACACACTTTGGTATTAATTTAAAATTAGCTTGCTTTTAGAAGTAATTAGAAACTTGGCAAGGGGAAGAAGTGCTATCCGAATTTCATTTTTTTATTACTACGTAAGGAAACACAGATGTCTAGTTAGTTTATTCAAAACCACTCCGTTCGTGGATAAGAATGAAAAAAAACTTTTAGTGTTATTATAAAAACATGCACAAAGATGGGTTCAAATGTTTCATATTATGAAGAGCTCCTTTCAACTCCAAGTCTTGATTACTCTTGAGACTGTCAATCTGGTTCAAATTCCTTATCCGACCCACAACAGTTGACGTTTTGTATTTTGTTTTTATATATACGCGTAAGAATTATTTGTGTTTTAAATGTTTTGATTTAAAAAATATGCATTTTGATATTTTGCTGTTACCTCGTAGACCGTTACATAGACAATCAAGAAACTGTCATAGTTTTTATTGTTTAGAAATTTAAATCTTAGTTAATCAAACATTATATGCAATGCCCTAAATATTTTTAATCAGAGAGACCTTGGGTGTCATTATTTATGTTTTACTTATACTGGCCTTTAATTGAAAGATTAAGAACCACTCGCAATGCAAAGCTGTAACAGTTTTTCAGAAATGTAAAAAAGTTCTCATAACGATAAGCAGATTTTCTAGAATAATGTAAACTTTTTGTTTTGTGTTGCCTTGAGTTCTTGATGTTCTTGACTTATCAAGAACTCAAGGCAACACAAAACAAAAAGGTAACTTCTTGAAACTGGGTACATTACTAAAATAATAATGTTATTATTGCCGTGGGGGCCTCTTAATATAGTGAGTCGATGACATTTTACGACCCTGATTTATAAGACACTCTGAAGTACGATTCAAATTTCTCGTACCTTCTTCCCGTTCCGCTATGACAGAAGTCTTAAGACATGTTAATATTCCTTTAATGCACAAAACTCTTGCAAGAAAAAGTTAGGCCCTATAGCGAAAAATTTCCTTTTGCGAATCAGCTATAACGTCAAAGAATTATTAACTTTTTTTTAGTTTTGATGTCCCCAGAGGCCAAAAAAACATAATTCGTGCAAATGTATATAAATGAATGTTTGTGTGTATGTAAACTCAAATAATTTTCCTCCAATTATATTTACATACCAATTTCCTACGTTAATACATATTTGTTTGACCATAGTGGAATGGTATATATTGATAAAAATATCTTAATTATTTTGTCAAGTGTGTTGAACATATATGTTGTGTTAATTTTTGTTTATTGCCTAAATAAACCATCTACTTAAAGATGGACTCGAACCTTGTCAAGACCAATAAAGTTTGATAAGAAGAATCCCAAGGCAAATCCTCAGTATTGTCTGAGGCGGCTTACGTCACAAATTGTTACCTTTGAAACGGATAGTTCAACCTGCAACTGTTCGACTTGACCTCGTTCTGTTCTCATTCAATACGAGTGATTATTGTGCAGAGTCATTTCCTGTTCATCGTGTGATAAAAAAAAATGTATTTTAAATATCTGTATTTTGTATAACCAATATTCATGATAGTATAACTTCCAAAAATACTCTTAGATTGAAACTATTCGTTGAACAAACTCCAAAATTATGTTACTAGTTTGAATTACAGGCTATTGTCACATATAAAGCTTGTGAATTGAACCATTTATAATTTTAAAATAATACGTACTACAATTGTTTGATTTTATTAGGACACTTAAAGTATTACATAATTAATCAACTAACGTGACGTTAAATTCTATTGCACGGTGTGCGATGATTGTCCTAATGAATGTACACTGTACAGCCCCTATGTATACGTGCCCGCACTACCCGCATCGTATAGCTTACTCAGCATTTTTGAAATTATTATTTATCGTGTTTAAAGCACTTAGCTCAGGTACAGAGAGAATATTGTTCTATAGTTTATAAATTGAGTTCAGCTTTAGGCTCGATTTTAAAATAAAACGCCTTAAGCCAAAGTATGTATTTCCTTTTTCTTAACCAGGTAGGCCCCAAAAAATATTATTAGGCTGTACAAATAAACAATAGGTGTCTAGGTGTGTGTACATCAAAAGTATTCGTAAATAATAGTTAATGTTTTTACAGAGTGTAATCTTAGCAATTTTTGCTAAAGTGTTTGGCACCTGTTTGTAACCTGGATAGCATAACTTATGTATGTAACTAATGAAACTTATTAGGAAGAATTGATTTTTATATAAACATTATAATTTATATATTTTAATAAAATCCTCTAGCTAGGTATTTTGTTAAATTTAATATAAATTATATCACCTAAAAATTCTTGGAAGTAGTTAAATTTCACAAGTTAAGTGTGGAGAGCTCACAATTAAGCTTTTAAGTGTGAGCCGTATAGAGTCCTCAGTTTGAGAATTCAAAATACTATAACATTTGACAATAAGTGCAAGCTACATTTATCTAAATACTTTTTCTACATAAATATTTTTTGTATCTTTGGCAGGCTACTAAAACAATAAAATAAAAGAATAATGGCTTATCTTATTTAGTAAGATGCTTCTGCAGAATTTCTCTTTCAAAATGGATAAGCTGTTTCTAATATGAGTTCTTTTAGCTCAACCTTGCCAAAGAAAAGTAGCTCCAGTAACTCGCGAAGGCTTTTCCTTTGTGTTTCCTCTTATCTGCTCTATCATATAAGACAAACTTCGACTTTGAGAAATGACTGCAATAAATATTCATTTCATATCCACCTATATTCAACTTTACCTGAACATAATTTTTTTATCATGTTGTCTGCAATTCACCTAGAGTAACATTTAATATGTAAGATCACACCACTTATTGTATGTTTGAAAAAAGGTAATAGTGGATTTTTCTAGTTGAAGGAATAATACATAAGAGAAAAACATATAACGTTCTGTTTATTGTATGAGTAAGATAAAGGCTTGCCATGACCTCTCATTTCACAAAAGAGGGCATCATTTTATTAGTTTCTTACACAAATAAATCTTTTGAAGCAAATTAAGTTAAAAACATACTAATAAAACGGTAGCTTGCCAAATTCACTTTTAAGATAAATGGAGTATAAATACAAATCGATATCGTACAATACATAATTTATGAATAGCTGGAGTAAGTGGCCGGCTGAAATTAGAATCGTTGTGTGTTAAAATAGGTGAGTTTGAATCTCTGTTGGTGACGGTAAAATGCAATAGTTATAAACATTACAAACAGAACGTGTTTCAGCAAACATACGGAAATTAAAGATAAAAGAAAACTTTAGTAAAAGAATGATGAAACAGGCGATTTCATATTCAATGCTCATAGAACCACTGTTATCATGTGACAGGTCTGACCACGACAGTAATCGCGTTGGAATGGTTGATTCAATTTACATCTGGTTGATAATCTGTGGCAGAGAATCGGACATCTGGGCTGATACACGTGGTCAGTTTTATCTCTAAATCGTAATTGTTCAATGCATGAAAACTTTAACAGTTTATTAGAAAAGTACTTTGTTCGTTTAGGTCGAACTACTTTAAAACTCGTTATAGCACCAACAATACCATTAAATACTAGAACGTCTAAAATTTTATTTTATTTTCAGCTTTACATAACATATGACGCTTATACGTGTATACCAGCTTAAATACAAGTAAAAATTAAACATTATTACTTTACTTAAATAAATTAAACCACAAAGCTAAGGCCAGTTTGCTTCGAAAGGTGGATTTTGTACTGTCTCTGTTTTAGACATTTAACATCTTCCTCGTTCAAATTCAATTAAGGAAATACTCTTTTAACTCCAACTGTTTATTGGAGAAAACATCTTGCTACGGCCGAAGATGACGCTTTGAAAGGTTTTAGAATTGCAGGATTGTTTTTTTTATAAATTATATTCTATCAAAGTAAAGAATATGCGGGATCTGATTCCATTTTGTTTTTTCTGAATATATTTTTCCCCAAAATATTCTTCACTTTACTAGTGTAGCCCTAGCTTAATACTGATGTAGTGCAGAAATGGGTATTTAATCAACTATTACTCCATTACTTAGTAAGAGTTGGTTAGAATCAACTATTCTTATAAAGTCGTATTTAGGTTGTCACGGAATATAACAGGACAGAAAATACATAAAAATTTGTATCCCCTACAAAATTGTGGGTTTTATAAAATAAAAACATATTACAGGTGTATACAAATTATTACTTCACCTTAGAGAAACTGCCAACAAAATAATGTAATACAAAAAGGTTTGTATCAATATATTATTTTAATTTGTTTGATTAAAAAAGCCAAAAAGATCTATTTTTAATACATTCGTTGCATGTAGTTATTTTACCCTAGGGAGATATGCATTCTTAGCCCCTAATAAGTAAAAGTCAGCTTATGTAAACACTGTTGTAAACTTTGATAGTAAGCAAGCATCACTCATATCTATCGCTCGTTTTAATAGGTTGTAGCTAATTGATGCATTCTTGTTAACAGTTCGACATAGTGATGGTATGCATAATATACGTACACAAAAAAATTGTAATAGTCGAAAGGAATTAATCACAAACTCAACAGCAGCTTAAAAACAAGTAAAATCAAACATGACATGATGTCTTGTAGAGTGTTAGCGGAACATTGTGTTCAGATATGCGTTCCTACAAGTTGTCAGTGACGAGAGACAGCAACTTCAGTTTTGTAAGACAATGTGAGAACTTGTCACAAAACGTCAACTATCCTGAACTAATCTACTGCTATATTGAACCTTGTCATTGACACGTGTTCTTGTCCTGACAGGTTCATACTCAACTAACAATTAAGCTTTGAAAGTAAAACTCATCTTTGACATTGCTTATATAAAAGCTACAATGTTAAAATTATTTATTTGCCCCATAACAGTAAACAACAATTTACATTAGCTTATTTATAAACATAATATATCTAATAACTAAAATTATTAAACATATTGATCCAATCAAGCTAACAATCAGTTGTCAATTGGGATATTGATTTTATGAGAGGAATCCCCGGAAAAATCTTTGATTTATAAAATATATTCTATGATTAAAATACGAATAAACAGTTATTTAAATATGTAAAATTAGTACACATGCTTTTCGTATGAATGTGTTATTTAAATCACGGCCGCATATAAATACAGCTGTAGATAGGAAGCATAATCTTTATGCTATATTTTTATTGCTTTGAAAAAGATTTAATTTTTTTAAATGAACGAATCAGAACTTGCTTCTTTTAAAGTGTTTCATAAACTTTATTATTATAATTACTAAATATTACCAAGATTAATTTAACAGACTTTATGTCTGCTGGCGTAAAAAAACCGTAATTGATTATGACCATTATGATGAGGACAGTTGATTACTATACTGAAGATGCTAATCAGTATAGTAATCTTTCTACTGAGTTTACTTTACTATAGGAAATAATGCCAAATACCTAGGGACCAAATGGATAGCAGAATTAACGTAATATTGATAATGCAACTACTTTGGGAAAATATCTTTCCATACAAACATTATAGTTTATATATTTTCATAAAATATTCTAGGTAGATATTTATATAAATTGTTTAAGCATATTTTCCCCTGGGAATTCCCGAAATATGTTGAATTTTACGCATAAAGTGTGAAGAGCTTTTGTGAGCCGTGGTCCTCTGTAGAGCCTCCGGTTAGAGAATTCACAACACTGTGATATTTTTAGGTGCAAGTTACATTTCCCTCGTATATAAGATCTTGATGGTAAAATATACTTTACACTAAAGGCCGTTATATCTTTTTAAATTATCATAAAAACTGTAACAAGCGAAATAGATTACGTGATTATGTGAGCTATCTAGTTACTTTTAAGGGGTTTTTTCAATGCTTACAACATTATTTTCCCGAGACAGAAAGAACTAGATAAATACTTTCTTTGTATTACAGTTATCCCAACCTCACTATATAAGTACGAATAGAATGTGTATATAGATGAATGCACTCATAAATTCAAAGTAAAGTGAAGTATACAGATATATTCTTCAGTTTATTTTATTTATTTGAATTTTTGTTCCAAATTTGTGTAGGTCATTATAGTTTAAAATACAACATTAGGTGATAAGCATATTATAAATTAATTAATTCACTATAACCCTTGCTTATAGTGAACGTTTTACTATTTGTTAGCTGCATTGTTTTCACAAACATCTCTAAGTAGCATCTAACACTCTCAAATTGAAATTTTCATAGTATCGTCGTCGCATATATTCAGAGCACTATGGTACTGTTTTCGACAACGAGTTTTACTTTCCATCATACTGTAAACTATAATATTTAATACTAAACTAGGAATGTAACGGAATATCAACGATCTACCCTCAAGTCTTCTGTACATTCTGTTTGGGTAAAATTAAACAGCAATAATTACATGAATACAAAACTAAGGATGTAACCTGGCTTCTGTTAACTCTGCTTAGTAAAGTTACTAGCATTTAGACGTAAAGATATATTTAGAAATTATATGGCAAAATATATAATTCGTAATTTTGGCAAATCCGACTTTATTACGTTCCTAATGTCACGTCTAATGTTACGTTCATTTGCAAACTTGTTTTAGTGACATAATACACTTTAGAAATTGAAGAGGGTAATTACTTTGGACGAACATAATACATTTAAATGAACTAAAATGTGCAATTGATTGCATAACCTACACTCAAGAATAATGTTGTAAGAACACTTGATTGTTCTATTTTTTATTTATTTTCCTAGCATTTTAAAACTTTGGTAATATTTGTTATCCTGTATGTGATTGTTTTGGAGTTATAACATTAAAATATCATACATACCTAGTAATCATAAATCTGTATTCATCTGTCAGCTTACCTGCAACATAAGGGTTTGTATTTTAATTTTGAATATAAGTTAGCAACGGTAAGAACATGTAGCATTAATTCTTTCTTTTTAATACACCATCTGAAACGCGCTTACAGTATATGCTATGTTAAATCTATACTAAGAACAAATAAACGAGAATAATCAACTCTTAAAACCAATGAGACATATTTTTTCATAATTAACTAAATTTAGTACTTAATTATTCAAATGAAACACATTAAAAGTAAATGAGGTAAAATTGAGGTAAGAAAATGTGATCAGGAAATACCATGTAACCGACACTGTACATTTAAAAAAATAGTTTTAATCAAACAACAAAGATATTGTAATTTTAATATTTACTTCACAGGTCTTTTAAAACCACCCGTTTGTGAAATATTTCATCAAAACTTCAAAGGAATATTTCTTAACAAAGTTATCATAATAAATAACTCCTCTAAATAACAGTTTTAATCTTAACAAGTTTCGTAAATCTATTACCTGCACCGAACGTAATAATAAAACAAATTTTCAATCACAATAATCTACTTCTATTATTAGCATTGGTCACTATTTTAATTCAACTACTCATTTGAGCAGAATGATATCAAAACATAACAGACTGATACATAACCGAATAGGTTTTAATGTCTTAAAATATGTAAAGGAAAGTAATACACTAATTAATTTATACCCTGTTATACATACTGTAGTCATGGAAGGTATTAAATAATTTAATTATACATGTAACCAATTTTAATTGGCCAAGTAACGGATTTCTACTTAGGTTAATAAAATGCCTGGATATGACTTTGAACCTAGCTTTCAAAATATTAAGTTACATTTTGGTAAATAGTTTAGTTAAATCTGGGATGTCACTAGACAGGTCTATCAGCCGTCCTTAATAATGTAATATCACTCAACAATTCTAACCAGCTATTCCAGCTTAGATAGCTTGAGAGGTTTATCCGAATGGAAACTTGCCTCTTTCGTTTATGGAAATCTAATAATATGAGTACAATACACTCTTAACTAAAGAGTTTTACTAAAGTAGAGGGAGATTTTTAGGAGTATTTTTGTCAGCCCTTTATATGACTTTTTTGGGTCCTTCATGTGTAATATATACCTTATAATTTTTTACATACATCAAAGTAAATAAGTGGAAACGTGCAGAACTTTCCAAACACAAGATTTTGTTGATAATTTAGTAACAACATTTATGAAGACAATTGAAAGTGCTATCAAAATGATACCACTAACTTTCATATAAATTATTCGGATGTATACAGTTAAGATCAATGTGAAAAGAATTAAAAATGCATGCCAATCTTAATATTAATCCTAATTATACTACCTAATCCTAATTATCTTAATACCAATCCTAATACTATTGAATACTCTTAATAATCAAAGAGCCATCTCATCAATAATTCTAAACTCCTCATTTACCTTTGACATAAATCCGAAGAAGAGGGTATTAAAATGCAAATGAGTCATTAAGAGGCCTTTAGCTTAACATTCAGACACTAAAGGATCTCTTAGTTCTTGTAGAGACAGTTTAAATGAGCGATAAACATCCTGTATTAAGACAGTAATTGTGTCAACAAGGAGTATAATGGAAACAGTTACTAACTCTTGTAGCATTTAATACAATGAAAAACCTTCAAATATCTTTTTTGTAATTCTTCGTATTTAAAATTAGTAGTTTAACTTGTTTTGTGAAGAAATCGTCCATCCTTGTGTCTATCTAAACTTAAACTTTTTATATAAAGCCTAATAACTAGCCAGATGACAATGGAATATGGAAAAGTGTGGAATCTGTGTCCGGAACCGATATTACAAGGGCTGAACCAAAGACCGTTAAATTTGATGGTGAGAACTATAACCAACCTCTTGACTTCCTAGACAAGGAGTAATTTCAATAAGTTTCTAAACAAATTCAACAAATACGTAAACATTCACAACTCTATAATACTATTGTTTTTACTTGATATATTTGATGCCTCTGCAATGTCGATACCCACTGTAATCTTAGTTTTTTTGGATAAGAGTGAAAATATGGATTATTTATATGCACATGCTCAACAGATCTTAAAATACATCAGTTAGTTCATAAATCAACGTACATTCTATAGTAATATACATTAGAAACTAAATATATCTTTTAAATAAGTGATGCCAAAAATACTGTTCAGTTTCCAGAGTAAAAGTGAACACATCACCTAACAGTACATGGTAACCAACCTCTGCTAATTTAATTAAACGACATTTATTGTTTAGTTTGAATCATGCATGTTTGTTCGGTAAGCAATACAGTTGCAATGCGCTAATGATATTAATGAGAATGAGAATGAGAATGAGAATGAGAATGAGAATGAGAATGAGAATGAGAATGAGAACCCGTAATCATCCGTAATACTGACTGACTTGACTATCAGGTAGTCAATTACAACTGAATAATAATTGTAGTACGTATCACTTTTCAGGATCAAATTGCAAGCATTTTGAGACTAGAGACAGTAGTTAAAACGTGTAACGTAACTATGCAGTAAGTTCAATAAATAGTTCAAATCTACCTGCAAAAATTTACATGAAATATTTGTGGCGTATACGAGAACTGTACCAAGAATGAGATACAACGTGTGTTGGGATTATAAACCGACCAATTGTAAAGATTTCAGATTTTACCCCACAGATTATTGGCCACATGTAAATTGAATCAACCATTCCAATGTGATTACAGTCGTATTCAGACCCGTCACATGATAGTCTAATGATGTTTCTGTAACTGAATCGTGAATTGTTTCAATTGTCGCCTAAGTGAATCGTGCAGTTCGTTGATTTGCTGCAGTATACATATTTTATAATTTACCAAACTTTTAAATAACAATTAAACTTACCTAACTATTGTCCTAACAACTGTATTTTTAGTTTTACTAGCAATGATACGTTTATAATTCAAAACATTCCTAAAGTCACATCTTAGTAAAGCCATTTTATTACTTTCATCCATTACTATTTTTTACTTATTTGTTGTGCTATAAGATAACAGTGTGGATTCAATTTAATACCGTCATAGGGGACTATGATATAAAACGTGTTTGCAAAATCAAGCGTGTTCTGGTTATAAAATGAAACAAAATCCTTAAACTTAAAAATACATTTTATAAATAGACAAAAAAACCATTCCGGGACGTTCAAAAAGACCCAATCTTAAATATTAACCTGTGTATTACAAAACAACGTTACAACTTAGGTTAATTTTATTTCTCAGGGACAAAATGTTAAAACAAAAAAAAAGTTCTTTGAAACGAATAAAAATTACAAGAAGTTCATGAAGTTAAGTATCGATTGTAGGAAAGAAAATCAAACAAAGTTATAAAGACAGTTTTATTGAAGCCAAACTTATGGTGACCAAAGTTCTATCCAAGTTCTTTAGTGAATCGTATTATTCTAACTCTCTGACTTCGAAAGCACAATTCCTTCTGAAATAAATGTTAAGTTCATAATAGTTTCTAAGCCATAATTGCTAATAAAACTATAATAGGCTCAAGTTAACTTAGTTCTTTTTTAATCTCAATCTATAAAATAATAACGCCTAATATAAACGTGTTTGTAATGATCATTAACATCAATTTTTCTTCTATGTAGCTCATACTAACGATATCTTGACATTCATTCGATCAATACAAATTAAAACAATTTTTGGTGAAAACTTATCTAGTTCTTGTTGCATGGTAAGTATAGGACATGATGACCTAAAAAGTATGGTGTAAAAGTGCACGTTTTGTTAACGAATAGCAACATTTAACTTATTTGTAATTCTGAGCTATTGGTTACTACAGTTGTAAAGAACATAATATCCGTTACAATGTTTTTTATTTGGGTTGCCACTATTTCTAATCTTGGTGAGGTCAAACATTTTATCAATATGCAAAACATAAACCGATGAAGGTTTATTTATGAAATTTCCAATTCATCACTTGATGTCACCACATTCCGTACTATTTCACCGACCACAACTATTGAACTCATCAAATGCAAACACCAGAGGATGACCATTTCAGATTCAGTGGCATTGATGTTATAGGTCAGTTAGATAATCAAGTATGTATTATGACCCATTTTTGTCACCTAGTTTTAGCTGGAGCTGAGCCAAGAGTTTCTCTCTAATCAATACTACCAGTGACGCACATTGTTAAAACAAAACTTAGTTAAGCAGATAAATAAATGAAACAACTATTTCAAAGTATTAATCAACAAACTACAATATTAAATTTAGCATTAATTTTTTTTACAGTTTATTGCCAGCAACTATTTATATACGTGTGGTTCAATTTTTGTTGTGAAGTTAAGCATATTAATATGTTAATAAAAAAGTTAGTATTTAGTTAAAATGTGTAGTTAAATATTATTTTTTGTCTGGGTAGATTTGTGCACTTTCCCTTTTACCCAAGAATTATAGTAATACTATCATACGGGCAGAATAAATTTAATAAAAATGAAGCTTCAAATTACTGTAAGAGTTTAGATTTGGATGAGTAAATCCGTCTAAGAATTATAGTTTAGAATAAAAAGTTAATTTTAAATATGTTGCACTAAAGATAAATTTAAAACTCACTTTTCCACAGTACGTGAAAATACTTTCATACTTTTTATATTTGAAACTAAGAAGATTAACCATGACTTGCTCGTTAAATTCATGCTGTAGGTACGCTATTTTATTTAACATACAGGTTGGGCTCTACAAGCTCAATTGCACATATGGGGATAAGTGTAACCCAAGCCTATCTATAATTACTACTATCTAGGGGAAGACTACGTTCAAAAGGAACTCTACCCTTTGACAAAAGCAGATCATGCGTGTTTTATGGTCTGTTATACACGGTGTGAAAAACTTTTGTTACCTACCTATAGTGTCTGTTACATTATTCTTAATTATAAACCCTTTTTTTATATGAAACATAGTGTTCAATTGTTACTGTTGCTAAAATCTACAGTGTACATAATAAAACAAATTTAACACATGTTTTCATAAAATAAAATTAAAATATAACCAGTTTTCTTCTTAATAATGGTGGACTGGAAACTTATTCATGTTTTCAATTATTGTAAGCAAACCTTTTATCCATTAGGATAACATAGGGGGTTTTAAGGTCACTGGAACTTCTAAGCTAATTCCTGACTTCTTGTTGTCTGTGATATATCAATGAAAGAGTGAGTGATTGACATTTTATGAATATAGACATATACTCATAATACACGTGAATTATAGAAATATAGTTTCATGCCTATAGTTATCAGTATAGTATATTAATATAGTTTCATGGAAAATGTGCACAGTGTCATATGTATATGTAGTTTTCCAGTGTCAATGCATTAGGAAAAGTAAATTTCATTTTTGTTATTTTAGTATCGTAGCAAAATATTCACACAATACCTAATAAAATATTACTTTTCTTCCTAATGCTGTCTTTGCCTTATTACTAACCCTATTAAAATTACTTTTTCCTACAGTTACCTAACAATGTATATGTTCTCTCACTGATTTGAGAAAGCAAATTGACCAATTCGCTCACCAGTGAGACAATGTTAACATTGTCTCACTTTAATTACTTTGTCTCACTCCAGATTTGCAACGTGAAGGCACGAAATAGTCAGCACGTAACATGCAGACAAGGTCGTATGCGCGCGAAATACGTTGGCAGCACTGGCTGTAAATCAGCTGGTCAGCTGTTGTACTGTTGTATCATTTAATGTCATATTAAAAGTTCACTACTGTGTAAAAATATGTTACGTTTCTTTACCAATTTATTTGTTTTACGGTAACTGTAGGAAAAATATAATGTGCAACTCGAGTGCAATGTGCAATTGCCTCACTCACGAAACCATTCCTCACTCGCCTACGGCTCGTGAGTAAGTATTTATCTCGAGTGAGTCAATTGCTCACTTTGCTCACTAGTTGCACAAATAACTATTTACGTTGATAAATGACTCAATAAGTTTCCTAATTTCTTATTTAATAGAGTTGAAAAAAAAACTAAAGCTTGTGTAGGTTGATATTACGATGAATGCTATTAGTAATCGAAATGCCGTCTCATCAATAATTCTAAATTCCTTATTTACCTCCATAATAAATCCGAAGTGAGAGGGTATTAAAATGCAAATGAGTCAATAAGAGGCCTTTAGCTTCACATTAAAACACTAAAGGATCTCTTAGTTCTTGTAGAGACATTTTGAATTAGCGATAAACATCCTGTATTAAGACAGTAATTGTGTCAACAAGGAGTATAATGGAAATAGTTACTATCTATAATAGCTTTCAAGACAAGAATTGACTTAAAATTTAAATAAACTACAGTTAAATTTCTAGTAGATATATTTTTTCTTTGAATTTTCATCTTAACTCAAGAATCATTTTGGATATAACCAAAGAATATCAAAACACGTTTAACGTATCTTTAAAAGTAATGATCATTACAAACGTTAAACTGTCGTTAAAATATTCTATGCCAAAAAGTACACATTGCCTTTACCAAACGAGTTTTTTTACTAAGTAGGTTTTTGGTAAGAAATACAGTTGCAACACACTATATCTATAATTCATCACGATAGTATGTACGGAATGCAGAAAAATTCAGTGACATAAATCACAAAGAACACAATGGAGTCCTCTAATCTGTACTCGTCTAGACACTCATGATGCACCAGTATGTATTGTGCATGTACATACAAGAAGTAACAATATGTAGCTTTCATTGTCAGGAAGTATTTGTTACATACTTTTAGATTATTTCAAAGCGTAAAAATTATTCTGCATCGTAGTATTGTTTTACTAAAATGTCTATGGGCATGTTGCTTTTACTTTGTTATTTAAATTGTATGTGTTAATTTGTTTATTAAATGTGTATACTATTTAACGTGTATTCACTTATACAATTAAAAAGTACAACTTAGTAAAACGAAACTTGACTTTAATCGTGTAAAACCTAACTGTCAACAAAAAGTAAACAACCTTGTTATTTGTATGTAACATATGGTAATAAATAATGTGAACTCTATACAGACCAAAAGCACGAACACTTCACCTTCTCGCCGAGATTGAACTACTGTCCTTGTCTTCAAGAAGGTTTTTATGCTTTAGTTGGTCAGCGTGTTTTTTAAAGATTCTTCTATCGTTACCTTCAACTTTCCACACGTTTCGCCCTAGTCTCTTCAAGATTACGCCGGGTTTCCACACAACATTTCCGTTTCTGGTTTCTGCCCAAAACACAGGTTCATTTATTTTGAAGTTTTTTAGGCTAGTAGTGGCTCCTTCTTTATTCTCTTCCTCTTTTGTTTTATCTTCTTTATTTTCTTCCTCTTCTGTTTCAATCTGACTTCCTTTTTGGGGTTGAACTAAATCTAAGATACATCTTAGCTGACGTCCTAAAAACAACTCAGAAGGTGACATTCCAGAAGTTATGTGTGGTGTTAACCTGTACTTAAATAAAAAGTTGTTTAAGTCAGCTTCCAAACCTTTAGGGGATTGTTCTTGGCAAAGTTTTCTCAACGCCTGTTTCATGGTATCGACGTATTTTTCAACTTGTCCGTTGGAACACGGATGGTAAGGTGGAGTGGTTACGTGGTCAATTCCAAATGCTTTACAAAACTGTGCAATTCTACGGACGTAAAACAGGGTCCGTTGTCTGTCACTATGGTTTTAGGGATTCCATATCGGCATATTAACAGCTTAATTTGTTTGATTGTTACTGAAGTAGTCATAGAGTTCAACTTGATAATTTCTGGCCAACCGGAGTATGCATCTACGACCAAAAGAAAAACACTATTAAGGAAAGGTCCAGCGAAGTCCAAGTGTATACGGGTCCAAGGGTCAGTGCATCTCAGCCAATTACTGAGGAACTTTATCTGTGGTTCTCTTGCAGCATACAAGTTGCATAGTGCACAAGTTCTTGCCACGTTTTCGATGTCACTGTCCATCGATGGCCACCAAAAACGATCTCGGGCCAACGCCTTCATCTTTACCATTCCTAAATGAGTGTCGTGCAGGTTCATAAGTAATTTCTGCTTGAACTTTTCTGGGATAATTGCTCTAACCCCCCACATTAGGCAGCCCTCATGTATGGATATCTCGTTCTTCCTTGACTCATAGGGTTTTAACTCCAGATTGTTTGTCTTGTTTGGCCATCCACTTAATACAAACTCTTTGACCCGATTAAGAGTGACATCATTCGACGTTTCTTCACTGATTTCTTTAGCCGTAACTGGTAGACAATCTATGTTACCTGAGAATATTAATCCAACTACGGTGCTATAACTCTCATCGGCTTGGTCAAACTCGACATCTTCCTCGAAAGGCAAACGACTTAAACAGTCAACTTTCCCAAATAGTTTAGTAGAAACGTATTCTATGTCAAAACGAAAATTTGTTAAAAACAAGCCCACCTTTGTATTCTGCAAGACGTGGTTACTGGCACTCCTTTGCTGGATCCGAATATAGACAATAGAGGTCTGTGGTCTGTTTGGATCAGAAAATGTGTGCCCCAAAGGTAGATGCGGAACTTTTTAATAGCATAAATCAAAGCTAAAGCTTCTCGTTCAATTTGCGAATAATTTTGCTCTGCCTTGTTCAGTGTTTTAGAAGCATACGCGATCGGCTTCTCTTCTCCGTTAGGATATCGATGAAAAATTGCGCAACCAATCCCCACTGATGAAGCATCGGCTGCAACCACTATAGGTAATTCACTATTAAATGGCACTAGAATAGGAGTGGAAACTAAAGCATCTTTAATACGGTTAATTGACTGAGAGCATTGTTCTGTCCATGTCCATTGAACATTTTTCTGCCTTAGTTTGTTTAATGGTGCACAGATCTCAGAAAAGTTTGGGATGAACTTTGAGTAAAAGTTTGCCATTCCTATAAATGATTACAACTGTTTAATGTTTTGGGGTTCAGGCATATCTACTATGGGCTTTATCTTGTCTTGATTCGTCGAAATTCCATCTTTGGAAATACATAGACCCAAATAGTTGACTTTTTCCTTCATGAAGTGACACTTAGCTCTGTTTAAACAAAAACCATTGTCCTCAATGCGTTTCAAAACCTCTTTTAACGTGTTTAGATGTTCAGTGACATTTATTCCTGTTATAATGACATCATCCAGTAGGAAAGCGACCCCATCTAATCCAGAAAGCATAGAATGCATCTTTTTTTGAAAAATTGCCGTAGCAGGAGCTACGCCAAAACACAGTCGATTGTATCGCATAAGACCAAAAATAGTATTAATGACAAGGAGTTTTTTAGATTCTGTGTCCATGGGAATAGAAAGGTAAGCATCAGAGAGGTCAAGGGTAGTAAATTTCTGTCCAGAACCTATCTTGGTCAACAAATCGTCTTGAGTTGGTAATGGAAACTGCTGCACCTTTAATGCTTGGTTGAGTCCCGTTGAAAAATCTGCGCATATTCTAATAGCTCCATTCGGTTTTCTTACAATCACGCATGGCGCAGCTCATTCTGAATGGTCTATTTCTTCAAGGATACCATTTCTTTTTAACCGGTCAAGTTCTTCTTTAACCTTGTCCCTTAAAGCTAAAGGAACAGGCCTTGCCTTTTTAAACACTGGTGTAGCACCCTCTTTTAGGTACAAATGAGCAGTTGTATTTGAACATTTATTTTCATTGGGTTGAAAGACGTCAGAAAACTCATCCACAAGTTTGGCAAGTTGTTGATCCGTATTTTCTACTTGTAAGGTTTGTTTATACGGTTCTGAACATATCCTTTGCAAATCGGAAAGTGATATTTTGTGGAGAAATAAAGGTGTAATCCAATCTCTTCCCAAAATATTTTGTTTGACACCCGAAGCGACAAAAGCTCTGAGTTTGGTTTTAACGTTTGCAAAAACAACTTCTACATCCATCTCACCAAGAAGTTTAACACAATGACCTGTAAATGAAGTAAAATTCTGTTTACTTAACAAAAGGTCGGGTTTTCCTATCTGTTTCCAAGTATGATCTGAGATAATTGAAGCGCAGCTAACTGTATCAAACTGCATCCTTACGATCTGGTTATTGAGTAAGATATTAAGAATAAGTATCGGGTAAAAGGTTGCCTGCTTTCCGATTGAAAGAACGTCCTGTATTCCTCCCAAAGAGTTCGTGTCATTATAGCTAGTTACATCATTATCAACAACGTTACTACCGGATTCCTTTGACTTTGGACCATTCTCAACAATGTTGCTTTTAAGGTGTCGTTTCTCCACCTGTCCCGTTTTACTTATTCTAGTTATATGATTCCTACTCCCGCATTTGTAACATCTTGGATTTTTAATGTTACAATTCCTTTTCAGATGTTTACCACCACATATAAAGCATGGTCCTAGAGATAAAACATTACAATCTTCCCTCTGAGAAAAACTATTTAATGAAGCATCTTTTACTGAGAAAAGAGAATTAGCTACGTTAATGACTTCTGAGAACGTTTCATAATCCTTCTCCATGAGTTTGGATCTTATATTGTTATCACATATCCCCATTACAAAAGCGGTAACAAGTGCTTGTTGGAAAAATTGAATGGGAAATTGACAATCATTTACTTTATTCCTCAAAACATTGGTAAACTCCGTCAGACTCTCGCAGCCCTGACGCAGTGAAAAAAACTTGACTCTTTCTGCAATGGCGATTTTTTTTAGTTTTAAAATTGTCCAACAATATTTTAAAACGTTCTTCATACTTAAAGTCATTTAAATCATTAGGTCTACAAAGGTTAACCAGTGTGCTTAACACATTTGTACCCAAAGCGTTTATGAATAGCAAGCGTTTGGTTTCATCATCGTTAATTCCATTGAGTTTAAGACCTGTAGTAAACTTAATGTGCCACACATCAATCTCTACTGTGTCCGGGTCGAACAAGTCACATTTAAAATTACAAATACTTTTTTCATTACGAACTTGATCGGTACCTGGATCGTCTTGATGTCGTCTATGTCTACCTGATGTCGGCATTGTGTGAGTTCTAATTCCTCGTCGCCAATAACGTGTATTCACTTATACAATTAAAAAGTACAACTTAGTAAAACTAAACTTGACTTTAATCATGTAAAAACTAACTGACAACAAAAAGTAAACAACCTTGTTATTTGTATGTAACATATGGTAATAAATAATGTGAACTCTATACAGACCAAAAGAACGAACACTTCACTATTCATCAATTATTTTAAGATAACAGCCAAGATTTAAAATAAGTGAATCGTCCACTTATTGAATGACAAGAAAAATGACACTTTTTATAATGCTATTGATAAAATAAGATTTAAAAGGTCGGTCTGGCGTTGACCAACTTCCTACTTGTGCTTTACTGTAGCCCTAAATAATGTACTACTGCTTGACAGGATGCACATTGCTAGACAGGTGAGATAAATCTTGCTACTTGTGCTTCATTTATAAGAAATTAATGCTATTTTTTACTATGGTCTTAATTAATTTGGTTTAATTTTGATTATTTTGGTTAACCAATTAATATATTCAAAGGATTACGCGACGATATTTTGCGAAGAAGTTATTCAAAAGGTTTTAGCTACACTAATACAAAGGGGTAGTTAAGTTGCAAAACAACGTAATTTCAGAAAGTATACAAGTTTCCACATTTCACACTGCAGGCGTGAAGCCATTGTTAATCGTGTTGAAATGTCACACCGTTTTTTAACAGCAACCGTCTTCCTTTTTAAAAATACTAACAATCTATTTTACACATAAGAAATCAACTATTATAGGTAGATTATTAATAACAAACTTTGAGGTTGGAAAAATAAATTGAATATGATTATGCATCAACCAACAAAATTATTTTTTACATCAATCAAAAATCTAATATGTGTTAGTTGATGAATAGTTTTTAATAAGTAAATTAATTGTTGGAATACACATTTATATATCACTAATTATGTAAGGTTTCCCTAAAGCGGACATGGTTTATTAAAAAAGATCAACCGTTTGTAACAAAAATAGAATATATAACTGCCGAAACCCTTAACATAAAAAAGTATACAGATTCTTGGAAAAAATTTAGCTTCAAAATGTTCTTACTATAGATTCGCATGACACATATTCGATGGTGCAAGAAAATGGCAGGAAGTTAAACATACTGTGACCAAAGTTTCGAGTACATTCCAGCAAATAGCTTTTACTAATTTTAACCAATACCTATAAAAACAATTCATACAAATGACTGAATAATTAAATCAGTAAAAATACTAACAGATTTAGTAATAGAGTTATGTAAAACACATATACCATTTTATCAACTTTCGTAGGGGGATGTCTGATACAGGTACAGTAATATTGTATCTTTCTATTTTTTTCATTCTGTTGTAAGTTTGTTGTCGAATAAAAAAAAATAATTAAAACATCTAAACACTATGTTCCCTCGTAGGGTACAAAACTGTAAAGGAGCGTGGCTAAAACTAATAACATTGGCATCAATAGTATTCTAAGGATGTTTGTATTTAGCGTTAACTTTACTGGACAATTAATCATTGTTGAAGGCTTAAATGATGCACAAAATAAAAATTTACCGGTCGTGGTTGTAGTCCAGTAAAATAAGACATTTTGGTATGCAAAAGGTCGGGTAGTTCTGATTTTTGGATATGTTGTTAGTATTGGGCCCATAACATAAAATCCAAGTTATCCACCTCGAGATGTTGCCGCTCGCCGCGGGGCGCGCCACTTGTTATAGAAATATCAAAAATATGGCAATTCCTATTGTTTTTCACTCAATCTCGCGAACCGCTCATTTGACCGAAAATTTTATATTATTACATTAAAGAAGAATAAATTTGTGACAGTTTAAGCCCAACAGCAAGTATGTAGCGTAAATAATGGTCAAAATACAGACCATCAAAATAAATAAATTTTCCATAGACCGATAAAAATTGTGGTTTTTTCAATATTTCCACAATATAGTTGTTTGAAGCAAACACCGTATTGATTTAGAGAGTATGCCAGTTTATTTGCTATTAATAGAAAATAAATGAAAGTATGAATAAAAATACCCCCACCTCAGCAAACCTGCAGACTAAGCGAATTTCCATTTACTTGATTTGATTTTCACAAACCTATTTAAATCACATTAGGTTTAACTGGTGCCTAGGTTTGCTGCTACAGGGAGAGTAATATAGCATATAAAATAATAATAGTATGATAAGAAACAAATAAATTTACCCAATTTTATAAAAAGGTGTCTATAAATAAGGAAAAAAAACAATAATTAAAAAATCTTCGCTATTAGAATAACTTGAGGTTTTTAATTTACATTTTTTTATTTTCTCCGTAACCAATAACTGTAAAAAAACCATTTTAATGTACTAAATTATTTGTTTTTAAGCTCTACAAAATAGTCTAGAGATACATTGTAAAGTATTTTTTAAGGGTAAAAATACGAAAAACCAGGTCTTAACAAAAAACCCCATAAAGCAACCGTTCCCATGGCCTGATCAAATCAAATCAAAATCTGTTTTATTTTCAAAATTTTTTTACAATATATACATATACAAAATACGAACAATAGTCCCGCATAGGCCGTAAAAGACGTGTGCGCAGGACGAGCTCTATTACAAATCAAATTAGAAATATTCTTAAAAATTAAAACTAAATTAATCAAAATACTATTTACAACTAAGCTATGAGACAGCTACAGGAACATTTAATGCTAAGTAAAAGGTAGTCGAGTGAATGGAGTTGCAGTTACTAATGTCTGTACGCTAAATATTGTTTGGTGTACTTGTGTATTTATTATTGTTATGTATTGTATACTGAACTGATAAGTGTCTCAGACTGATCGAGCCCAATCTCCGACAGCCAACTGCTTACCGAACGTTTATAAACTGGAAGAGATACCTGTAGATCTCTAATCTCTGATGGTATATTCCTATACAAAAAATTCGCAATATAAAAAGCATTGGTAAGGTTTTCATACTTGAAAACTCGGGGTACCTGCATACCTACATTTACAGCTCCTCTGGTGGGATAGTTATGTGTGATTGGCGTCACTATCAAATCTTGATTGGAGAAGGTATATACTAGTACAGTTTTGATAAAAAAAGTTGACGCACCAAAAGTAATTGAGTGTTTTTGAATAATAAATTTGTAGGGAAACGCCTGTTAAATTAAATAGCTATTTTAATAATTAGTTTTTGTATGACAAACAGTGGCTTTAAAATATTGCTACTAGCTCCTCCCCATACTATAATTCCATATTGAAATACTGATTGGACATGTGCATAGTATAACATTTTTATTTCATTAATGTTAAGAATTTCGCGTACGTTTCTAAAAACATAAATTAATTTCCTAAGTTTTGTCTTATACTTCAATGATCATGCTTCGCGAACTCGTTTTAATAAATGTAGGTTTACATGCCGAAAAACAGACCTTCAAAATATACCTTCAACGGCAAAACTACTCTTCCCAAAGCTGTCAAATGTTTATACATAAACATTTAAGCTAAGCTTTGGGTACCTACAATACTTTCACATGAAAACAAAATAAAACAGTTTAACATAGTAAACAGTTTATTGAGGCTGAAAGATCAGGCAAATAAGATCTTCCAATTACAATCACTCTACAGATCTTCCATGCAGCGGGTAATTTTTCCACGCCAAGTGCGCCCATCTATATTGGACATGCTGAATATGAATTGAAATACAGGATTGATATTGAAGAACACAAAAAATTCACAAAGATCGGAAATTTCACTACAAGACGTGCAGACAAGTTCTGGTGTGGAATTTGGTCTGATTAGGCCATCGAACAGGCCCTCATAAAGACAATGAAAAGCTCTGGTGGATTGACTCGGGGACGAGGGATAACAGACAAAATGTTGTAACTTGATGGGCGCTTCGGATGATCCGTCCTCATCAAATCCGTAGGAAGTTGAGAAAAATGACGTCAGTTGAACATTAATAGTGAGCAACATGTTGACGTGCGCCTTTCTCGCATTGCTCAAGACAACGAAATTGATGAAAAGATTCAATAGTGGTTTCCTCAACACACATCATTCAATATAAATGATATGCTGATTATTAGCAAATTTCCCTTATAGGGAATACGCTATTACAGTAGGTCTCATGGTAAGACCTAGACCCGGGACTGATTTACTTTTTCATTTTGGTATTCCTAGAGGCCAAAAATACTGTTGGTTCAAATTGTTATAACATATATAAATATATATATACCGGGTGTCCGAAAAAGACTCCATAGTTTTAAACATACCTCACGATACTATTGTTCAAATGGATGAGTAATAATCATTTCGTGCTGTGTAGAGTATACTTCAAAGTATTAGTTTCGTACGTTGGCAATGAGTTGCGTACACCTATTTGACCTTGAACATAGTTTTGGTAATAAATTATAATACAAATAATAAAATATTAATGATAAAAATGAGTAAAAATAGCTTGCATGTCTGCAGAGCTACAAATGGTTCGCATATTGAGGTGTGATAGTGTTAAAATAACTTTTATTTTATTACCTTTCATTTAATGTATCAGCATAGCCTTCTCTATGGTATCAGTCGTTGAACAGTAGTTTGTAGGCCTATATAGTACAATAAATAAATAAATTTTTAAACTAGGTAAGATTTTTGGAGACCCTGTAAAAAAAAAACTAAAGATTTTACTAAACTGTATCCAAAAAAAGTTATTATCGTCCGTTAGCACGATGATTCCCAAAAATCATCCGATTTAGTGGAATTTGGTACAAACATTACTTTTATTTGTGAATCAAGAGATGGACTATTTATAATTTACTTTGTATTGTAAGTGACTTAGCCTATTGCTTTTGCTTATTGGCCCATATAAATCATTGAATCATGCACGCGTACATTTATTTATTAAAACGAGTTCGCAAAGCATGATCGGCATGATAAGGCCATAGGAACGGTTGCTTTATAGGTATTTTGCCAGTGAGAATATTTTTTGTTTCATTTTTAACCCTTAAAACATACAATTTTACAATGTATCTCTAGACTATTTTGTAGAGCTTAAAAACAAATAATTTAGTACATTAAAATGTTTTTTTTACAGTTATTGGTTACGGAGAAAATAAAAAAATGTAAATTAAAAACCTCAAGTTATTCTAATAGCGAAGATTTTTTAATTATTGTTTTTTTCCTTATTTATAGACACCTTTTTATAAAATTGGGTAAATTTATTTGTTTCTTATCATACTATTATTATTTTATATGCTATATTACTCTCCCTGTAGCAGCAAACCTAGGCACCAGTTAAACCTAATGTGATTTAAATAGGTTTGTGAAAATCAAATCAAGTAAATGGAAATTCGCTTAGTCTGCAGGTTTGCTGAGGTGGGGGTATTTTTTAATAGCAAATAAACTGGCATACTCTCTAAATCAATACGGTGTTTGCTTCAAACAACTATATTGTGGAAATATTGAAAAAACCACAATTTTTATCGGTCTATGGAAAATTTATTTATTTTCATGGTCTGTATTTTGACCATTATTTACGCTACATACTTGCTGTTGGGCTTAAACTGTCACAAATTTATTCTTCTTTAATGTAATAATATAAAATTTTCGGTCAAATGAGCGGTTCGCGAGATTGAGTGAAAAACAATAGGAATTGCCATATTTTTGATATATCTATAACAAGTGGCGCGCCCCGCGGCGAGCGGCAACATCTCGAGGTGGATAACTTGGATTTTATGTTATGGGCCCAATACTAACAACATATCCAAAAATCAGAACTACCCGACCTTTTGCACAGCAACCCCATATTTTCTGACAGATTTACTGGACTATTGCTCGGAGGTAGCTGCTTGGGCTGATGTGGCCAGACTTGGAGGTTTGAGATCACTGCCTGCAGGATCATTCCCTGCGGTTACCCCTATCATATATATGTGACTTACGTTGTATCGGGACTAACGTCTTTTTTAAAGCACTTTACACAGTTAAGTATATGGTTCATCTATGGGGCCAGACGGTTTAGGTTGGTAAAGTTGGATTTTTGACTATTGTAAGAAATTTACTTACGGGGGTGCTTAAGTTACCCATGGACGTAAATTAATTATTGAACACTTTTAGTACAAAGTATAAATAAAAATAAACTCACAATTTTGAAATGTTTTCATAGTAATTACTATTTTAAATCAAACGGGTAAACAGTTTACTTTTGATTATTATCTTATACATTACACATACATTCAAAGATACGTAGTTCAGATTTTAGGTATGACCTGCCACTAATGTTTATGTTCAAGTTTCAACCGCATACCCATAATCTCCAACATATATTTGCTGGCAAGTCGCCAAGATACAACGAGTTAGCGATCAATACTGTACTGTATCCAGATCGTTCAGGCTTGTAAATAATTTCATTTACATGGATAACATAATGCTTTCGTTACATGAAAATATACATTTTAATAGAGTTGTTATTAGTTTTTATTAATCACAAACATATCTAAAAATCTTTGTAAAAAGTCTGCGTCAATATATTGCTGTTACAGTCAGTAAAATTTTGTTTAAAACATTAACCTAGAGTTGCTTAACAGTATAATTTTCACGAGCCAGTAAATTAATTGAAATTCAAATACTTTTCATTAGCTATTTGTGTAACTAGTGTGCAAAGTAGCACGTAGTACGTATGTGTAGTCACATCAATAAATGATACTATTTGTCGTATTCGTACAATGTACGTTGTCAAACTACTAATGGTGACACAAAAACTACCATGTAAGCGGACTCAAACTTCAATTGCTAGTAACCAGTTATGGATTAATCTCTAAAATCTAGTAAATTGGAAACAGAAGGTCACTATTCAGTCGGGTTCAGAACTGGTGTTTTGTCAACTAGAAGATTATGAACGAGGTAGGAAATTGGTGTTTTCAAGTTAGCCTATTTGAGAATCGATTACCTGTTATGAATAAACGTTTTAACAAAATCTGATTAAGATCATTTAATCGTAATATGAACACGGTATAATTACCTAATTATCTACCTAGAAATACTATTAATGATTTTACCCTCTTCTTCGTAGGGTAAAGTTAAGTTTAAAAGTGGAGAAACAACAAGAAGAAGCAGAGATAGAAGTAGTTAAGGGTAGATTAATGTGACCCAATTAAGTGAACCTTATTTATAATTTGAATATCCAGCTTTACACCTAATTATCTTGTTTTATCATGCAATAACATAGACTTTGCAATCTTTAGCAGTCTTTGGTATCATAAGTATTTAGAAATGTTGGTGTTCCCCATAAAATGAGCAAAGTAATCTAGATGTTTGTGACCTGTAAAGTCAGTTTTCTTCTTCATTCAGACCCAAACCATCACCTAATAGATGCATCATCATTTGTCACACCCGACATAACTAGCTTCCTAGCGATTTATTTAGAGGCTTCTCGTCACTGCATTGCCCTTGTTAATGAAAGGTCATTGTAAATTAATAAGTAATAATTATAAAAGTAATACAAACTATTTAATTTAACTAATTGTGATAGCTATAAAATTACTATTTTAAATGCACGAATTTGTGTATTTGAATATATGTATGAATTGTTATCTCTTATGTATATGATTAAGTAAATATTTGGAATACCAGAAATCCATTAAATTCGTAATTTTATACATTTTCTATGTTATTGATGAATGTTTCAAACCTCAAACATAAAAAGGAGGAGAGACTGTGATCCCCTTTCTAGTCTGTCCTCATGTTAAATGCAAGTCATATATGCTGCAGATGGTGGACTGGGGGTAACTTCACAATATCATGTAAAAATCTGGCTTGTTTCGTATTCTTTGTTTCTTTATATGTAGTTGTGAAAAATATATTATCACCTATTTCAAAGGTGATATCTGTCGACTAATGAGATGGTCACTTAAAATTACGATACACCATCTCCTTTTTGGCGAATTTCCCATATCAGAAATAAGCTATTACCGTAGGTCTCATGGTTAGACCTAGACCCGGGACTGTTTGTTTTTGTTTTGATGCCCCCAGAGGCCAAAAACACCATCAGTTTGAATTCATATATATATTATATATATATACTTATATGAGTGTGTGTCAGAAACAAATCATCTGATTTCGATGAAATGTTGTATAAACGGATAAACTTGCTAACCAGCATGATCGGACTATGGAAACTGGCGTTTATAGGGGGTCTTATAGAGTAAAAATTGGTTTATCCTATTTTTGATCCTAAAAACGTACACTTTTTCCAAATTATTTCCAAACCACACGTCATTAATACTCATTCATTTATATCCTAAAAGTACTAATTGGCGACTGTTTGACAATAATCATTAGAGTTTCATTCGTGTAAGTTTAATTTCAATGAATAAAAACTACACCCTGAATTATAGGTCCTGACTAATTTCATATCATAACCTTAAGTTAGATTTTTCATAAGTAGTGTTGTGTACGTTACAGATGTTTATGCAAATAATTACTTTAGATCCCTTTTAAGAACATTCTTTGCTATTTAGCTCCCCTTGCACCCCCGCCTATTTGTGGAATGCCAGTGGAATTCAATCATGCTCATGGTATGCAAGTGATGTCACATCCACATGACATGTCCCTAGCCATCCTCACCCCTGTCAGCTGATACATCTTGGTTATTTAATTAAAAACATAGCAAACAGTGGTCCTGTGGTACATAATAAATAGTTGCAGATTAAATCTCATCGTTCAAAGCTACTTCACAATTAAAACTTATAAGAATAACTAGGGAATGCCCCACAAATTAGCAGGTCTCTAAGAGCATTTTAAATGTTTTTCACCACACTACGATGTTTTTAGCAATTTTACACAGGTTTATAGCAGGAAGTAAGATAGGTATTGCTGACCATACCAGCTGCCATCGTCAATTGGGGACCGAGCAGGTTTTTACATCCCTAGGGCTGAAAACCAGCTGTTTGCTTATCTATATATTAATACGTAAGCGGTTTTCTTTTCATGGTCATAACTCGATAACGGATTCTAACGTTTGAGGTGTCAAAATAAAGGTTTTTTTAGAACATTATGAAAGGGTATCACTTAGGTTCAGTTAAGAGCTCAAGTTTGGGAATGGCGGTGCTAACTGTTGACATTAGATCAAACTTAATTCCCTTTGTTTACAGCTAAACATGTGGACATTACTTACTATATGTCCGTCCAGACGATAACTTGAGTAATTTTCGTCCGATTTTGATAAAATTTTGTTTGAAGGTGTAAGTGTAAAGTGTAAGGTGAAGTGTAAACTTAAAAGAGTTCGCGAACCAGCATGATTGGACCATGGGATCCCAATTTATGGGGTAAAAATGGGTTTTCTCATTTTTTGCACTTAAAACACAAATTTTTCATTTTTTTCAGACCTTTTTAAAGATCCTAAAAAAATGATAATAATTTAGTATATCAAAGTGTTTTTGTACGTTGATTGGTTACGGAGAACATTTGAAAAATTGTTAATTAAAAATTCCAATGTTACGGAGAATATTGTAAAATGTTGTGATTGGCTTGTTTATTTATATTTTGATCAAACTTGGCGGATTTATTTATTTAACCCAAGCTATTGATGTTTTAATAAAAAAAACTTTATTAGTTTCCCTGTAGCAGCTTACCTAGGTACTCGTTTACTTAAAAACTTTAATGTATATAAAATACACAAGCAGTATGCATTATTAGACTTGTATTATTGTCACTGCTTCAGAGGCAACTATTTATTGTTGATTTTGCGGATTCCTCAAAATATTTCACATAACCTTAAAGTTGTAGTTGTGTAGACTGATAATGTGAATATTTTTTGTAGGGAACAGTGGTAATAGGGTATATATATATCGTGGTAAAAAATAGCGTTTGTACCACGGGCCCCTCGACTTCGTCTCGAACTTAAATATATTATCTAGAGCCGGCAAAACCTAATTTTCGGTACGAAATATACTATTTTATTTGCTAGTAAGTGTTTTTTTTATATACTCAAACTTTTAACTTCTTGATCAGCACCGTACGTATTGAGGATTCCGTCAAACTAGTGTCAATTCCGTCAAACTTTTTTTAGCTTAAAAATAAACAAATGGCATAACTCCTAAATTATGAATCAGGTTCCTACATAGGAGTTCGTAAAGAAGTGTTGGATAAAAAGTATATTCGTAGCAAGTTTCATAATTATTTAAATATATAGTATGTTACACATTTCGTTTCTAAGATATATTATTACCAATTATATACCAATGGCTTGCTTTATAACAAAAAAGAAACACAGTAAAATCCTGTATGCTATGACTATTCATTCAAGTAAACAAGTTTAAATCCAATCTACCCGTGGTTGATTCAAGTTTCAAACTTTTTTAGCCTTCCTTCCCTGTGTTTGTCAGCGCCTATTTGGTGTTATGAAAATAGCTTAAATAAGCAAAAGTTTAGAAACTTGCCAAGCTGTTCCCTGACGAGAATAAGCACAGTGTTTACCTTGAACAGTTAATCCTTGAATCCTTCACTCTAAACCATCTTTTATAAATTAATATGGCTTTGAACTGTGTAAGTAAGGTTTGATAAATTGATATTCAATTGAAATTAAATCACACTATGGTAAATTAAAAGTGGTTTGCATGCTTTATTTACATTTAATTGCAACAAGTTGCAAAATATTTAATAGTAAATCATAAATGAACTAATGAATTTTTAATTTCTACTGAATAAGGTAACTCAATAAATAAGTCAAAACTCGGCCACTGTTGGGCCTCAATGTACATTCTCTTACATGTCTTGTTTAAATTAAGATGAGTTAAGTTCAAGAATTCTTTTTATTTCTATTTGCAATCTTAAGTAACAAGTTATCTATTAAACCTATGTCCAAAAGTTTTTCCTGAATAATCTTTACAGGTGATTAAAAATTATCTTCGGTGCTATCTCATTGTAAAGATGTTATAATATTCATTCATTTCTTATTTTGTCATTCCCTTTAACAATTGAAATAAGTCAAAACTATGGAAGAGGTTGGTTATAGTTCTTAAGCTCCATAATCGCAACATCAATAGCTTCCAAACACATAAGAAAGCAGCAATGGTGAAGTCAAATAAATTTTTGGCCGTAAGGACACAGGGAGCAGAAAACACCGTTAAACATTTAGGATACAATCAAGTACCTTGCCTGCAGCCATTGCTACTTTAATCCTTCTTGCCGTCTGGTCATAAAAGTAACTATCAAAAGTGAATAGTTAGTTCTTTATTCGATATGAATAGTGTGATTTTATTTTGAAGTTTAACTTTCTCTTTTGTTTTTCTTTCTATAATTGTAGTCGTAAGCCAAGGAGATTACAAAATTAAGTGAATTGCTTTTAATAGTTTTAAAAACACCTAAAAATTATTATCAACACAATATATTTAAACCGTGTTTATGAAAAAATACCTTTTCTATGTAACAAATGTTCATCATTCAAATGATCAAACTAAAATACAATTCAAGAAAAAGAATTTAAATACAAATGTAAGATTATTGTTATAAAAATAATCTATATCTTCCAGACAGCGGAAATACGCTATAGCAAATGGTGTTGATTGTGTTAAATATTGTGTTATATATTTAAATGTTATTTAAATCTGAGGTACCAAATTTATCATTTTAAATCTGTAGGTATTTCAAAACGAATCCAAACACATGAAAATACAATGATAGCATCCTGGTTATTAAATAATAAAAGTGGATATTAATTAGGAACATTACGATTGTACAAAAATACATTTCCCATTAGAATAAAGAACGGTACATGTTTTGCATCAATGTAGGCTACATGTTATCAGTAATATTAGTAAGATAGTAAAATAAATAAATTATAGTAAATATAACACAATTCACAGACGATTTATTCACTTTAATTTTGTTTTAAATTAAAGAAATACAATACAAGCTCGTGTGAATGAAAGTTTTTTTCAAAACATTTTTGTTCTATTAAAAATGCAGACTTATTATTGACACTAAGAAACTGAAGCGTTTAAATTATTTCCATATCATAACCCTTTTCAAATTTTCGATATAATTTATTTAATCAAATTTGATTGAAGGCTTTATCTGCAATAGATACGTTAATTGAATCATGAAATCGATATTAGTAATTAATATTGAGGGAGTCAATCAATAAGAATATGAATAAATGACGGATCATTCAGTTGATCTGATTGCTTATTCGTAATGCTAACGAGTTATGCTGGAATTATTGAATGATTTAGTATCATTATCAATCATCGCGACAACATCAACAGTCCAAATTAACTACTTCAGTTTATAAAATAACATGATAATATGTCAATGAAATAATAAAAACGTAATGTGACAAAGTAGATTTTGATCAATTCCAGCCTAGTTTCTATATTTGTCATAATATAGACAATGATTTAAAGATTTCTTAATTCTTGGTCAAATATGTTTTTATCCCAGTCGTAGCCAAGAAATTTATGGAAATACCCCCGCAGTAAGATTTGTTTTTAAATCTGGTGGTTTTCAATTGCCTCTAGCATCGTTTCCAAAATGGAGCTTAACAATTAATTCAAAAACACGTATGGGCGACAACATTTTAATAATACAGTTTAAAATTTAACAGCTATCGTTGTTACTTGTATACAACTATTATGATTACGTAAATAATGTATTAATTAACAAACTGAAACTTAAAAATTAGTATGCTATTTTCGTTCAGGCATTCAAATCACAGCAGGTTGCAAGCAAAGCACTGTTTTGTCATCTCATACTGTTTAAACACATCACACAGCTTTAGCCTTTATAGTGCTTGTTAATTAGTTTGCTAAACGTTAATCCCGAAGTATTACAACTTAATTCATGAAGGTTTTCTTATGAATCTGTTTCTTTGCAGAATGTTTTCCTATACGTAAAGTGTGCTTGATCACATGCGTGATAAATGTATGACAAATCTCTCAGAAGTGTTGCAATTTCGATGACATTTTAAACAGACGTATGAACCATATTTTTAGTAGTTCACAAACCAATACTTGGGTTCACAGTTGCTACTTCAAAAATTTCTTTATTTAAATGAAACTTTAACTTCGCATTAAACGCAATAAACTACTTAATTTTTGTTTTAGGGTTATAAAATGTAAATAAACGTTTTATGAACCTTATAACTGCAAATTGAATAATTAAGTCAAATCTAAGTGACATTTTAAGACTTTAGTTACGAATCTTTTTGAAAACATATAAATTGTGTATTTCATGAAGCACTTTTTACGCTCAGCTTAATATTAATTGCTAAAATTCAATACAAAGATATAATTAACTATGAAATATAAAAACACTTTCTTGAACGAGTTTGCTTATATAAAATCTTTCGTAAAGGGAAAAAACAGTTATGAAGTAACAGTTACCACTTTGGTATTCAGTTGAAGTATTGAAGCGCCAATGTTTACCAAATGGAATGTGAAAATTGGGTTCCATCAAAGAAATAAGTCTCATAAGCCAAAGCCCGCTTTTGGCGCTTTGTATGTTTCAATTTCATCACAAACATCAGCCAATTCATGATATTCCAATCCTATCAACTTACTGTGGAGTTTTATATTACAGGGCATGGACGGACAACCCAATAAACCTTTTAACGGGTTACACCTGGAAAACCAAACTCTGCACACCTCTATATGGCATAAAAGAAGACTTTTTTTGGAATCCCTTTTTTTTGCAAACACACAAATTAGGTAATTTAGGGGGCTGCTAAAAAAAAGTCAATTTAAAACCCCATCAAGTAACACTTCATTTAAATGGCCATTAGTAGAAAAGAAAATCGGTGAAAACTAGAGGTCTCTATGTCAAAAGTCAACCCACACAGAACAGCGGAAATTTTTCATCTGCTTGAGATGCCCCATGGAATAATATACATCATTTTTCATGCATTATGGGTTGTACCAGGAAAATCTAAACTTAGTATTATTGTAACAAGAAACTAAAAACTAGCTTTTAGTTGTTATGAAAATTTTGCGCGCGACCCCAAAATATGGTATTTTGGGAGCAGCTTATATATTTTTTAATTAATATAAAGTCTAATCAACTGATACCTCTTAAGAAAGGCCTGAATGAAAGGCCTTTACATCGGCGAAAACCAGAGGTCCCTATCTCAATTCAGTACATTATAGCGGCTGTTTTAGTTGCCACGCTTTACTTTTAACATTTTTGAACTGCCCTGACATGCCTCATTTTAGGTTCTCAGGCGGAATTGTAATACCAACTAAAAAGTACTCTATTTGTCTTATGATGTGGTATGCTTACCTGGTACAACCTAATTAAATATCAATAGATGATATTAATGTATATGTTTAAGTGGGGTCTCTCAGATTGATGAAAACTAACAACTGCCGCCATTTAGTACTGGGTTTAGATAATGATCTCAAACTTTCCCCGATATTCTTTTTAACTCATGGTCATTTAAAATGACTGGTCACTTGATTGGGCTTTATATTTCACAATTTTGAACTGCCAGTAAAATACCCCAATAAGGAAGGGTCCCTGAAAAAAATGTCATAGCGACTAATAAGTAGTTTGTTAGTCTATTACAGTATCTTGTTATTATCTTGATACGATAATTTTACAGTCTAGTTTTCATGGCCAACCCATAAAAATGTAATAGGGGATATTGATGTACGGTATATTTTTACATGGGGTACCTCAAGCGGATGTAAAATTAAATTGGCTGCCATTCTGTAATGGGTTGAGATGGAGACTACTAGTTTTCACCGATATTTTTTACCAATGATCTTTAAATAAAATAACACTTGATGGGGCTTTATATATAAAATTGTTGCGCAACCTCCAAAAGAATCCATTTTGTAAATCCGGAAAAAAATTAGGATATCAACTAAAAACTTTATTTGTCAGCTGTGTAGAGCTATGCAGAGTTTGGTTTTCCTGGTGTAACCAACAAAAAATAGGGGGTCTCGATACTTTTGCCCAACTCTTCACGATATTTCAATCCTATAAACTTACTATGGAGTTTTACATTATATTGTTAAACTAATGAACGAAAACATTTTGAGCTTGCCTTAACAAATTGACTTTTTTTAAACATACTGAGGAATTATATACAGAAAATAAAATATTTTAATAATAAAAAACACTATCACACATGTAGAGAATCAATTAAAACGATTTTCATGGTGCTGAGAAAAACCGATGTTTTAGGACCAAGTTCCGCATCTTAAACGATGCTCCTTTACATTTATACACTGTAAGGCAATAAAGTATTTCCAATGACGAACTTGGACTTCAAACTTCATTGGCTAGTATGTATTTTAAATAAAATTGTGGTAACTTTAAGAATCCAAATAGGCTCATTATCTTTTAAGCTATTCATTCATTGTTTCTTTATTAATGATTTTCTTTTTACTCTAAATTTAAGACCAGGGTTTCAATGTTGTGCGACTTAATTTTTTTTACATATCAAATCAATCAAATCAAACATCATTTATTCCATGAATCAAAATATACAACAGTAATTCTAAAAAAATGGATCCTCCCCACATTGGCAGAGCCTGTGCGTGGGGAAACGAGTTATCGGTCATCATATTCTACAATCTATAATCTAACATTATATACCTCACAAGACCTAAATTCCTTTTAAACACAAACTGAAGGAGTATACAAATTACATTATTTATAATATGTTTCATTGGCCACAATTAATTGTGAAGGCCAATAAGCTAAAATAATAAATTGGTTCCATCTTTATAGTTTCAAAGGATCTAAAATGTCTTGAATGTATTTTTTTCTTTCTAAATATAGTTTTATTTAGTAACAATATAGTGAGTGGTTTTTAAACTTAATTTAATAGACGATTGTAATATACGCGTACAAATACCAAACATATCAAACGCAGTCTTTGATGAATCCTAGAGAGGATATTGAACATGTAATAACACTACTCTTACATGAAAGATAATGAATACCATTTTCAAAGAATATGAGCTAGAGAAGATCACAACTTCACATTTAGGTTGAAGTACTCATGTATTGGAGCGAGAGACTCTCTCTTTTCACTCCCGATAATTTATTATTTTACAGTAAAATTACGAGATAAGTAAGTTCTTATCAGTTCAATAAAAGCAATCAGAGAAGAACTATCAGAAATAAAGCATCCAATATGCTGTTAATAAAATAGGTCTTTGTGTCATAATTTCTACAAATAATACGATACGATTACTAAAACTTGACAACATTCAGTACAAACTCCACAACTCAGTAGTACCAAGTCCCTAATGAACAAAAAACCTCTTTTAAAAAATCGAGATAAAAGAATTCAATCAAACGAGTGAACAAACCGCGGGTTCTAAATCCTCGCTGGATCCCACATCATTCTGTCCTTCATAATGACGCACATACACAGCAGCATTGTATTATTCTTTGAAAATTTTCCTCATTTTAATGTTGTCTTTATATTTTTCCACAGTAGAGTTATACATTGTAACATTTGTACGGTTTAATTAGCGCTCCTCATAATCCGTTAAGGTTGAAAAAAATGAGGATAATATTTTTAACGCATTTTTAGCCCGCTGCCTAGCATAATGTATTAATAACAAGCTTAAACAACGATATAAACAGTATTTAATAAATAAATGCTAATATTAACACTAGATTTGTTCTTGGAGACTAATCAATTTTATCAATTTTACACAACCATATTTTGAAAATGTATATTATATAAACATCATTAGGATATATGTTTATATACCTACATACATTATTAGGATCTATCCTATTTGTGGATATGATACATCTCAGTACAAAACTTTACCGAACTCTATCCAAACTCTCTTGTGTGTTTGAATACCAAATACCCATCCAATCACCTAAAATCAAACCTTTATATTAGTATTGTTACTAATCCGATGTTTGTTCGTGCTATTTGATTTGAATTGCCACTTAACGAGCTTTGCATAGTAATATAATCTGGCAGTTTATGCATTGATTGGAATGAAAAGGAATGTTGGGGATATATAACTATACTATAAACTATACATAAGTATGTTTCAAACTATAGCTATTGCTTACTATTGTGATTCGGACTTATTACTTAAGTTTAACAAATGAAATTAGTTTTACTATCAACCACTACAAGTCATATCTACAGCTAAAAATGATGGATGACAACAACTTCTGTGACATTTAGCTCAAAGTTTTTTGGTGCATGCCTTTACAATGCTATGCATATGTGCTGTCAGTGAACCTATATTTGCTGTCAAGTAGTCAAAAAGCAACGGTTGATCGATTAATACAAAACTTTAACTGTATCCAGAACCAAAGTAGTGGAGTATTAGAGTAGAGTTTTAGAAGTGGGGAAAATAAAATATACCTTGACTAAGCTACATTTAATAATATAACTAACTAGCCTTGTAGGCCGGGATTCTTGTAGTCAGTTTAAATATTATAATATACAGAAAAGCAGTTCCTTACTTACCAATTTTGCATTTTTCTAGATATGCAGACAAAAGAATTCTACACATAACTGTCATAAACACACTACCTGACAATTTTAAGGCAAAGCAAAAACCTTGCAAACAAATGTCACGTGGATATGTATTTTCGTGGTATATATTTGACATACGATAACTAAACTAAAACAGCAGCTTTATAGATTTTTGGACATAGCCCTGAGAGAAAAATGTGAAGCTACTTTCCACATGGGGTAAGAGTAGTCAAATACCACCATTGCATATTATATCAGTTGACATTTTCATTAATGACTTGCACTCTTGTCTTTTCTGTAAAATGTTGAGAAGTAAGGGCACTAATGGGACTAATGCGTATCCAACAGAAATACAGAATAAAAGGCAGCATAGAGTTAAGACGTTCACTACGCCAACCAAAGGAATGTACAGACAAAGTTAGTATTTGAAATATTTTTTTATTTCATAGGGCTGTATTTACTACTTGTGCAGTGGTTTTGTGTTTTCTAAAAAAAAAAGTTTTAATCAAACGTTTTTATAAAAAAAAAACTAATAATTCTATTTTCGGACAGAATATTTTGCGATAAAACAGATTTAAACTCATGGTAATTATTGGCATATATAGTTAAACATTACACATTTCCTGAATAATAAACAATAGTAGTTTCATGATTTGCAATGTACAGATAAAACTATAGTTTTTGTTGTATAGATGAATCCACACAAATCTAAATTCATTAAAAAACACTACGCTCTACCACCACTAAATCAACAACGATGTGACGTATTAGTAATAATTGAGTTGAAGAAAAGGTGCGCGTATAGTGTGGGATTCCTATAGTGTAACGTCACCACTGTAAAGACGTTTTAAAATGACAGGAGACGGAAGTAGTGAAAATAAAAACTATATAAGTAATAGCAGCCACTGCTACACGGACCGTGGCAGGAAGGTGAGACGGTCGCTGGACTAGCACAGACGGGAGAATTGTCGAGTGGTAAGGATACCTGGGTATGGCGCGGTCACAACAGCCAATGGGAATTTATTAAAATATCACCTGACATAACGTCACAGACGTGCGTGGTGGATATGACATGATTTACGTATCGATCCTTTATACGCACACACATTTGATACAAATCAGATTTTCTAGAAGAAACGCTGTTTTATAAGATATATTTATTACATGCAAAATCATCAAACATAATACACATAGTTGGACGAGGAAAAAACAGTCTATAACAAAGGAAAATAAATATGAAATGAAGTGCTTTGATCGTTTGGGGGCACGAAAACGTCCGATGATTATTTCTGTCAAGTTATCGTGTCACTTTGTCTTTCCACCTTTTCTCTCTAAACTCTGACCAAGCGTAACATTTTGTATCCGCCTGAAATATAAAACTTGTATAAAAAATCTATTAGGTTTATCATAGAAAATTTAAATTATTACTTTTGTTACAATCAGAAAACTAAAGGCTATTTGTTTGCAAGCTGTATAAGACTTGTATAACACATAAAATTAAAAGATTTGTATAATAGTTGAGTTAGTCAATTAGCTACACAACTCTTAGAGAATTATTGTAAATTTTTGTCAAGGACCCAATTGAAATATCTTTCCTATTGTAAATAATTTGAAGTAAACGTTGACCTATTTATTCACATTACCCTTAATTGCACAATGTCAACCTCGAGTAACAGCATAACATTGAAACGAATCCGTTTACCTCTTAAAACTTTATTATTATTTAGAAATCACCTAAAAAATTTGTTGTTAATAAATAAATAGGAGGTTAAGAGAATAACAACGGAATAGGCTGTAATGAGTTTTACAAATAAATTATTTTTTAAGTGGAACCATAATGATAAGGTAAAGTGAGTTTATTGGATGCAAATGGCAGACCGTTTCTGCTACACAAATGATAATTTATTTGTGAGCTAGGATCATAATTGTCCAAGTAAACGGTGTTTGACTGCTAGGCATGTTGACAACGGTCCGTCATCACATGTAGGGTGTTACACTGTAGTCTGACTATAGGCTGTGTGTGCTACTGACAACACAAATGATCATTTGTGAGCTAGAATACGTTTTCCAAGTAAATCATGTTTGAATTTTAGGTGTGTTGCTCTATAGCTGATGAAAACATGTATATCAACCTAATCAATTTCACGGTCCTGAGTTCCCAAGACATTCATTTCATTCTACCCCTAACGCCCTGTCAACTCTTTTCTCTAACTATGGTCTCTTCTGACTCGTCTTGTATGATTGACGTTCGTTGTTGCCTGTTAAAATATTGTTTTAACTGTAAATAAATTACTGTTTATTCTGTTTAAAAAAATAAGCTGTATCCAGAAAAAAAAAACTACAACGGCAAGGTGTAAAATTAATGGATTGAATTTGCAATACAGCCGTTTTTACTGTCATGACTATAACTCAGAGAAGAAAAATATGAATTAGGAAAGTAGATCTTAAACTGATAGCAGCATAGCCAATTATCATTTGTGATGTTTTAATACCCTGTAATAATCCAAATAAATAAATAGAAATAAAACTAATGTCATACTTTATGTATACCAAGCTGAAAAACAGATTGGTGTTATCTGTTTCTATCTCCAACAACCAAGTAGCCAGGGTTCTTTTATTTTAATTATAAAAAAACAATACAAATCGTAACGGTAGATTGAGGCAGATTTCTTTGAAGAAAGGACTAACAGTGGCTTCCCTTTTTTGGTATAGACGTAAAATATAAACAGTATATCATAGTGTTCTTTAAACTAGAATTTGAAAGACCAAACAATGTATACTGTCACGCAAAAAATACGATCGAGATACCATTTGTTGGATAGGTTATTGTTGCTACATTGTAAAGCATATCTGAAACAAATGGGCTATATATCTTGGTGCTAGTGAGCTCAATAATCTCCGTAATCCAACATACGATGCTCATCTAGAGATTATCTGCTTTAGACTTTCTTGCTATATCACTCTCTCTTTTTACTCAATTTTCGTCGAATAGGATTCGTATATTAAAACCGACCGAAAACTTATGCACAATATGACAAAATTATTATCGGAACATCTCAATCTCATTTCTCGAATCCAGAACAAGAAATCTCTAAATTCAATCCCGTTATATAAATGTATTTTTGGAACTCTACCCAAACTCTACCCAAAGTTAAATGATAGATCATCAAAATGATAATAAATCATGCCGAGAATATCTCGAATTTCGGATATGTATAATCAAACTTACAAAGTAATTACACACGTCAAGACTTTGTCAGGTTTAATATAACAAGAGAAGTTCAGTGTAGCTGACGCCTCATGTCAATCTTCTACATTGTCTTTCCTACATCAATTAACCAGTATGTCGAAACTTATCATGTGATAGTAATGTCGTGACTTTCACTTCCTTGACAAAGCCGAACAATGATATTTGTTGAATTCAATTTTTGTATTAAGGGGCTTATCGGATTTAACATAATTCAATTTGAAACATTAAGAACACACAAATATTTTTTTTATATTTTAATCTACCTTTAAGCTACATATAAGAGTTTAACTGGATCGATGTCTTGTGGGTGAACATAAAAAGCACTAGGTAATCAAATTGTGATTAAAACCAATCCTGCTAAGGGACCCTTAAAACTTACATTTCCAGGAGAATATTGATTTTAAAATCTCTAGTTTAATTGATTTACAAAATAATAAACAGAGTAACGATTAAACTTGTACATCCTTCACGCCAACAGCTAATACTCATGACTTGTGTATTCAACTTGTAATAAGCTGTAAGCATGAGTTTACATACTCCATGGTATTTATCAGTTACCTTGTTTGGATATATAAAATAGTGCATAAACTCGTAATTTAATATTAAAAGACGATATGCAGTTATCTTAATGCTTTGAATTACTTTAGTGTAAATTATTAAGCCAAATTTCGATGTGTAATTTGATTTGTTTCTGATCTTAAGCACTGTCCTGTATTCACAACTCTTACAATATTTGCAGACTTTTGTTTCAAGTGTTACATTTCCTAACAAACAGAGCATGGAATTCAATATTTAACTAAATTACACATAGTAATATAGCATAACTTACTGTAGAAGCAGCGATTTGACATTCATACCTAGAAAATGAAACACATTACTAATTTACTTTTAAATGCCTGATGTTAAAGTTAGATATGAAAATCAAATGTTGTACATGTATAATTAATAAAAACGTCACAAACATCGGAATAACTGTAAATTAGAAAATTAACATATAGAATGCTGGGTCGCTGGAATTTTCTCCCCCTTGAATTTTTTCACCCCCTGGGCAAAGCTGACATCACTATGATGTAGTAACCTGAGCGCTCTATAGTTTGTTCGCGGGTAGAATTCTACCCCCACGGATTTGGGAGTCTAATGAAAATAGACAGAGCGTGATAAATTAGATTAGCAATAAAAACCGGAATTTTACCCCCTGTCCCTATATCTGGCGTTTACGCAACTGGAGGTGTACGGCTAATTGGGATTTTACCCCCGGATTATCCCCGGATCTTTACCCCCGGAATTTTACCCCCTGTACAGATATAGAAATTAGTGAGATTAATTAATTTTCTAATTTCAGTTTTGATTGAATAGTAAGAATTTTATTATTAAATAGTCTATCTTAAATTATTTGTAACCTCAAATAATCAAATAGGTATAGCTGTTTGATTTTGATATTCGAGTTTTACTATTCGACTATTTGGGCCAACTGTTAATTAATATGTATGTAAACATACTGAACTGACTTTTGAATGATAATTGGGTGAACATTTCTTAAACGATTTACCATAAGATCGTGGAAAAACAATTTATTTCTTTTCTGTTGTACACTAGCACAATAGGCTGCACAATAAACTGTTCCAGCTTCGCTGCAATCCCATGGTTACTTGTAAGCCTGACCCTCGATAAAAAAAAGAAGAAAAAAAACACTAGCACAATATACCTTTTAGTTTCTTTAGGCACAAACCATGGGTTTACTTACAGTAGTCAAAACAAAAATTGGTCAAATACTTTGTACCGGATGCTACATGTACATTTTACAACAGGTATTTTGTACCTTATTTAGTACAAACTATCAATAGCTCATGGTTTGTGCCTGAAGAAACAATGAGGCATATTTTGTTATTGTTCCACGGAAGTTTAGTAAATTGTTAAACCTACTTACTTACTTGAATACTTGTTGTCTTAATCTTTGACCGATGTATCTCGGATGGATTGCGTTGTTATACTAATATTTACAAAATTATTATTTACAAAAACTTGCTTTACAAAATTCCAAAAACTTAAAACTTTAAAACTTAGGCTGTGGTAAGCGAGCCACAGCCTAAAAAAAAATGGTCGATACAATTACTCATATGGGCTACTCAGTTTGTTTACATACATATTAACCAACAGTTGGCCAAAAAATCTAATTACAAAAGTGGAATGAGGTTACACTAGATGAACTAAGATATGCTACTTCATAATAAAATGTTTACTATTAAGTTCAAACTGAAAGGAGAAAATTAACTATTATCACTAATTTCTAAATCTAGGAGTGAAAATCCAGGGGATTAAATTTCGGCGGTAAAAATCCGGGCCGTACATTTTGAGCTGACTTCATAAAGGAGGTAAAAATTTGGGGGTAAAATTCCGGTCCGTACACTCTAGGTTTTATAATTTAATGTGTGAGTAAATTCACAATCGTGAAAATATACGTTTAATTCCACCTTAATTTATTGAACTGATTATGTGCAACTCAAAAGTTCGCAGCCGAATTTTTACTGGTTTTACCCCTGTTTTGTGGCGGCAATTTTGCTCTGGGGGTAAAATTCCAGGGGGGATAAAACTGCGATACCCCAAAATGTTCATATATTAAAATAGAATGTTATAGAAATCTTTTTACATTGCATTACAAAGTGTTGTTTTTCTCGGCTAAGGATTTATTTTACAGAATTAAAATAATAAATAAAATCGCGGTATTTTCAGTGAAACATTTCCACGAAGAAATATGCACACGGAGAATGAGCCATATTTCCTGCCAGACATACAGTGTGGGGCAATTGTCACTGTCAACTTGGATAGTTGAACCTTCATATTGGTCAGTTCAACTTACTCATTAATTTAATCATAAGCAATCACAAAAATATATTTAAACACAAACATAAATAGCTTGAACAAAAATTTAGTACGATAAAATGTTTTCTATTTGTTTATTCGTTTGACTATGGATATATTTATGAGCAAATCTAACAAATCTGGGATTAATTTTTGGTTAAGCCTATCGCTTTTATATTTTTAGGCTAGCTCACTATAGTTCTTGCGAAAATCTTACGAATCGGAGACACTTAAGCAAATAAAAGATGTGTAATTTATTTAAGTGAATAATGATTTACACCAGTTTGCTTAATAAGTACTTTAAATTCAAAGAAATTAAAATATTTGATTATATTACCTACTCTACAGACATATTGCTATGTAAGCTGCGTTAAAAATAACAATTCGTTCAAAGAACGGCAGCGATTCATATTACATTATTGGTAATGGTATTAAACTTATTTATTACCATTTTAGTGAAGACAACGGTCTTGTCGATTCAGTTTTACTACCTATGGAGTGTAAATAAATATCTTTTTTGTACGTAACTTGTGCTCGATCCTTCTCAAATGAATGGTTAATGTAACAAAAATCTATAATACAATTAAAGTGTAGTGTTATATATGCTGAGTTGGTTTAGCTTACTGGGTTTAGTTTGCCAGCTATTATCAAATATTAATATTTGTATTAGAATGCTTGGCCCGTGGTCGAAAACTCGGCCAAAAGTATGTATTGTGCAAACTTCCCCGTTTTAACCCCACGATGAAAATAAAACATGTGTTTGGAATTTCTTCTATTTTTTTTTTATTTTCTGTTTATATTTTGTTGGTATTTCGTCACCAACATGGCAACCCATAAAGCCCATGTAAAATAAAAATAAAAAATTTTAATTAATTTTTCGTGCTTTTTTAGGCTAAAGGGAATCTGCCCATCTACAGGAAAATATTTTTCACTTGGTACCAACCGCATGTAATTCGGTCCTTTAGTATGGCTAGGCTAGCTGTCGTAAGTTTTGCAAAAGTTTTTTAGTAAGATAAATAACTAAAACACGTGTTTATTCGTTTTTAAAAAGAGAATGTAAAAAAAGTTAGTGTGTTGTGTGTTGTCTTTTGACCCATGAAGATGTTAGTTAAAATGGTTCAAATAAAATAATGCTATACCTACTTTCACTGACTACTCATTTTTTTTTGAAAGTTTATTTGTAACATATAGAAAGTCAACTCTATCTAGCATTGTAAGACGAAAAAATACATATCCAAAATTAGACAGAGTGCACCAGAGTGTAGACATGGTAAACATTTGTTTTGTCTCTGAAGAATTCAAGAACGATTCCATAATTCAGTTGTAGTTATATGTAATATATACTACAATGTAAATAAAACATTGATACTGTGTTATTTTGCACACAACAAAAGACGGCAGATTAAACGATGTTTGAATTGACTAGTCTAGTAAATAAGTTTTAATCCGATTTCCCTGCGGCGGAATGAAGTTTGAAACTTTTTTTAGCTTCTATACCATTTCCTATGTTATTCAGCGAGCTTTATCTTGCGCATACAAAAACACATGATTTTAGCGCATCTACATAAACTATGCGTAACCTTAAGCCACGTTTAAAATTAAAACAACATCCTGGACGTTTTTTGTAATTTGAAAGATTATCTTTTCTTGATGTCAATCATCATTCAAAATTTAGCTTACTAAGTTAAAAATAATTTTAAGATGTTATTGTTGTTTAAGATGTTATTTTAAATAGTTTATTCTAATTATTTAATCTTCAAATAACCTACAAAAAATAATAATACTGACTGAAAATGCTCCCTAATATATTTTTGTCTTAATCAAAGATGAAACAAAATAATTTTAAGCTATCTTTCCCTCTATGTTTAGATTTTTAAGATTTTAATTGTGGTTCTATTTTAACCATGAGAATGATTTAAACACAATTAATCTAACGTAACTAAAGGTTAAAGTGTAAATTGTACTAACTCCACTACAAATCTTTAGGCTATACTTTTGCCTTTGAATTTCATGAAAAATAAATGTATACGTCAATTCCAAAGTACATTTACCTAAAATGGGCTGATAAATTTAATTCAGGAATTGTATCAAGGGTCATTCAAGTTAGATAAAATGTTATAGATAAATGACAGACTATAGTATGCAGAAACGTCATTTTATTCATGCTTGAAGAATATGAAACGAAATTTGATTAATTAAGCAAAAATAATTATGTAAGGGTACATTTAACTAGCTATTCCCATGATGTCCCAGTAAAAAAAAAAACATTGTTCAGACAATTGAATTTCGTTAGACATTATTGTAAAAAGAACGTTTCATATGTATATGTTTTTCAGTCATAGGTTGTTTTTTATTATAGAGCAATATTAAATAGGGAAAGGTTATTTATTTTCCTATTTATTTAACATATATTTATATACATATTTTGTTAATTTAAAAGTATTTAAAGAAGCTTTAATGTAGTTTAAGTTTAAAATTAAGTGTCAACCGAACAGACGGTTATTTATCCATTGTTTCGTAAAGTTTAACTGTTGACCTGTGAATGTATAGGGTGATTGGTACTCAGTGTGACAAACATTTTTTGGTGTAAGTACAAAATAAATGCAGTATGATGATGCATATAAAATGTTCCAAGTCTAAAAATTAGCATACCAAAGAATTATTTTATGTTTTTTTCAAAAATAACTATGTTTTTAAACGTAATGCAACTATTTCTCAATTACCTGTAAATGGATTTGAGTAGATAATGTCATTTTCGTGTTCTACATTAAATTTTGAATAAGAATAATACAAAATGACAGAGGATCAGTTGTAAAAACTCCATTGTAAATAGATTCAAAGATAAAAATTAAGATGTTTGATAAACATTTTAAAAAACATTGGTCAATTGCATTTTTCACTCCCTGTATACAAGAAAGTGTCGGAATATGTTAAAAACTGCGCCATTTTATAAGCTTTCCAACCATATGCTACACCATTGAGCTTTATGTCTGCTAATGTACGCTTTCGTGGTTTGAAGACTACAAAGCATGGTGTCTTTAACATTTAAAACATAAAAAGTCGGCATGTATTAAGCAAAAATTGTATTTTTGTTTCAGCTTGAACAGTAAAACAGTAAAAAAGTTCCCTGTTTTCTGGCATTCAAACCACTAAAACAAACAAAAAAATATCTAAACCTCAATAGTGTAGCATATGGTTGGAAAGCTTATAAAATGGCGCAGTTTTTAACATATTCCGACACTTTCTTGTATACAGGGTGTGAAAAATGCAATAGACCATAGTTTTTTATAAATTTTTATCAAACATCCTAATTTTTATCTTTGAATCTATTTGCAATGGAGTTTTTACAACTGATCCTCTGTCATTTTGTACTATTCTTATCCAAAATTTAATGTAGAACACGAAAATGACATTATCTACTCAAATCCTTATACAGGTAATTGAGAAATCGTTGTATTAAGTTTCAAAGCATGGTTATTTTTGAAAAACATAAAATAATATTTTGGGAAGCTAATTTTTAGACTTGGAACATTTTATATGCATCATCACACTTCATTTACTTTGTACTTACACCAAAAAATTTTTGTCACACTGAGTACCAATCACCCTGTATAACAATTTGTTGTAAATAAAGCACTTATTCATTTCATTTCAATGTATACTGAGAACACATGGCGAAAGTTAGTAACATTTTCAACATGTTTGTTGGTACTCTAGCCTAAAAAGAATAAAAAATCATTTAAAAAACCCCATGTAATTATTGTTTGTGGAACGGTTCGAGAATTGGAGAAACACGTTGTAATACAAAACTAAATGGGATTTATACAAAGATATAATTTGAATAAAAACGATGTCATTAACCGGGTATCTTGATTCAGATGAGACGAGGTAACTGATTTGATTTTGCAGCATTAAATACAAGAGCATTAAAGTATTCATAAACAAGTTTCAAAAGTTCAGTTTTGATAATGACAGTACTGTTTATGATTCAAACTCTGTCATTACTTAATTGGTCGTACTAGAATATTATTTTACAAAATTCGAAAACATCGTGTGCGATAAACGCGTTGAATATTTTATAAAGTATAATTTGTAAATCTATATGCATATAGCTTGCAGGTGTCATCTGCAATTGATATTTGAATTTCATCATTGAATCGACAAATGTGTTTAATATTGATGAACGTCATCGATAGGTCAATGAAATGCCTCAGACGTTATGTCACATTAGTATAGATTAATCAATTTTTTCTTAATCAATTGATTGATTTCATTTATGTTTTATCAACAGTGGAAACCTTACAATCTTTGGTTTCTCGAAGAAATGTTAGACATTTCTTAAAAGTAACGTTTTAACTTTACACACATAATTTTACATAAATATTTTGAAAATATAATAAGGTATTTTAATTTTCCTTATTTGAATTACTTGCGAGCTTTCTGCAATTAAGTGAACAGGCTAAAGAGGAAACACAAATTACACAAATTTAAACGGTAAAGCAGGTTTGTGTCAGTAATGTACGACAGTTCTTCCACTTTTGTATTTAACGATTTACAAGTAAACGTGTTTTGAAATGATAAAATAAAAGGTTAATAATAATCCTGGTAAACTGAAGACTGATTGGAAAATGGTAAACTATTTATTCCTCACCAAAACAATTCCTTAAGCTAGTTTTCTAGTTACCTTACCGGATAAGCTGTCTAACTTATCATCGTGGCAACTATGAAAACTAAACCTTTTTAAACATAGTATTTTCGGCGAAAAACTATATTTATCATGGAAAACATATTCAAATAACACGTAGGCATTTTAGTAAATTATTCAATTTTAAATGCTTTAGGTACCACAACTGAAATCCCTTAACACCATTTACATGGAATGTATGAGCTACTTATTACAATTACTTTATAACAAAGCCAAGCATAGAAAAAGTTTGAGCGGGAGTTTACTTTAGCTGAAAATTTAGCTTTTGAGTTAAGAAAATAGTTTAACGCGCAAGTATTCAAACCATTAGGCAGGTCATTTAAGAGAAACTTATTTTCACGACAAATTAAAGTTGAAGGATTTAGTTCTCCATTAATTTAAGTTTTAATTCGACATGACTATTTTTTTGCGCTAGATAATACTATAAGGATGTGAGTCTAAACGATATTGTCTTTGCAACTATAGATTACATAAAACATTTTAAAATACAACGCACTACAAGCTGCTTTATTATTTGGAGACTTATGCAACAGATACATAAACAAATAAAAAATCGTTTATTGTAATAAATAGCATAATATATAAAAGTAAAACACATTAAACTACTCAAATAAATAGTTTAACTCCAAACTATTCACCATTACTACTCTGTTTATTGTATTTTCCACTAAAAATGACTGATTTTCAAATACTGTATAATATTATAAAATGCAACAAAGTCAAACAAAAACTCAATGCATAGACATTTTTGTATTTCAGCTTAGTTAATCGATTACAAAAGGGAGAATGGCCCACTCTAAAGGCAAATACACATTTTTTTACTATGATAAAACGTTGTTATGAAAATGTACGCGAACAATATTAAAGTGAAATGGGTGAAAGCTTTCACACATTCAAAACCTATCAGCATAAAATACTGCTTCGGAAATCGTAACGAAATTTAATTTACCGTTAAAATGATTTCTCTATCATCTGTTATTGCAGTATTTCACCTTTTTTAATTAATTAGGTGAATTATATTCCTATGATTTCAACTGTTTTCGTGTTACATTTTCCTTAACAGTATTCCCCTAACTGTATTTCTAAAAATATTTACCGAAAGTTAATATGTAATAACTTTGAAGAATCCGCGAGGAAGGATAAGAGAAGCGGGGAAATGAGACTCAGTCACAACCCACAATGTCTTCACACTTTCACACGTTCTCGCCTGCTTTTGTTGTTTACTTGTGTTCATGCTAGAACGGATCCCATCAAAACATGTGGGAGAAATGTGCCACCAACATTGAATACAGGGATTACGCATTCCTTCATACGCATTTACAAAAACAAGGCCCGGTATAATTGTGTAATTAGAAAATATTCTCTGGAATGTATTTTTCGGCCTTCGTAATTGTCAGTTTTGTTTCATTTGATTTGGCCTAACTTAAAATAAGCATCCTTGGTTGCTAGGTTCACATTTAGGTATGCGAGAGGGCGAAACATCTGGTGACCAAATAACACTATGAAGTTTAAAATTGGTTTTTGTGTGATAATTATTCATCATAATAATTATATTAACTTAGAATAGTGTATTGATATACGTGCGTTGCAAGATAAAGCCCTAATGCTACAGAGACCATAACCTAATTTACACAGTAATAAAAAAAAGACAACAAAGAACTCGTAATGAGGGTAATTAAATTTTATACACGAAACATAAAATATAATACATTACTTTCAAATATATATTATAATTATATCAAGTAAAGAAGATCAATATTTTTAATTCAATAGAAGTTTTCAAAGCCAACGAATTTCAAATGAAATGTGAAAATTGGTTTACATCAAAGAAATAAACTAGTTTAACTACCCCCGGCTCAAACCCCTTTGTTGTGTTTTAAAAGGGTTTGTTTATCCAAATTGATATTTTTCGGTTGTATTGCGTGTTAACAATTTGTCAAAGCTTTTATATCATTCGAAAAACGATGTAATGCGATAGCTTTTTGTCATATATTTTAGTGGGAGATTAACTAATGAATAAGTTTTTAAGCTTGATGATAAAAATATTTTTGGCCACAGCTACAGAAAATAGAATGACTGGTAATTTAACTAATTCAAATTTATCGTCCACTATGACGACCTCCCTCCAAAAAATTATATAAATATCTTTGACTATACTGCTTTTTATATCAAAGTGTACTTTTATATCAAAGCAACTGTTTATTTTAACTATTTAAGATTTACTGTGTCATAAGTTGCCATATAGTATTAGACCAATCTGTGATCTTTATAAACCTATAATTTTCTATAAAATTCTATCATAACTAGCCAAACAGCAATACCTAAACTATCCAATAAAATAGCTTGAAATTTGGTTGGAACTAATATCGTTTACTTAACAGCCTGAGGACATATTTAATAGTTTACCTGTTTTCAATAATTGGTTTTCAATATTTTCTCAGAAACCAATTCTCGGTACCTTGAAATGAAATATAAAAGAAAACAAACAATAAAGAAACAATTAATTTTAATTACTTCAACATTTGTCTGCAATCTTCATTTCTATTTCATTTTACACGAGTGGATGTTATTGTAGTGTATATTGCATTTTATTTCGTTATTAGCTGACTTTCGTTAATTAGAAACTTCATACTCTTGGTAGCAAAAACTGAGGTATCCTATAAATTTACTGGCTAACACAACTATTAGCTATAGAACAGATTTTAATAATCAAAGTCCTATTAGTTATATAAAAGTATTGTTTTGTAATCCAGATCAAAATTGCATATTAACGAGGTTTACAAGCACCACTACACAGAACGATAATTGCTATCAGACCATTATGGAGCATTGTTCTGCAAATTTTCAATGTTGTTACGAGTGCATTAAATTTCATATTTTTTCTCTAATCCTTACGTTCTCCAATGTTTATAATCTTTGCTAAAACAATATGAATATTATACCTCTAAAAAAAAAAATTAATAACGTTCCAGATACTGAAGTGTAGGTGAACAAGAATCAAATGTATGCGTGATTAAAAATACTTCTGAAATTTTGATGCAGATTATATTCACTTATCGTAGATTATTTAGTTTAGATCAGATGTGAAAACATTGAGCCCTTAGATATATCCAGCACCGGTGGGATCGTTTGCTTGCACAACAAGTCAAACGAAAGATGTAGTTGGCAATTTTACCAAGTGTTTAAAAAATAACAAAGTCATAATTTATTTTTTACCATTTAAACTTGTGAAAAAAAAACTATAACACTCGGCTTTATTCAAACGTCCTTATACGAACGAGACTCGTGGGTGGGTCTGTGTTCTCACACGATTCACCCAACAAAGTCCGCTACTTGCAACTTTACTTTTAAACAAACCTCGGTTGTTTTTCACGAGTAGTTTGAAGAGTTCGTACAGTCAATCGACGAGACTCGTGGATGGGTCTGTGTTCTCACACGGTTCACCCGACAGAGTCCGCTACTCGAACATCAAAACAAAGTTGTTTGTACGACAGTAGTCTTTTACATTTTAACAGCACATAACAACAACAACGAGACTCGTGGGTGGGTCTGTGTTCTCACACGGTTCACCCTACAAAGTGTTCTGCTTATGTCGTTCTGCTTATGTTGTTCTGCTTATTGTCAAAGTCCAATCACGAGACACGAGGCCGTGCGTTCTCACGCATTCGACCCCGTTTCGTCTCTGACGGACGTCGGGTGTGCGTGTGTGCGGTGCGCGTCTTTCACGCTGGCCTACCACACCACCACACGTGTGCGAACTCTTAGTTCTTACACGTTTGAACTGTAGGGAAATCGACGGTCGAGCTGTTGGGCTCTACCGTCGATCGTCTTTCCCAGTTCACAAATATCGTCCAGTTCACTCACGTCCGTGTTTCACATCTGTCAAAGTGTGTGTAACGCTCACAGATCATACATACCAGAGACAAACGCTCTTGACTTGTCCCACACGACAGCAGCTTCGGCTGTCTCGTGTGCACGACACTATCGTTCGATTACTGTTACTGTTTTTACAGTTACGAGTATTTCAGCTGTTATCTATCGTTCACAACATGTGGCGGTCTTATTTCGTCACAGCTTTTGTGATTCCTTCGATGTTCATGTTATACATTATAATGTCGCAGCGAGAACTGCCAGCTCGGATTTGTTCATATATACAATTTATGGTTAGTTTCATATTATGGTTAGATATATTAGGTAATAAATTAAAAAGCAGTTTGATTATTATTCTCAGAACCAAAATCTTGGTAAAATGTAACATCTTGGTTTACAAAAAAAGTGAGCGATTGAAAAAATATCAACAAACAACTTAATATACAAACCAGTTATTTTAATCAGTTCCATCGTCCATTGCCTTTACGATTTCACACTTACCATTAAGTAAACATAGTAACAGATATTTCATTGATTTTAGAAACAAAAGAACACTGTGTACTGCTTAGTTTTATTATATTTTTCCATGGTTTCATTTAATCAGTGGTGTGGCAAAACATAAATAATAAATTTTTCAAATAAAGTAAATGTGAACTGAAAGCTATGTTAAGATAAAATAAGAGTATTTTGTATTACCATTTGATAATTAAATATAGTTACACATATACAACAGATTTTAGTACACACAAATCAACGACGTACAATTTAGTTAGTGATGATATTCTTTAGTTTATTTCAAGCATAGGTCTATCAAAACACAATAACTAAATTTACCTAAATATACATATTATAAATAAACGGTATCAGCATTCTGACACATACTTTCTCCCATTAGTTTGTCAACAACCTTTATCATGTGTAAGCGGTGGGATTAAATATACGGAAATGGGATTTATACAATTTTGTTCACAATTTAAAGGACTACATAATAAATTTTTATCAAAATCTTTCGGGCCATTTTTGTGAAAATCGGATTTTTCCATGATTTTATGGGGTTTTATGGGAAAATAACATAATTTACAATAACTTTTGAACCATAATTTTTACAGAAATGGGATTTGTACCATTTTGTTCAGAATATAAAGGACTATAACATACAAAATCTTTTTCAAAATCGTTCGGGCCGTTTTTGGGAAAATCCTATTTTTCCGCTTTTTTATGGGGTTTCATGGGAAAATTCCCATTAAAAATAAAAAAAATTTAAAAATGAAAAACTATTAAAATTTTAAGGACTATAACATACTATGTTAAAATAAAACCGGATTTTTTTCTAAAATCCTATTTTTCGTTATTTTATGGAGTTTTTATGGGGAAATAACATAATTTACCATAACTTTTGAACCGTAATTTTTACAGAAATGGGATTTGTACCATTTTGTTTAGAATTTAAAGGGCTACAACATACTAAATTTTTATCAAAATCGTTCGGGCCATTTTTGAGAAAATCCGATTTTTCCGGTTTTTTATGGGTTTTTATGGGAAAATCCCCTTTAAAAATCAAAATTTCAAAAAAATGAAAAAAACGCCTGGAGATACCATGGACTAGAACCTACATACCAAATTTCATCGAAATCGGACCACAAGTGTAGTCTCTAGCTCTGTACACATCCAGACACACAGACACACACACACACACACACACACACACACACACACACACACACACACACACACACACACACACAGACATCACTTCGAAAACCACTTTTTTGGGTCCAGGGGGACCCAAAACGAATATATCCACTCAAAACTCAAACTCGAAAATTTTGACGAAAACAATACTTTCTCCATATACTATGGTATAGGGGGAGAAAGTAAAAAACGATGTGATGTGCACGTTATGTTAAGTTAATCAAACACATGTTAAACAGTTCAAATTTATTTAAAGTAGCCTCCAAATTCATTCAAAACATATATACATTGTAATTTTCTTACTGTTTCTATGAAAATATACCAATAACATTATTTTCATAACATTTAAGACGCTAAAAATCGAAACCAGAGCCTGAGTTGATACAGCAACGCTTTTAGAATATTTTTTTTTATTATTTCTATAATCATTGACTTAGTTTTTTGAATAAAATGATCTTTGATACATTTTTAGATTAAATAAACCAATCCCATAATTGTGCGAAATATTACATTTAATTTCATTGGCACCAGCTGTCTTAAATTTGTGAAATATGCAATTTGGTAGTTTTTCTTGTTTACATTGAAACGTTAAAGCAAATGTAAATACTGTGAGTATTCTCATTGCAGATATGGAGACCAATCAATATTTACTTTTAAAATCCTCACCTCAGAACTTTTAAATCCAAAGGGGCAAAGCACACTGTCAGTGTCGAAGTGTGGATAGTTCTATAATGGTCCTTGGTATAGTAGCTATATTTTTGTAAAATTTAAGCCCAGTTGGTTCAGCAGTTTTTTCACCTATTAGGAATACACATACAGACAGACAACATTAGATTTTTATATAATATTCTAATAGTATAGATTAATTTACACCAGGTAATATCAGTGTTCCACAAATGGCATATAAGTTGATTTTATTCAGAGTAATAAGTGTTAGTTTTGTTTAAACATAGTAAGTTTTGGATACGTTCCGCAGCGAACTTGCGATATATTACCGGTTAATATCAAAATATCGATTTTGATTCGGTTCGATAAATCGTTTCTTCAACGTCATTTTGCTATATAAACATTGACTTGAGTGATAACTGATAACATACTGTGTGATTGACATGATCTGTTTTATCATATTATAAAATTAAATTCAAAATAATATTTATATCGATACGAATCACAATTGATATATATTTATTAGTTATTTTTTATTGTATGCAATACACCACGAAATACTCTTCTGTTTTCCCAATATTTCTACATTTTCAATATTTACTGGTGATTAAAAACACTGCTGGATTTAAAACCTCATTCAATTTATATTATTAAAATCATTTAGAAAACAAACTTTGATTACTTAAATACATCTTTGCTCACTGAATCAAAGAGCAGTTAATTTTAAATATTGGACAGGTACTCAGATTGATTAAATTGGTACATTTCAATTTACTATGGCTCAATGAACAACCTTACCTATTTCATTAGTTTTCAATACGCCCTATGTTTTTTTATTCCTTATATTAGATTTGTGAGAAAATTAGTATTGGCCTCCAGCCTAAAAACCTAACTGTATTACATTATTAAAATTGAAATTATTGAACCGTCATAAATCGATAGTAATTTATATGTGCAAAAATAATTTGCTATTTCACAATTCATAAGTAAAGTATTTCAATATCATGTTTATTCTTTATTTTAAAAATCCGCCTTATTCTTAAACTCTCGAATGTTAAGGTGTACATACTTTTAACTTACTCAAAATTATTAAATAATTTACTGCGGTACCATGAGCGAGTTAAACATTTGGTATAGGATGTTGAGAATATGCGGTTTACAGCACACAAAAATAAAGCAATGCCGACCACCACAGTTAATTTATTATAATTTATGTCCATGGCAAAACTAACATACCAACATTCTTGTCTGACTTAATGAAATACGCACTCAATAGACTATAGTAATTCAAAACATTTAATTTTGGCATGATAATAGGAAGCTATGTTATCGTAAGTAATAAGGTGGTAGAGGAAATTTGTAATGAAAATATTTTGTTTGGTAATAGAATATGCTCATATTGGCATATTTTATTCCCAATACACTAACTCACCTCTAAAAAAATTACAATCATATACGGCTGCGCAAGAAGTTGGTGGACATTAAAATACTCAAGAATAAAGCTATGTTGTTCTATCTATTAAAACGTTTACATGTGAGGGATAAATCATTCAATTCCTAATAAACAATACTCCTTCAGGACTGAAACCACATTCCTATTATCCCAACTAGGTCACACAATTTAAAACCTGACCTTTTACACATTGATATTTGGTCGGTAGAAAGGAGCTCACATAAAAAGTGATTTTATTACTGTTCGTGTGCCATAAGATGTAGGGTTCAAACGCATTTGCTACGAGTCAAAATCAAAGCAAGAGAACTTCACAAATGAAGCTAATGTTCTTAAACCCCACTCGGTTCATTAATAGTTCATCTCCTTCGCTGAGTTGGATGTACAGTAATCAAATATCTTTCTGAGAGTTAGTGATGAATGCGCTTGTCAAAGTTGAAACGGAACTGCACACTTTGGTATAACTTACAGAGTTACGTGAATGTGATAAGTTTGTTTTGCATGATTAGTAAAGTAACAATATATTTTTAACAATAGTTAAATTTAGGGCATGTTTTACTAAAATCTTTCTGGTTTATGACCTATTATTTATAATTTAAAAACGTTAATTAGTCTTTTAGATTGTTTTTAATTTTATAAACGTCACGCACGAATAATTGATCTAGGTGTTAGTAAATCTTACATTTATAAAAGTGTCCCAATGCCTCACCGAAATAAAGGCCAAACTTTGAAGTTGAAAGTAAGGTAACAAAATATGCGTTTTTTTATTCGTCACGTACCAGAAGTTCTCATGCTATGAAGACTTGTATTCGTTTCTCCCTTTACTTCCTGTTATAAAAAAAAAAATATTTGTACATAATCGAAGAAAAGTCAGAAGGTAAACATATTTCATAAAAATTACCTTAAACAAAATGTTATAAATTATAATTTACTTTTACATTCGAGCAAAAGCTTATCAACTTGCTTAAGATTTAATCGTAGGCTTGCTGGTGTGTAAGATGCAGGAGCTGTATTTACTTAGAATTGACATTTGTCTAAGTGTTAGACCTATAGAGAACCTAAACCTTTTTTACGTGAGATCAAAACAAATAAACCGGTAGTTGTTAAAGCAATGTAAAATGTATTTATCTATGCTTATTGCTTAAAGGCAGTTTGGATACAATTTCATAAACTGAAATAGCCCCGAGTACTATCAAGTAATTTCTTTGATACATCGGGTAAAACAATATCCCCTGCGCGTTCATAATAGGCTTTGCACTAATTCAATGGCGCTGAGTGCCTTCTCTTGTTTCTAGAATAAACATTTTACACTGGCGCAGCCTACAGAGGCTAAGTCTTGAATTTTCCAACAGATCAAAGCTCACTCATGATATATTCGTCATTTATTTAACTCATCCAAAAAGTAAAACAACTCTTCAGATAAACGATTGCTCGCCTAATTTCCCGTCTATTTGTGATTTTTCAACTATCATATAATATTATTTAAATGACTTTAATATTATTTAAATAATAATAATATTATTTAATATATTATTATTTAAATAAAAATAATAATATTATTTAATATTATATTATAATATTATTTAAATAATAATAACTATAATATTATTTAAATAAAAATTTGTCCTTTGTAGCATATTGAAATACAGTATACTGGTTATAACGGGTTTCTGCGCTTTAAGCTACTTAGCTGAAAGAAGTTTTATTTTGAAACATAAAACGAATTTTTCCGTTTCTACCGTTTTTTAATACTACGAATTAAAGTGTTAACTATTAATTAACCCGTAGTTAAGTAAATTTGTAATTACAATTTTTAAATCTGGTTACTCTTTTACAAAAGAGTGATTATATGGGAAACCGAAAGATAGTAGTTTTATTGGTATGAAGATGTCTACAACCATTGCTGTTCTAACTTTAATAAGAGTTTCTACAAAGTACACAAGAGAAAATATAAATAATATAAATAACAAATAGCTTTATTTTTCATAAAGTTAAACGCTTAATTACGGTATGGTGTCTTAAAGACATTTAAATACCAAATTAAAAATAACTGAGGTAATTTCCTGAATCAAATCGGTCTATTCTTAGATTTTGACTTTTTGGTACACGGAGACTTTGATGAGTATGTACTTTTCTACTGTTATATATGCTTTAAACATGGTTATGTGTTCGAATATGCTATCATTTTCAAACAATTCGTAGGACGTAAAAGTTACCCAAACAACTAATTCCGTTGCTAAGGGTAAGTTGTTTTTAATGGCAAACCGTTTAGAAAGGTTTGATAAATCAACGAAAATATCAAATTTGAGGATTAAATTACCTTCTATTAGTCAGCAATCCAATGTTGATCTGATGTTATCTGACATAAAACCTGTTAACACTAAAACACCCGTTTATTTTACCAGATGGTTGGCATCACGTTTTTTTGCCAAGTGATATAGAATATTGTGTAGAATTAGACTAATAACTCTCTGATATAACTTTGACATCTAAACACTTATATAAAATACTCGTAATTAAATCATTTACATCCATAACCAAACAATGTAAATTACATTATAAATTACCCGACTTAATAAGCTGTGTTGTCAAACGCAAACATTATTTTGTTGACACTGTCGAATTTTCATAATTTGACACAAACTGACCAAAGGTGAGACCAGTGAGACGAAAGTAAACAAATGCCTGGCTAATGTGATTTTGACTAATCTACTAATATATTAATGTTATATTATTTTCATTTCAGTCCAGTTGATCTAAACGATTCGTAACCAAATTTCGCATTGTTTCTACCTTTGTAGGCTATATTATATTATTAGCATGTGTGTATTATAAGGCTATACGTAAACATAAAAAATACATAAAATTAAGAGAATTGTCTATAAATTAAGGTCATGCTTTCATCGCTAACAAGCAAACTAGTTAAAATCTCAAACCAACGCCGTGTTTGTTACTTTATTCTCCGCTGTTTTAGGAATTATAATCGGACGATTGGTCAGGTCATAGTATTTAAAATCATTGTGAAAGAAAATTGACACTCCTTCCAACAGTGAATCGTGTTATCTGGCTAGGTTTCTGTAGGAAAGGAGTCAATCCCTAGACATTACTTTTGCCTGTTGTCAAATGTGTATGCAGAAAAGTGGTTCAAACTAGAAAATGTGCATTAGTGGTGGAGGAAGTTCTTTGAAGTCCGTAGATATTTCCATAACGAGAGGGATGAGGTGTTCATCACATTCCATCACCGCCTGGAATGAATTTAAAGAAAGTCTGCTTGCAGATTGGCATTTATAAGCCTTCCAGGGCTGACCGTAATCTTTGGTAGTCCTATAGAGACGTCTCCAATTAGTTCGATAATCTCTTGAGAGAGATTACAGTAAGAACAGCCACGATCCGCATGTGAATTTCCCCTACCATTGGTCAAAGGGGAAAACATCGTGCGAATGTTAAGTTCACCTCAGAACTCCCTCCACATCTTGCGCGCTTTTTTACATCCTAACACTTAACTCTGTCCGTCATGTATTGATGTACTGTAATAGCACGTGACGACTGACTTCTAATAAATTTAATTACATAACTCGACTCATACTCGGCGAGAGCGTCAATTCATTTCACAGCGACTTCTAATACTGTGACCAGACTATTTGTCCCATGATAATGCTATATAGAGTAGTAGTGAATAAAGTAAGGAGCACGTCGTTGACCTCAGATTTATGATAGCTTGCTTGGCTGTGACAAGGTTGTTATAGTTCTTAATTTACGGACAACCCTAGAATAAAGCGGGGTTTTCAGCGGATATAATTAATTTGAAATGAAGACAGTCAAGCTGGAAGGCATTGTGTATTCATATAATGTAGAAAAGATCACTTTTTTACGACGCCAACACACTACTTGAAGGTCAATATGGCTAAAGGATGAATGTTGAATGCACAATATGAGAGTTTTGAAACTAATCAAAATCAGAGAGCTCTTTATCCGGGACTAATCGTTGAACTTATTACTCGATATACTTTTATAGTAAATCCAATACTTTTATACATCTATATCTATCTATCTATCTATCTATATATATAATAGGCTAAGCCGTTTTTTGTTAATCAAACTCCTCTGTTATTATTCGCCCGATTTTGACGTTTGAGGTCTCAAAATAAAGGTTAAAACGTGTAGTTGTGCCCAACGATATTAGATTTTTTATAAAGTCGTTGGTAAGGGCGTCAGAGGCCCTTAAAGTCAGTTTTTTCTCCATAAGGATAACATGGGAGATAATTTTTATTTATAAAAACATATGTTTTTGGTTGAAAATAGTCAAAGTCTACTACATAAGAAATCGGTGTGTATTATACCTGTAAATGTATATTAAGTTTAATCATGTTTTGGATACCTTAAAGTGTACTCATAATGGATCATACTACTTTATTTTAATGTGAAGAATAGTAAAATTTAGTTGAGAATAAGTTACCATGATTTACAAAACTGTACTGTAACATTCAACATCACAAATCTTTGACAATCATTAATTTGACATGAAACAGCTGATCTACCAGACAATTTATTTATAAATCAAAACAAAACAAATCCTCTACTTCAAGTTTGTTTCTATACAAAAATATGTTTGTTTATTAATTGTTGTGTATCCTAAAAGTGGAACCTTAGAAGATTTGGCTGTACACTCTTCAGGTCTTGATCCAATAGCCTTACACACTGATTGATCGGGCAACTACTCACTGGAACACTGTTACACATTTGCAGTTCGCGGCCCACAGGCTATCTGTTGGACTTCAGTATTCTGCTGTTGTGGTAAGGTTACACTTCAATATATAGTTGAAATTTTTATGAGAATTGAAGGTGAACGTCTCGGTTTAGGGAACAGCCAAAACTTCGAGCAGAGCTATATGAACCTTCATGACGCAATACATGCATAAGTAGAAAATAAAAGAGTCAAAATAGGCTAAAGCTAATTGATTCCTTATTTTGCCAGCAAGATTGCTTGGAGTTGGATGCCCTGTTGATTTCATCCACCCAAACGTCGTTGAAAGTATACAAAATGGTCAAATAAAAGACAAAGCTATTTTAGCTCCAAAAACAGTGTCTGTGGTTTGATCAACAACAAAGTTTTGGATAAATTGCCAGGTGAGCCCAAGGTGTACGAAAGCATTGATAGTTTGCTTGCAGATAATTTAAACACACATCTAGAATGTCCAACAGAGTTTTTAAACAATATAGAGGTCAGTGGATTGCCAAGGCACAGATTGATTTTAAACAGGGGGCAGTGTGGTTTTATTGATGAGGAATATCAATACACCAAAGAGCCTCATTAATGGAACAAGGCTCCAAGTGACCAAAATGGTTACCGGTAACAATTTAATAGAATGTGTGTGTTTGAAAGTCCTAACTAGAATAAGTGCGGGGGGACATATTTTGATTCCGAGAATAAAAATGTGCCCGTCGGAAACAAACTTAACATTTAAAATGGGAAGATGCCAATTTCCATAAGCTTTGTCATTTGCAATGACAATCAATAAAGCACAAGGGCAATCACTTAAAAGAGTAGTACTGTTCTTGCCCAGACCAGTTTTCAGTGTTGCTTTAAGTAGGGCTACATATTTGGTCGTGTACACCTATTCATCACGGAAAATTCTGACCAGGGTAATCTTCCTGAAGGTGATTTCACAAATAAAAACTTAGTAAGTTTATTCAAGGAAGTACTGTTGTCAATAAAATAGTTTTTTTTGTGTTTATTTTTAAAAGGGGTTTCTTCAAGAAGCATTTTTATGTTCTTCAAATATGCTACATATTGGTTTTATTAAATGTGTTATAAAATCTTAAAATAACTATGAAATACTTGATACCGTAGCTTATTAATTTACTAAATATAAGACATATGAAGCTAGAAAATTGATGGACTACTTTCCTTCTAAGGCTTCATTCATTACTGTATTTTATTTTCGACTCAGAGTCAATATATGACAGTATGAATTTGTTTTCTAAATTCATGTATGTATTTTTGCGGCGCGTTGAGCCGCACGGGTTCACTAGTATTGTAATATTCTGCTTATAGAATGAGTATTCATAGATTATTGTATTTAATTCGGAGTTATTCTCAAGTTGAAATTATAATTATGTGTATTTCGTTTTCTTTTTAGTAACGTATGTAGGCAGGTGTCCAAAATATTGTAGTATTTAACGAAATAATGGTATCCTACTGTCTGTTCCGACATAAAAATATGAAAATCACGAAAAAATTAAAATTCCTTATAGAAAATATGTATAATAATCTATAAAATATGCTGCACTATATGGTTGCAAACAGCGTCACACATTATGCTGATGCCTTCAGCAAAAGAATACACAGATTTGTTGTGTCCTATCTTTTATGTTTTAGAACTTGATCATTATTGACGGTTTCTTTTGTATGAAGATTTGTATTTTTGTCGGATATCTACCAAATTTTAATTAGTTTAAAGTAGTCAACATTATTAAAGTATTAATATCCGATTCAATTATTTTAAATGTCCGTATGTTCATCGTGTGCGAGGAAATAAAATCTATCATACATTTCGATGGATGGAGCATAAGCCTATGTGGTTTAGCACGCAATAATAAAACGAAGTGCTACAATGGTGGATGTGGTGGCTATTGTGAGATGTAACTGAGTTTCACGGTGTGAGAAGCTCATGTCTGTTATTTACACTCTCAACACGAACATCGCGTATTTGAAGACATCACTCACGGCTTTCCTACACCTTTTAAATAAGGCCTTTTATTTAAAGCCCTTTAAATAAGGAAGTTTTTAGTCATATTTGATAACCTCGCCGGAACTCAACAACCGAGAAATAAATTGATGAATGTTATTTACATATTCGTCGATATAAAAATAATTTGTTTAACGAAGAATTTTAAATAGAATATTTTTCCGTGCCCCAACGATTATGTGTTATATCTATTTAAAATTTTGTGAGGATTCTGAAAATGACATTGAAATTGACAGTAAGTGCATTTTTAACAGAGTAAAATAACCTTTTTCATAACAACTACAATAATTTTTGAAAAATCTTAATTTATTTTTTATTCTCTAACTGTTGAAGTTGGGAACCTCAAATTTGCGACATTCTGTCACCATTACCATGTAGTTTAATGCAAAATTTTATTTAACACTTATGACCGGACACCCTGTATATATATATATATATAAATTTGAATTAAACAAAATTATAATTTCGAATGATTGTAGTAATTATCATTAATCGAAATTGTTTGGCATATCCAGTTCCGCCACCAGTATGCTAGTAAACCTTACGTACAACTATTTAGAAATAACCTTCTAACGTTTAATCAGACATAAACCATACCGTAATTAATTTCAAGCTCTACACCTAACCACACAAAGTAGAAACTCCATATTATATAAATGTAATATTATTATTATCGGGCGAATGCTATTAGTATTTTACTGTGTCATATGAGTAAAAGTTTAAATTTTTACATTATTAGTAACGAAATTGCCAAATGATATTATTATTAAAAAACCTTAGACTCAAATTGTATCTATGTAAATTTTTTACGAACTTACTGATTGGTCTAATATTCATACGAAAAAACATACAATATTTTACTCATGAAATGATACTTGTGTATTTGTATTTTTAAATGTATGTGTATGTGAAAAAGTGCGTATGTGTATTTTAAACGAGAGTAAACATGCTGGTACCAAATTTAGAAATCTTTAAAAGCCCTTCTAAAAAAAACGCACTTTTAACTATGAAAAGTATCTAAAAGTATGAAAATGTTTCATTCAGCCTAATTTACGGCCATGTATTTTAAACCTATTTTTAAATATACTTTTTCAGTATTTACAAAACCCGAAACAGTTTGTAGATGAGAGAGCACTGTAGGTCCCGTTACAAAATCATTATGAAGCATTATAGCACATGTAATAAGTGCACAACCATGATAGCTGTACGTTATAAGCAGCTTAAGTCACAACATACTAGTTTCATGCATTTAGAATAGAACCTAATATATTTATCAGTTGGTGGATTACTGACATTATAAAACATTTTTTTTTTAATCAACTAAAATTTTATTTTACAAGTACAAAATCAACTTTAATGATTAACTTAGGCTTTGAATGCTTCTAATGAATTGTTGATGGAAGATAATACTACTAATGTTGCTGTTTATTTTTTTTTTTTAGCATGAATGATTTTGTAAACATTATATGTAAATATTTAATGACAAAAATATGAGTCAATTTTAATCTCAAATCTATTGATGGTTCGTACTCTAAAATTCATAACAAACGTATCATATAATCGAGTTGAACTTGCCCGTAGTGCTCGATATTGTCGGTTAAGCGTTGAAGTTAAAAAAGTTAATATTGAATTATTAGTCTGAAAACTCGTTTGCCTGGAGGTGTGCTGTATATTGCATTCATATGTTGTCATTGTCAATCATGGTTCTATCTTTAGCATTTCTCTTATAAGCGTTTAACAGTCAAAAACGAAAATTATAACTTCTACATTTTAACATTGAACTAAAAATATTAAAGTGTACATGGGCTATAAGTATAGTGACGTGAGGTCTAAAACTATAACTGCTTGGACCAACCAGCTACACAATACTAAAAGTCTATTTCTTAACGCAATGTAAGACAATAATTGTGCTTGAAAGTCCATGCTTGAATACGAATCAATAAGGGATCATTAGACTGTCAATAAATGCAATTTGACAAATATTACGAAGGTTACATTAAGATAATAAAAAGCTATTACGTATTCTTTCTTATCCAATGCCAAATTGGCTATAAAATATTCAACAGGATTTCATGGAGTATATTTTAAATTAATTTATGTGCTATTGTTTGATTTTAAAATATAACGGAAACTTATTCATATCACAAATATATATAAAACAGAGTTTATAAAATAAAAAAATAAAAATTCAGAGTGCTGAGTTAGTATGCTTTCTTTAATATTTACAATAGTATCCCTCTACCAAACAATTTTATGTATAAATATATCTTTATCACATTTCTATGGAGTTTTTGCAGCTCTTTTATAATACAGCTTTCAATAAGAAATGAAATTTTACATCATCCATAATAATATTTGCAGGGGTTTAGAAGTCAAGAACAAAGGTTACCAAACTATAACGTATAATTACAATTTCTATTTCTTGCCACTTTGAAAAAATAAAATATTTGCAGGTTACTATAACTGCATGCATATTGTAACCATACGAGGAGCTGATATTCTCTTTAATATTTATTACCCTGCTTCATGGATATAAACTGATTTCATGATAGCAAATTGAATACAGATTTTACTCGTATTGTTGGTTTTACATTGCAGTACTTGCATCTCTCTGAGAATTACACAGAAGAGAATGGAAACGTAGCTTGATAATTTCATCAAGCATTCGACCTTCCTTCAAGGGGCTTGTTCGAATGTGTTCCCTGATGACAGAATATTGTATCACAGCTAATTAATGTTAACATTTCGATAAACTGTTAAAAGTTACTATTGCAATGTTAATAACAACTTTGAAATATGAACGATAATAATAACAACAACGCTATTTTATGACGAAAGACATACACGAATCCGTCCAACGCACCAGATTTGAGAAATATCACGTACTTGTTATTACTGTGTTAAAGGTTGAGAAACACCAAATTTTTAGGTTAATAAACAGTACTCGTGGGTGATTTTATAAGTGAAGTAGAAGATAAAGTTTGCAAGCAGAATCTGTATATAATATTAGTTTATATTTGTAAACATAAGTTGTTCGTCTGAAAAGGTGCACAAATCAGAAGTGATACATTTTACCAAACTTTAGACGGAAAGCTTGGTAATATAACCGGATACATTGTCAATGAATAAATTATTTTAAATTATAGCCAAGTTCAAATTTATAAGTAAAAAAAAAATAAAATATTTTTACAGTTAGCTTCCTTCTATAAAGTTACAAATTTCAAACCACACATAGAAAATAAAGTATATATGTTCAACATAATAGTTAAATGAAATTTGTTTCATAACACACGTGGATTTAAAACTGATTAGAAATCAAATAAATAATTACTACTATTGTTTCCGTCTTATTTACATTTACATTGAATACTAATTTACAGAACAAATACACAAAATAGATAATTATTACCTTCCAATTTCAAAATAAATAAACGGTTATTTTCATCTTGTTTACAAAATCATTCATGCAAAATTAAACAGCAAAATTAGTAGTATTATCTTCCATCAACAATAATTAAGAGGATTGTTTTCAATAAACAAAGGCCTTTCATTAGAAGCATTCAAAGTCTAAGCTAATCATTAAAATTGATATCGTACTTTGTAAAATTAAATTTTATTTGATTTTAAAAAATCTTTCAGAATGTCTGTAATCCACCTACTAATTAATACAGGGTGAGTCAGTGAAACGGGCCATTTTTCGGTAGGTATTAAAAAAAGGTCAAACATCATACGATCGATTTATTCATTGAAAAACGTAGTAAATGAGTGGAAGTTTGTGTTGAACCAACAAAACAAGCATCAAGTCTTAAAAATAATATCAGAGTCAACTCCTTAAGCTTTAGTCAAGCCACAAAAAAAAAAAAAAAAAAAAAAAACAGGAGCTGAGGTCAGAGGATCAAGGGGGCCAGGCAATATCCCCATTTCATGTCAAGGGAAGAAACGGCACACCAAACCGTTGCTTTATTAGAGTGAACTGGCCATTCATGAAGTGCTTGTGGACCGACCAATATCAAAAATTTGCTTATTGACATCCCGTTAAGAGGAAATGAGCCTCATCGCTTATCTATAGGCTGTGAATTAGCACAAAAAGTAATGCAAGATCAAAAATCACCCATATTCTAGGCTTGCACAACCTTAATTTTATACCGATGCATGTTAAGATCTTAATGCAAAATTCGCCTCACTGTTGGCGCGGAAAGTCCAAGTGCTTTGCTAAGCCGTTGGCCAGATCCACAGGGACTTCTGGCAATCGTTTAACTGATTCAAATGTTTCGGGTGTCCGCATAGTTCTGGTACTCCCACCTCTTCTTTTTGTGGTTTGTCCCGTTTCTTCCAAGTTTCAGCCCTGAATTGCATGTCTCGATGGAACTTGAGAGGGCAGACCAAAATTAATGCGCAAGGCCCGATGTGGTGTACGCACAGAACTTTCACTGTTTTGATGAAATGCCTTGACGGCAAAACCCCGCTGTGGTCCGGTCTAAAGCTGTATGGCAACTAAACTTCCAGAGGTTGGGAACGCAGGGTAACTTACTCGGCCCCTTTCCTTCTTCCCCTCTACTCACTAAGGTTATGAGAAAATAGCCCGTTTCACTGACTCACCCTGTATATTAGGTTATATTCTAAATACATGAAACTAGTATGTTGTGACTTAAGCTGCTTATAACGTACAGCTATCATGGTTGTGCACTTATTACATGTGCTATAATGCTTCATAATGATTTTGTAACGGGACCCATAACAGTGCTCTCTCATCTACAAACTGTTTCGGGATTTGAAAATACTGAAACATTATATTTAAAAATAGGTTTAAAATACATGGCCCTTAATTAGGCTGAATGAAACATTTTCATACTTTTAGATACTTTACATAGTTAAAAGTGCGTTTTTTGTTAGAAGGGCTTTTAAAGATTTCTAAATATGGCACCAGCATGTTTACTCTCGTTTAAAATACACATACGCATTTTTTCACATACACATACATTTAAAAATACACATATACACGTATCGTTTCAGGAGTAAACTATTGTATGTTTTTTCGTATGAATATTAGACCAATCAGTGCGTCCGTTATTGAATTTCCGATTTCTGTTCAATTCAATTTGAATTTTCACATAGTCTGCATGTTTGCTGCCGCAGGGGTATTTTGCACAGGGCATTGTGTAAGTATCATAATCAATGATAAAACATACTAATCCGATGATGGCGTTTTAACTAGATACAACCAGTTCATTGATCAAATGTATAGGAATTGATCAGATGTCTAGTTCCTGGTACAGGTGCAGCATAGAACACGATTGAATGGGCTATGTGTTGGCGATGGGACGAGGAAAAACACATCGAGTTCTTTATGAGAGCAAAATGTTTACAATAGTTTATATTAAAAACATTTTATATATTTTTTTACATTTTATAGTTAAATTTTTTACTATAGAAATATGGGCTCAGGAAAAAAGAGAAATTCAATGGAGTACAATATTTTTAATAAAAGTACATATTATATCGCTATAGTACATGTACGATGACGAAAACGCTTTTAAATGATTATAAATTGTACAGCTTAGTATAGCCTGCAATTTTAGTTTTAAAAGTTCACTTCATTATTTTGCTAATTATAAATCTCATGTTTATGGTTGCAAATGGAAACACTATCATTCATTGCATGTTTTATTAATGAACAGCCTTTGAATTACTCCCCCTTACACGGATTGATATTACCTACATGACCATACGGAATTACTATGTTCAGTTTTGGGTCGTAAAGAAACGTTTTTAAGCAAAAGCCTTTCAGCTTAGGAAAACATGTCATTACTCTTAAAACGTTCAATATTAAATTCTTATAGTATTTATCTATATTTTGCAAAGTTATAATCTTAAAACTTAATTGGTGTAATATTAGTTCTAAAATGTCTACAGTGCGTCCATTAAAAGAAGGCAGAATAAAAATTTTATCTAGTGTATGCATCTTGTCTTCTTATTATAATTTGATTGTTAATTCTACTTATTCTTTTTTCTGAGGTTACTTATTATCTGAAGTTACACGTAAGAGAAGGATGACAAATTATTATAATTACAAAAAAAGTGTGTAGATATGGATTTGCTTTAGGACAAAATTTTACATTGCATGCACATACATACACAGTAACAATTAATTATTTATTTAATAATTTTTAAGTATTTTAATTAACATCATCATGGTACTATGTTGATATGAATCAACCGTAGTTCCTAGTTGTGTTTGAGTATCATCAGTTGTTTTTCTTAAATAAAATCATATAGGCCTATGTTTAAATTTCGTTATTGTTTGGTAGGATAAAACAAACTAAAGTTCTGTCTAATGTGCGATAATTATTATTCAAAACAAGTATGATAATACGGCCTTATAATAACCAAAGTCGAAATGCAATTGTTGAATTGAACGATTGATAATTAAGTAATCACATTAATTGCAGTAATTTCTCTTTTCCACTAATAAATGATTCCAGTAGGTCTATTTAGGATTTAAATGCAAATATTGTACAAAAAGATATTGTGGTTTTTTAAAAGTGCAGCTTGCGCAAACACTAACGAATACAAAGCTTGCTTACACCACGTCACATGTCTATGATTACATAAAGACATTCATGTCGGGTTGACATTGTTATAAATTTGTAGATACTGAAATATTAGAAGAAACCACATTGAATACAAAATTCGTAGAGCAATAAATTTGCGCTTTGAGTAATTTAACGTACTCATTTGGTTTGTTTACAAACATACCAAGTAACATTATATCTTGGGAAAATTTCAATACGCTGTGTAATTTCACCAAATAACGTTATTGTGTTGGTATGTAGAGTAGAGAGAGAGATAGAGAGTGTTGTGTTGAATTTAGATGCATTCAATTAACTAATGAGAAATCCAAGGCGTTGTAGAAGAACCAGAATAGCTTTTTGCGTGATTAGGTTTTAGTAATCTTTGTTTTAATAATTAAGTTAATTAGGTAATTTGTTAAAATGTCTAAAACAGTCAAACATTTTATCATGAACTTTCTACGTATTGTAAGAGGTTGTTTTTTTCCAAATGCTTTCCCTTTTAGTCAAGCTTTAGATTTTACTTGTATAATTTAGTGATGTGGGTAAAACTTTACTTACAAGTTTCCTATGCTAAACATTTACAAAAATATATTAAAATAATGGGAAATGGAGGCAGAAAACGTTTGTTGTATCTTCAAACCCTACACTTGCTTTATACACAAATAGACTTTAGAACAGCAAGGCAAGGGTTATGTTAAATAATCCGAAATAAAAATTAATTCTATTCTGATATGAGCTAATCGGTAGTGAATGTACAAATGTGTGCATGTTTTTTAATTATTTTAATAATTAAAAATGGCTTCAAGTATAGGAACGGATTAACTTTTAATTAACCACTAAACCTTGAACAAGAACCTTATACAATTGAATATATAAAAATAAATGTACTTTAAAAATAAACTATTTAAATTGTAAAAGTTGTATGGAACGCATAATTATTGTAGTTCATTTAAGACCACTTTTGGAAGGAAACAATTCGCTGAAACATTTCATTCATCAACTAATATCACTAACAGACTTGATTATGTATAATATTTTACACTTCAACCATAAGCCGTCTGACTTTTAAAAAAAAGTTAGTTTAATCTAAACCTGCAATAACAGTTTTATATTATCTTAATAGTATGTTTACGTAAAATAGTTCTGTACCTTTATTCTCCGAAACTGTCGGATAGTAATGTTCTTTTTAGACTTTTTTTACTCTAACTAGTTAAAAGTTCAATCTAATATTGTTTATGAAATTCTAAACCCTGGAATGAAATAGTTCTCTCTTGAGCTCAGTTCATTGATAAGCTTGTTTAATTAACAATACTAAACAATGACCATTTTGTTAGTCGCGCCAAAGTTAGCGAGGGATGAAAAGTTGGACCTAAAGTTGTGGTGCGGTTGCCGGAGGCGCTTACGTCTTTGTGCCATTTGTAATCAGCTCAAGGGACCAATGCTACGGTTACGTAGATTATGTTTACTTTGTTTGGTCCACAACTGAATTATGCTATTTAATCGTATTGTTTTGGTTATTCAGTTGTAGCAAGTAGTTAAAACAATGGCCACTAATATAAATTACTTTTCTGCAAAACACACCAAATGTATTACTTATAAGAGACTAGCCGTACCCGCGGGCTTTGCTCCGTTTAACTTTAGTACCTGGGGACCGAGCTTTGCTCGGGGGAAATCATTAGTTTACTCTTAAAGCAGTTTAGTATTGCAGATACATTAATCCACTCCAAAACTCAACACTGCTCACCTTTACTACTTCCTTACCACTCCCTACATTTTGGACCTGTTTGGCCTCCTTCCCTATACCATTTTAGAATTGCAGATACATAAATGCCACAAACTGTTCCCACACTCTGCCCTGCTAGCCTTACTACTTCCTTCACCATTTCCTACGTAATGGACCTGTTTTCCTCCATTCTCATTGCATTTTAGGATTTTAGATACCCTAATCTAATCCCCATTATCAGTTCCCACAGTTCGGACTGCCCACCTTTACTACTTCCTTCACCATTTCCTACGTCGCAGAACTGTTTCCCTTCCTTCCAACGGCATTTTAGGATTGCAGATACCTTAATCTAATCATCATAAACAGTTCCCAAACTCTGGACTGCTTACCTTTGCTACTTCCTTCACCACTTCCTACGTTGCGGACCTGTTTCCCTCCCTTCCAACGGCATTTTAGGATCGCAGATACCCTAATCTAATCGTCATTAACAGTTCCTACACTCCGGACTGCTCACCTTTACTACTTCCTTCACCACTTCCTACGTCGCAGACCTGTTTTCCTTCCTTCCAACGGCATTTTAGGATTGCAGATACCTTAATCTAATCATCATAAACAATAAACAGTTCCCACAGTTCGGACTGCCCACCTTTAATACTTCCTTCACCACTTCCTACGTCGCAGACATGTTTCCCTTCCTTCCAACGGCATTTTAGGATTGCAGATACCTTAATTTAATCATCATAAACAGTTCCCACCCTCCGAACTGCTTGTCTTTAATACTTCCTTCACCACTTCCTACGTCGCAAACCTGTTTCCCCCTCTTCCCATAGCATTTTAGGATTGCAGATACCTTAATTTAATCGTCAAAAACAGTTCCCACACTCCAGACTTCTCGCCTTTACTACTTCTTTCACCACTTTCTACGTCGCGGAACTGTTTCCTTTCCTTAACATAGCATTTTATGATTGTAGATACCTTAATTTAATCGTCATTAACTGTTCCCACACTCCGGACTGCTCACCTTTACTACTTCCTTCACCACTTTCTACGTCGTGGACCTGTTTCCCTCCCTTCCCATAGCATTTTAGGATTGTAAATACCTTAATGTAATCACTCCGGACTGCTCACCTTTACTACTTCCTTCACCACTTCCTACGTCATGGACCTGTTTTCCTCTCTTCCCATAGCATTTTAGGATTACAGATACATTAGTCATTAGTCTAATCGTCATAAACAGTTCCCACACTCCGGACAGCACGGCTTGACTACTTCCCTCACCACTTCCTACGTCGCCGTCCTGTTTCCCTCCCTTCCCACGGCATTTTAGGTTTGCAGATACCTTAATCTAATCGTCATAAACAGTTCCCACACACCGGACTGCTTGCCTTTATTACTTCCTTCGCCACTTCCTACGTCGCGGACCTGTTTCCCTCCCTTCTCATAGCATTTTAGGATTGCAGATACCTTAATCTAATCGTCAAAAACAGTTCCCACACTCCAGACTTCTCACCTTTACTACTTCCTTCACCACTTCCTACGTCGTGGACCTGTTTTCCTCCCTTCCCATAGCATTTTAGGATCGCAGATACATTAATCTAACCGTCATAAACAGTTCCCACACTACGGACAGCACGCCTTGACTACTTCCCTCACCACTTCCTACGTCGCCGACCTGTTTCCCTCCCTTCCAATGGCATTTTAGGTTTGCAGATACCTTAATCTAATCGTCATAAACAGTTCCCACACTCTGGACTGCTTACCTTTGCTACTTCCTTCACCACTTCCTACGTTGCGGACCTGTTTCCCTCCCTTCCAACGGCATTTTAGGATCGCAGATACCCTAATCTAATCGTCATTAACAGTTCCTACACTCCGGACTGCTCACCTTTACTACTTCCTTCACCACTTCCTACGTCGCAGACCTGTTTTCCTTCCTTCCAACGGCATTTTAGGATTGCAGATACCTTAATCTAATCATCATAAACAATAAACAGTTCCCACAGTTCGGACTGCCCACCTTTAATACTTCCTTCACCACTTCCTACGTCGCAGACCTGTTTCCCTTCCTTCCAACGGCATTTTAGGATTGCAGATACCTTAATTTAATCATCATAAACAGTTCCCACCCTCCGAACTGCTTGTCTTTAATACTTCCTTCACCACTTCCTACGTCGCAAACCTGTTTCCCCCTCTTCCCATAGCATTTTAGGATTGCAGATACCTTAATTTAATCGTCAAAAACAGTTCCCACACTCCAGACTTCTCGCCTTTACTACTTCTTTCACCACTTTCTACGTCGCGGAACTGTTTCCTTTCCTTAACATAGCATTTTATGATTGTAGATACCTTAATTTAATCGTCATTAACTGTTCCCACACTCCGGACTGCTCACCTTTACTACTTCCTTCACCACTTTCTACGTCGTGGACCTGTTTCCCTCCCTTCCCATAGCATTTTAGGATTGTAAATACCTTAATGTAATCACTCCGGACTGCTCACCTTTACTACTTCCTTCACCACTTCCTACGTCATGGACCTGTTTTCCTCTCTTCCCATAGCATTTTAGGATTACAGATACATTAGTCATTAGTCTAATCGTCATAAACAGTTCCCACACTCCGGACAGCACGGCTTGACTACTTCCCTCACCACTTCCTACGTCGCCGTCCTGTTTCCCTCCCTTCCCACGGCATTTTAGGTTTGCAGATACCTTAATCTAATCGTCATAAACAGTTCCCACACTCCGGACTGCTTGCCTTTATTACTTCCTTCGCCACTTCCTACGTCGCGGACCTGTTTCCCTCCCTTCTCATAGCATTTTAGGATTGCAGATACCTTAATCTAATCGTCAAAAACAGTTCCCACACTCCAGACTTCTCACCTTTACTACTTCCTTCACCACTTCCTACGTCGTGGACCTGTTTTCCTCCCTTCCCATAGCATTTTAGGATCGCAGATACATTAATCTAACCGTCATAAACAGTTCCCACACTACGGACAGCACGCCTTGACTACTTCCCTCACCACTTCCTACGTCGCCGACCTGTTTCCCTCCCTTCCAATGGCATTTTAGGTTTGCAGATACCTTAATCTAATCGTCATAAACAGTTCCCACACTCCGGACTGCTTGCCTTTATTACTTCCTTCACCACTTCCTACGTCGCGGACCTGTTTCCCTCCCTTTCTATAGCATTTTAGGATTTAATTTTCCTATACCTTAATCTAATCCTTATTAACAGTTCCCACACTCCGGACAGCTCGCCTTTATTACTTCCTTCACCACTTCATACGTCGCCGACCTGTTTTCCTCCCTTCCCATTGCATTTTAAGGTTGCAGATTCCTATATCTAATCGTCATTTACAGTTCCTACACTCCGGACGGCTTGCATTTACTACTTCCTTACCACTTCCTACGTCGCGGACCTGTTTCCCTCCCTTCCCATAGCATTTTAGGATTGCAGATACCTTAATCTAATCGTCCTAAACGGTTCCCACACTCCACACTGCTAGCCTTTACTACAATCATAGATAAAAAAAAAGTCCTGCTACAACGTATCGAGTAATCTTCAGTATAATCTTTGCTCAATAGTAACAACTGATGTTTTTCCTTTTGTACTGTATTTGTAATTTGCTAGTATACTGTGGGTAGTTGGCTTATTATGAACACATGCTACAACTTCAAGTCTGTTGTTTACTTTTTCCTTGTTATTTAATTCAGCCAACATGGTTACCTAGCAACCCATAAGAATAATGTAAAAAAATGTGATTTTCAGTTTCATTTTTCTAAGTAATTTGATTTTTGTTGGCAGTTCTGACTGCAGTAAACTCGTTTTTAGGCAAGAAATAAACTATTTACAGCATTTGAAGAAAATCGTCGGAGCCATTTTCGAGATCTTGGTGCAAGCATACATACAAGCAAACTTTGCTCGTATTAGAGTATAGGATAAGTGAGCTGGTTCGCATGGCTCAATCACGTCCTGGTTGAAGTTCGTTCGCTACGCTCACTCACTTTTAGGTTGGAGCTCGTTCGCTGCGCTCACTTGCCTTCAGGTTAGCTCGTTCGCTACGCTAACTCGCCTCCAGGTTGAAATTCGTTCGCTACGCTCACTCACCTTGGTTGCAAATTAGCTGTTGTCATAAATGTAAAAGAAATAATAGTGCTGCACCCTGTTGGTAATCCTTGTAACTTTAATGCTATTGAACATCATAGAACAGAACCAACTTGTTTAATTGAAACAGCTGTTAAGATTCATTAATTCCATTTCAATATGAGTACTCATAAGGTTAACATGGGAAACTCCAGAGCCACTGGGGCGGAGCCCGAGAGTCCGATCAGAATAAAAACAGCTTAGTTTTCCTATTTAATGCCTAAAGAATCAGTGTACCAAATGTCAGCCTCCTAGGTAAATGGGAAGTAAGAGAATTAGTGATGAGTGAGTGAGTCAGTGAGTCAGTCAGTCAGTGAGAGCTTTGCCTTTTATATGGGTGACCGTTAAGTCTTAGGACGACTTTATAACTTTTAAACGACAAACGATATCACAACCACATTTGGTATACCGTTACTGGAAATTGTAAGCTACTTTTTTGCGTACATGGTGGTCGGATATCACCTTTGGGGGACGGCCCGGCCCGTCAGGGGTCAGAAGAAAATCTTTAATGACAGCCTATGTTGAGTTGTAAATCATTTTAAAGGTCTACTTCAACTGAAAACAATGCCGCAATTCGCACTTCGAAAGGTTGATCCTGCGCAAAATGGCAGATGTTCAAAGATTTTCAAAATTAGCCAATTTCTTTAAATTAAAACACTTTTTTAAATCTTTAAACAACTGTCATTTTTTTACGGATGGTACTTTTGAAGTACGGTTTGCGGCATTCTTCTTTGCTTAAAATTTCCTTTAAAATGATACCCATAACTTCACATTCAGTGATCCAAATTACTCTTCAGGGCGACGGCCCACAAGGAGTCGGAAGTAAATCTTGAATTGAAGCATAGGTTGATATGCACATCAAATTAAAGGTATTTATTAGTAGAATACAATGCCGCAAACCGTACTTCAAAAGGACCATCCGTTAGTATTTAGTTATTTAGATCGTTGATTATTTCTTCACATAACCTTAAAGTTGTAATTGTGTTGACTGTTAGTCTACATTATTATTGTGTTGAATAGTAGTAATAGGGTATAGTGTGGTGAAAAATAGTGTTCGTACCACGGACCGAAATGGTTTCCGGCCCTAGGTACAAAATATACTATTAATACAAACTTTAAAAATAAAAATGACCTTCGAATGACACAAATATAGTCTGCTGATAAAAATAAAAGACTGCGGTCATAGTTCAGATCGGAAAGTTGACAACAGCTCGGGCTACGTTCAGATTACGTCGTCACTGTCTACTTTGTTTACAGGACAAACTTTACAATCTATCAACTTTACTTACTCATCAAAATTAATTTTGTGTTTGACTTACATAGCTTGAATTTTAAGTGACTATTTAGAGTGGTTATAGTGAAAAGGTTTCAAACTTTCCAATCTTTCCAATCCAAACTAGCTTGCTTGGCTGTGACGAGGTTGTTATAGTTCTTAATTTACGGACAACCCTAGAATAAAGCGGGGTTTTCAGCGGATATAATTCATTTGAAATAAAGACAGACAACCTGGAAGGCATTGTGTATTCATATACTGTAGAAAAGATCACTTTTTTACGACGCCAACACACTACTTGAAGGTTAATATGGCTGAAGGATGAATGTTGAATGGACAACATGAGAGTTTTGAGACTAATCAAAATCAGAGAGCTCTTTATCCGGGAATAATCGTTGTACTTATTACTCGATATACTTGTATAGTAAACTTAATACTTTTACACGTGTTGTTATATTCTGTTTATAGAATTATTATTCATTGACTATTATATTTAATTCGGAGTTATGCTCAAGTTGTAATTATAATTCCGTGTATTTCGTTTTCGTTGCAGTAACTTATGCAGGCAGGTATCCAAAATATTGTAGTATTTAACGAAATAATGGCACTGTCTGTGTTGGCATGAAAATATTGTTAGAGGTTGTTTTTTTCCAAATGCTTTCTTTTTTAGTCAAGCTTTAGATTTTACTAGTATAATTTAGTGATGTGGACAAAACTTTACTTAAAAGCTTCCTTTATGCTAAACATTTACTAAAATATGGTAACATGTTGGAAAATGGACGCAGAACACGTTTGTTGTATCTTCAAACCCTACACTTGCTTTATACACAAATATACTTTAGAACAGCAAGGCAAGGGTTTTGTTAAATAATCCAAAATGAAAGTTTATTTCTACATTGATATGAGCTAATCGGTAGTGAATGTACAAATGTGTGCATGTTTTTTTAATTATTTTAATAATTAAAAAATGGCTTCAAGTTTAGGAACGGATTCACTTTTAATTAACCACTTAAAATTGAACAAGAACCTTATACAACTGAATATATAAAAATAAATGTACTTTAAAAAAAAACTATTTAAAATGTAAAAGTTGTATGGAACGCATAATTATTGTAATTCATTAAGGCCACTTTTAGAAGGAAACATTTCGCTGAAAATTGCCATTCACCAGCTACTATCACTAACAGACTTGATTATGTATAATTTTGTACACGTCAAATATAAGCTGTCTAACTTTTAAATAAGTGTTGGTTCAATCTAAACCATCAATAACAGTTTTACGTTATCTTGATAGTACGTTCAAGTCAAATAGTTCTGTAATTGTATTCTCAGACCTGTTTGATCTTTTTGAACATTTGTACCTTTAACTGTCATTGTTTCTGATAGGCTCGTTTTTTGTCTATTTATTTATGTTTTATCTAGTTTCCTTCTCTTGGTTGAACTTGTAACCTCATTTTTGACTTTGTCATATGCATAATGCATGTACCTTGCAAATTAAGACGATAAAAAGTTTCTGATTTCTGAAACTGGCAGCTAATCATGCCCATATACAACTTTTTACTCTGACTAGTTTAGCGTTCAATCAAATATTGTTTATGAAATTCTAAACCCTGTAATGAAATAGTTCTCTCTCGAGCTCAGTTCATTGATAAGCTTGTTTAATTAACAATACTAAACAATGACCATTTTGTTAGTCGCGCCAAAGTTAGCGAGGGATGAAAAGTTGGACCTAAAGTTGTGGTGCGGTAGCCCGAGGCGCTTAAGTCTTTGTGCCATTTGTAATCGGCTCAAGGGACCAATGCTACGGTTACGTAGATTATGTTTACTTGGTTTGGTCCACAACTGAATTATGCTATTTAATCGTATTGTTTTGGTTATTCAGTTGTAGCAAGTAGTTAAAACAATGGCAATTGATATAAATTACTTTTCTGAAAAACACACAAAATGTATTACTTATAAGAGATTATGAAAGCTATTAAGGTCTATGGCTGTTTATTACGTTGCGGTACAATTATATAGTTGTAGTTGAATTTAAGTTCTAATATTCATTTTTGTAGGAATATGCTGATTCGTTTTGTCGCAGATCATAGCAATTGTAATAGGAGGGTCAAATATTGTGAAGAGGAAGTGTTTGGCAATGTTGTGTGAGTAGGCTGGTAGTGTTGTTAAACAATAACTTGTTGTGCTGACCTACTGAAGGCTGTTGCTTTAAGTAGGCCAGTGCACTTGATCAGGGGGTCAGTTTTGTGTGGAGTGGTTTGTGTGGTGCACCAGAGGACGGGGTCCTGCTGGGGGAGCTGGAGCCCAAGGCCCTTGGCCTTGGGTCCAGGTAAGAACATGTTAAGGGTTTTCAAAATTGGGGTTTAGAGTCTTTTCAAAATTGGGGTTTCAGTTTCTAACTAAATTATTACAGTTCCAGTCTACTCTACCTTTTTTGATTGTTAGTTATCTCTGTGTTCTTTGTGTTGTTTTGAGTAATTAATAAAGTTGGGTTTTGTAAGCGAGTGCTGAGTTTCATTCCTGAGCTACGTCACCCAAAGTAGCGGTAGGTATTCCAAGGGGATACGACCGTTACAAGGTGATGGAAGCGCCGGGAGTTTTGTAATTTTTTACAAAACTTCGATCTTGGTACCTCTTAGAAAAATAATTAGCTTTAATTTTTGGGGTTCTAGTAATGTGAAAAGTTTGGTTTTTTTTAATATATTTTTTTTTTATTATTTGTAATCATCACTTTGGTGCAGTTTTTATTCAGTTCTATTTGGGGGTTCAGTGTTTTTTGGGACAGCAGTGAAGGGCTGGAATGCCGTAAATGTGAAGTTTTCAGTGTTATTTTGTGTGAGTCTAAGCGCCATGTGCGGGTTGCACGTGAGTTTGATATGTGTTCGTGTTGGGTTACACGAGTGTTCTATGCGTCATGTGTGGGTTGCACGTGAGTTTGATATGTGTTCGTGTTGGGTTACACGAGTGTTCTATGCGTCATGTGCGGGTTGCACGTGAGTTTGATATGTGTTCGTGTTGGGTTACACGAGTGTTCTATGCGTCATGTGTGGGTTGCACGTGAGTTTGATATGTGTTCGTGTTGGGTTACACGAGTGTTCTATGCGTCATGTGCGGGTTGCACGTGAGTTTGATATGTGTTCGTGTTGGGTTACACGAGTGTTCTATGCGTCATGTGCGGGTTGCACGTGAGTTCGATATGTGTTCGTGTTGGGTTACACGAGTGTTCCATGCGTCATGTGCGGGTTGCACATGAGTTCGATATGTGTCCCTTGAGTTTATTGTGTGTCGTGTTTGGAAGCACGAGAGTTATTGCGTTACGTGCTGGATGCACGAGGTATTATGTGTTGTGCTGGATGCACAGGGTTTTCATTTGTTATGTGCTGGGAGCACAAGGTGAATTTGTGTTACGTGCTGAGTGCACGAGGTACTTTTTTACTTTATGCTAAGTGCTAGCTGCACAAGGTATTTATTTGTTCTGTGCTGGATGCACATGTGTAATGTCTGTTTCAGATGATGTTTGCTGTGCACAAGTGTGTGTATTTGCCTGGTTAAATTTGTGTTGAATCTGGGATCTTGTAGTTCCCAGGTTTCTCGAAGATGTGATTCTGTGGTTGCAGACCTGCTATTTCCACCCTAGAGTGTATATTGTGCTAATAATGTGGCGAACATGTGTGTTAAAATTAGTCTGTTTCAGCTCTTTATGCGCAGTAGATGCAGTGAATAATGGATCAATATATTATATTTTGTAGAAGTAGTTTGAGGGATAATTATTCATAGTGTATTATGGTGTACTGTTTTAGAAATATATTTGAGTTTAAACTTTAATTTGGTAGTAATATATTTTTTTTCAGATGGGGATTTTTACGAATGGTCAATACTGTTAATGATTAGAGTAGGTGTTTATATGTTGATATTTCAGAGTATTGCACGAGCAAAGTTGCGGTGACAGTAGTCAGCATGTTTGTAGGCTGAGGAATGCTGAGCGTAGTGTAAATGGCCTCTCTGTGACTTGACCTTGCTGAGTGCTGGCCGTGTTTTGTTACAATGTTTACCTTTTAGTACTGATGCCTAGAGTTTGCTTTGGGAAATCAGCAATGCATGAATGTTTTATTTAGGGAACAATTTTTTGTTTTTACAGGTGATAGATTGTTGGAGAAATTTTAAAAGGGAAATAGGTTTTGCTTACGGGTTAGATTGTAACGATTTGGGCCCAAATCATTTTTTTTCAGCAATCATGTTTTTGAATTGTTATCAGAGAATTACACATGCAATTTTTCAAGTTCATTTTCTGAATTTATGTATTGCTTTTTAAGTTTTTGAAGTATGTGATTTAAAAATGTAGCCTACTGAAGTAAAATGTTTCACTTGTTTTAACACCAAAGCAAAGTAGGGAGTGATTTGAAATGTTTGTTTAACTATTATTTTTTATAGTAATAAATTTTAGTTGTGTTTTTAAAGATACTAAGGAAAATTGAATTTGATTCGGGAGATGATTTTGTTTTGTTAGGTAAGAGATAAATCGCATGACTCCCCGAAAATAACTGTATTGGGAAATAATGTTTTAAATGTTGCAATAGTGTCCTTTAGTGAATTTAATAGTCTCACAAAATTTAAAGACAAAGACGGATTATGTATTAAAAGAATATTTTATTGAGATATATTTTGTTGTTTAGATTTTTAATTATCAGGGACTTAAATGGGAGACAAATTGAATATTTTTGTTTATTCAGAATTAAATTAAATTATACTAGAAATGAAAGACTGTTCCATCATTTATTGTTTTAAATGCTTTGAAAAAGGTTATATTTGAAGAATTTAAAGTAAATCAATCTGAAATTATTTATAATGTTTTGTTATTTCATCGTATATGCCTATGATTTGTTAAGGTAACACATTCCAAACACTTCTCTTAGTTTCAATAATTTTTGTTTTAATGTTGGTTGTTTTGTTTTGTTCTTAATGTGAGTTTGAGAATTTCTTTAAAAGTCTAGGGTTTTTTTATAAATTATATGTTGTATTTGTGAGTTATATGTTTGTGTAGGCTTTCTATTTACCCATCCCCACTGACCAACTGTTGACAAGGCTACAAGAACTTCATGATTTGCCGTGCTATCTTCAACATTAGGATCGGAGGAAGGAGACTTTGTCAAACTCAATGAAAACTGGGGAAAAACAGCTGGCATGGGCTTTTAAGAAGAGGATAACTTCAGGCTGCAGTACACTCAATCAATGGCAAAGGCAGTCCAACATCATCGTCAACCAAAGTCGATTCATCATCAATGCTGTCAAGGAACGCTGGATGGACTACAGACTATAGACACCGAAGTGGGAGACATCGCAGAAGACATGGCTGTGGTCAAACATCTGAAGACCAACGACTGTTCGAGGAGGCTTTATCGACGCAACTGCTGAGGAAGCCAGCAAATAGTTGGTCAGTTCTTCCCCTCCTAAACCTTATTTTAATTTTGTTTAAGTACAATTTTAAAAGATTTTAATCAGTTTTTGTTATTAATTTTTTTTCTCTCTGAGTGGATGTATCTATGTAGTTAAGACGCTGAGGACATCGTCTGGAGGAAATGGGGGGATGTAATAGGAGGGTCAAATATTGTGAAGAGGAAGTTTTTGGCAATGTTGTGTGAGTAGGCTGGTAGTGTTGTTAAACAATAACTTGTTGTGCTGACCTACTGAAGGCTGTTGCTTTAAGTAGGCCAGTGCACTTGATCAGGGGGTCAGTTTTTGTGTGGAGTGGTTTGTGTGGTGCACCAGAGGACGGGGTCCTGCTGGGGGAGCTGGAGCCCAAGGCCCTTGGCCTTGGGTCCAGGTAAGAACATGTTAAGGGTTTTCAAAATTGGGGTTTAGAGTCTTTTCAAAATTGGGGTTTCAGTTTCTAACTAAATTATTACAGTTCCAGTCTACTCTACCTTTTTTGATTGTTAGTTATCTCTGTGTTCTTTGTGTTGTTTTGAGTAATTAATAAAGTTGGGTTTTGTAAGCGAGTGCTGAGTTTCATTCCTGAGCTACGTCACCCAAAGTAGCGGTAGGTATTCCAAGGGGATACGACCGTTACACAATCATAATAAAATCTCATTAAATTTATATTTAAATTGGCGCCGCACCAACCACCTTTGTAGCGCTAATCCTTGTACATAGTTTATAGCCATAAGATAAGCTGAGCAATTATAAATTCTCCGATATCTCTAACCTCCCCACGGGTTGTCGTCCCTTTGTGCTAGTTCTAGTTTACCTAACAAAACACTCTCTCTAGACCTTTTTAACAAATGCATTTTTTACCACACTACTCACTTTCTCGTATTATGTTTTAGTTTTTTTACATACAGCTAAAAAGGCATACTGCTAAGGCTCATTGGTGTCTGAAAATTACGTTGTGCTGGCCATGCCCTGCTGTATTCATCATTTTGGGGACCAAGTAGGTTTTTACTTCCCTAGGGCCGCAAAATCAACTGTTCGCTTTATATTATATACACAAACTGTATCCATAGCATTGCAATAGACTTGTTTTTTTGTCACCGCTGCCTAGCAACTGTTTATTATTATGTTTTCTAATTCCACAACTTATTTCTTCACATAACCTTAAAGTTGTAATTGTGTTGACTGTTAGTCTACATTATTATTGTGGTGCATAGTCGTAATAGGTATAGTGTCGTGAAAAGTAGTGTTCGCACCACGGACCGAAATGGTTTTCGGCCCTAGGTACGAAATATACAATTAATACAAACTTTAAAAATGATAATTACCTTTGAATGACAAAAATATAGTCTGCTAATAAAAATAAAAGACTGCGGTCATAGTTCAGATCGGATCTGTTGTTGACAACAGCTCGGGCTACGTTCAGATTACGTCGTCACTGTCTACTTTGTTTACAGGACAAACTTTACAATCTATCAACTTTACTTACTCATCAAAATTAATTTTGTGTTTGACTTACATAGCTTGAATTTTAAGTGACTATTTAGAGTGGTTATAGTGAAAAGGTTTCAAACTTTCCAATCTTTTTGTAGAAAATATTACTTTGGTTTATGTTGCGAGGAACATTTTTCCTAAACTATCGTTTTACTTAGTTTAAAATATATATATATATATATATATATATATATATTTTACTTTTTTATTATTAGGACCACTAACCTACCATTATTGTTTTTACCATGACAAATACAGATTTCCTTGCGTGCTATTGCAATAAATCTGTCATACTGGTTATATATTTATTCCTGGACTTGACAAATTTAATTTGTAATGGTACACAAGACAAATTTAATTTGTAATGGTACACATTACAAATTGGGAAACGTTGTACTAATGAATAAGATGGAGAGCCATTACAGTACAGAGTGGTCACAAAATGTCGTAGGTAAATTCAAATCCTCCCTAGAGAAGTAGTGGTTTTTGTTCATGAACGACAAATGGAGAGTGCAGGTTAAAATTAATGCTGAAGTTGAATTTTGTGAATGTGAAAATTTAATTGTGGTTATCTGCAACGTTTAACCACATGTACTATGATTCAATCTCATAAATTAGATGTGGTACGAGGCTTTGCTCTCATAAACAACTCGATGTGTTTTTCCTCGTCCCATCGCCAACACATAGCCCATTCAATCGTGTTCTATGCTGCACCTGTACCAGGAACTAGACATCTGAACAATTCCTATACATTTGATCAATGAACTGGTTGCATCTATTTCAAAACATCATCATCGGATTAGTATGTTTTATCAGTGATTATGAAACATACACCATGTACTGTGCAAAATACCCCTGCCGCAGCAAACATGCAGACCATGTGAATATCACTTTGTCAAATTGGATTTTAATAGAATATTTTCATAAGCAAGTCATAACATTCATTTACTATTAGAAAAATTATTTTTGTCCTAGGACGATAGGTTTCATGATTGTGCCAGGGGTCGTTTTTCACATTACTTCAGGCTAGACCTAGGGGTTTCGGCAGTATCACTTAGATAAAGTACATTGGTGATTTGTCAGGATTTGAACCCAGGACCTCAGCAACAGTACCGCGCTCTAACCACTGGACCAGCTCGCTCCCCCAATTAATAATCATTAGTTGTAAACAAGCACTTAGGATCACTACTACGGGGAAGGGAAAACGTGTTTTTGAATAAAGATTAATAGTATAGGATGTAATGGATAAATTTGCTTAATTTTATCAAAATATATCAATGAAAAAGCAAAGTTTTATATTTCTTCATAAGAATAACATGGACATTTTTTATTTACGTAAATTGTTTTTAGAATTATTTTGTCCGTAACCTTTGTACATCAATGCTTCAATACTCAAATTTATTAGATTTTTAAGCTCTACACGGTGACTGTTATAAAAATTGGGCATTTAAATTTTACGGAACTTAAAACTAATTAAAAAAAAAACTTCAAAACCCCATATCACCTTATTTTTATGAGAAAAAAATTTTGCTGGTTTGAATAGGCCATTCTAGTTCCTCCCGTCCTACGCCTTCAAGCCAAATGTTATCAGAATCACTCCAAAATAACCCAACCCATCATGATCACGGGCACACATACATGTATATACATGTAAATATATACACATCGAAACGAGCTGTGATTTTGGCCTAAAAGTATTTTGAAATTACAATGTAAATCTGTCCCCGGTCTAGGTCTTTGTAACTCCTACGGTACACAACCCTTCTTTGTCTTATGAAACGATTGTTAAATGCAACTAATAATTCTAAGTGTCTTTAAGAGTCGTCTTCTGCAGAATTTCCTAAAGTGTGTAAATTACGAAACAATCACTATATTAGGTACCTCTTCTAATATATAGTGTTAATAATAAGTTGCAATATATTGGTATTAACAACCAAGAGCCATGCATAGCACTAAATAATGAGAAAGTACAAAGAAATATATTTTAACAAGTTACCATTTTATTAGGTGGTGTGGAAATAACAAATAAAGATTGTTTGGTGAACTTCTAGCTTGATCAATGTTCAAACCTGAACAGACGACATTCGATATTAACCTTACTATTTATTAGTCACAAAGTCAACATGAGTTTTGGCGCGGTTGCCCGAGGTGCTTAAGTCTTTGTGTCGTTTGTAATCGGCTCAAGGGACCGAATCAACGGCAACATGTTTACTGGTTTTGTTCCAGAAATACATTTGATATTTCATGTATTTAGAATTGTTTGAATAATCTTTATCAGAATTTCGGTATTGTGTTCTTAGCTGTCAATATAATTCGCACAAGTCAGAGTTCTTTAGATTATGTTTTTAGTTAAAATATAGCACCATGTGAGATATGTTTTGTGAACTAGCATTTAAATACTTTAGTTTTACTGATGTATTTTCTTTTTTAATTATTTTGCAGATAATTCGTCTGGATACAATTACTACGATTAATCAACGACTGAAGGTTGAAATAATTATTCATTTATGTTGGTATATACTGTGTTGGCTTCATTAAGATAGATAATATGTGGATAGAACACAGAAAAGAAAGTATTTGCTGCAGTAGTTTTATGTGACATGGGTTTGCTATCCTCGTGACAATTGATTTATGCTTTCACAATAACAGCCACAGTAAAAAGGAAACCTAATAATTTTACACAACAGAAATATATATAGCCTATGTTAGGGCTGTATAACATCTCCTCGGTACTCCCAGTAAAATTGAGTTTGCTTAATAATTAAAACTTTCCAAGAAAGGCCCAAAAAGACCCTGGGAGTTATTTTACAGCAGGCCGTGGCTGTTGACACGACAACGTCTGGATTAAGTCCTCTCTGTCCGTCTTGTTTACAAGAAGACACACTTTACGATCCTTCAACTTTACTTTTCATCACAGAGTTTTATGTTTCAGATGAAATTTTTTTTAAATAAACATTTTTCTACGAGGCTAGTTTTGTTTGGAACACATTAAAGAAACTTATTAGAAGAGTTGTTAAAGGCTGACAATTTTTAAGATACATAAATTGAATGAGACATTTCCTCACATCTAATAATGATTCAAGAAGCTTGAATTACGTTTGATTGATATAATGTGTGAAAGGCATATTTATCTATGATTAGTACATTTTTAAAATAAAATAATTTCGTACTATTTTTAGGCATTAAAACATTGTTTTCTACACATATTCATGAAACAACACTGTAAATTAATTGCAGCTGTGTTATTGTTGCTGTCCAAGCAGAAAACCCAACCGAATCAGTGGAATATAATTCCGATCCAAGAACTCTTTACCACTTACTTGGAAATACCATAGTTGTTGAGGTAAAAATAAATAATCAACAATAAAATTGCTCTGCATGCGTAGTTTTATATATATGTTCAATGTGACTACTAAGAGAAGAAAAAATTATTATACAATAACTTACTGAACACACAATAGCATACAATCTATAGATAAAACATAACATAATATTTTAAATAAAAATGAATCTTCCATATGATTTGACTCGTATATAACTGTGAGGAGTGCTACAATGGTGGATGTGGTGTCTATTGTGAGATGAAACTGAGTTTCACGGTGTGAGAAGCTCATGTCTGTTATTTACACTCTCAACACGAACATACAGAATTAGACAACAAATAAATATATATTATCACTTATAAATAATTATATTATTAGTAAAAATAAAAAAAAACTAAAAAAAACTATCGGTCAAAGATACATTGTGACCAACTTAATCTAAGCAGGGAAATTATTTTTCCCAATTATTTTTTCTATCAATACATTTTTCATAGAATTCATAAACTTGTTTAGATAGTTTACATTTTGGTAAGGAAATACTCATATTAAACTTTTTACAAAGTCTTTATTGAAGAGTAGATTGTGATGAACGGAGATGGGTAAATTCGAATAAATGATGATTAGGTCCCTGCAGTTAATTGAGAACCTCTTATATATACATGTATAGCTATTTTACACACTTATCATGCCATTTTAATAATATAATAAATTTAAGTAATAAATAAATTAATAAGTTCATTAAGTTAAGGATTCAAGCTGCTTTTAATTAAACACTTTGTTAAGTGAAAACAATCCTTTCCAACTGCTGAGGCAAGATAATACCACTAATTAGAGCTCTTTAATTATGCAAGAATCATTTTGTAAACATGATAATCAGAACAAAATAATCCGTGATTCACTTACTCGTTTCTATATAAAGCTTTCTTGGTAAGTTGATTAAAATGCATTGTAGTAGCAACTGACAGTAGTCAATAAATATACTATAAATATTTATAATAACCAACAGTTTTTTAAAGTTTTTTTACACTTTAACAAAAATACGAATTAAATACATATAAATACATATACATTCGCTGGATATATGATTTAAATAACACATTTAACACCTTTAAAGTCGAATTAATGTTTATTATTGCAGTAATATTTTAATTTTCCCTTCCGTAGATGTTACCAACACTATAAGTACTAAAATGCACAAGATACATCAGATAGTATGGTCATGACTATAACACTTTGATTGCAATACAAAACACAAGTAAAATATTTATTTGGAATCAAAATGCTTTGCGAGGATGAATCGCCACCAATATTGGTTTGTACTTATTTTACATTCTTACCTGACCTAATTACCTAACAAAGAATGTATATTATCATTTGCTGTTAACAAATACGGTATGTCCGCCAAATGATTTGTTTTGTCAGCACTACGACAGTTTTCAGATGCATGTTTCTCAAACAAACTACTAAATCTACCTTTGCTTAAAGGTTAAAAAAAGCTGTATGAAACTATCGATAAATTATAGCAACTGTAACGTATTTCCATTGTACCTCGATACATTGTTCTGTTATCAGGAACCATAATCCAACCGTATCCAACAAGGCCGTAACGTAGCTATCTCCAACAATTTAGCTTAGCATAACCAACAATCAGTATTTATAACCAACAAGCATGTATCATACTAATATTACGAGTATAAATGTGAAAGTTTGTGTTTGTTTGAAGTTCAATCCCGCATTAACTAGTGGTCGGATTGAGCTGAAATTTTGAGCGGCGATAGCTTACGTTCCCGATTAACATATAGGCATATTCTTGTCTCAAAGGTCCTTTCGGGCTCCGCTCCAGTGGCTCTGGAGATTCCCATGTTAACCTTATCAGTATTCAAATTTGGGTTTATTTGCATTTGGTGATGTTGCAGTGAGTTTAAGTAAAATTTTGTAATGTTATTTGTGTAAAATGTAAAGAAAAAAATGACTTACGTTAGGTTTTGTGTTTTCATTGTATGTATCATTAGTATTTGTAATTTTTCAATGATGCCTTGAAGAGATCGCGAACGCAGTGAAAATAATGGTGCTCGTAACGCAAATAATAGGGATATGACGAGACCATTGACTATAAATACCTATACTATATATACAGGCTGATACATAATCGTTTTCACCCTTATCAACTATATATAAAATATATCACGGATTTTAAGGTTGCTAGTAATATATTAAAATTACACTGGAGGACCCATGCTGCTCTGCAGCGTTAAACTAAAAATATAATATCCAAAAACTAATCAAATTTATGATTTTTTATGAGAAATACAGTATCTTGATACTGATTCAAACGATCAATAGCTCAATTTAAAGCCTATAATTACTGATTATTTTGAGTCTAAAACATACATGAACAATCCTGGAGCTATTGATTTTTAGTCATAGAAACCCCTTATGAAAAATAATGCTTATGTTGGTTGTTCTCTTTGCGTTTGCTTGAAACTCGTCCGATTTGAATAACTAATACAGTAGCTTAAATGAATGCAGGTATTTCACTGAAGGTCCTTAGACCAAAATATGTAAGATTGTATAGTTATAACTGGTGAAATACATCTTAAATTGAAGTAAGAATTCTAAAATGAATCAAATTATGTTTTTCGGTCAATAATAAAGTAGGTAAATATATGCTAATGCATTTACTTCGATGGCCGATTCTTGATGTGAAATCTATGCGTGTATGCCTTCAATTTAAGACCTCAATCAAGAGAATCGGTCTGGTAAACGAGCCAAACTCACTCGGAAAAGAGAAACAAAATTTAACCCCCATAAGAAATATATGGGAAGAAAGTTTTCTTGCCGTATAAGCCGAGTGGGGTTAAAGATAAATATATACCGATGCTTGATGGCAAATCTGTGCGTGCAAACTTTCAATTTGAGACCTCAATCATGAAAATCGGTCTGGTAGAAGAGCCAAACGAACTCGGCAAAGAAAAGCCAAATTTAACTCCCATAAGAAATACATGGGGAGCAAATTTTGTTTGCGTATATGCCGAGTGGGATTATAGATAAATTTATGCCGATGCTTGATGGCAAATCTGTACGTGCATACCTTCTATTCGAGACCTCAATCTTGAAAATCGGTCTGGTAGAAGAGCCAAACGAACTCGGAAAATAAAAACCAAATTTTTTTTAATATTTAAAATTCTGAGAGTGTTAAAAGCCCCATTTTAATACTAATCAGCGGTCGATATTTAAAAGTTACACCCAAATACCCAGGTTGGAAAATTGAAATCTTAAAGTTAGTTTTTTTTATTTTTATTTAATTTTTTATTTAAAAACAACATGTGGACTTTAAATAATAAGCGATTATCGTAGCAAAATCAGTATTACAGGAAAAATAAATGTTTTATATATTTTGAAAAAAAGGTAAAAACCTTTTTGAGCAAAACGTTTTTATCTACAAGCCCTTTTAGTTCTATAGGAGGTTCCACAAAAGGAAGCAGGATAAGGTTTCGCAGGGCTTTACCCGTTTTAAGTAACAATCATGTTATTTTGTGAAGTGGAATGATTGATTGCTCTGAAGAAAACTATTAGTAGGCCTACTATCAATGGTAACTACACTATTGTAACATCCTGTTAATAAGTTATTATTTGAATTTATTCAACGTTTGAATCTAAATTATTGGGGATAAATAGACCTTCTCTACTCTTCTCTGTACTGAGATCATAGGAGTTTTGAGTCTGGGGTGTATGGTTGTGGTGTAGGGTTATTAGTGTACTTCAACGAAGTGAGATAACGAACGCCAAAGCAATCAACAAATACAATCCCGGAACTGAATGAGACGAGTGGCGCCAAGTTATTTCAATTAACGCGGCGTTCGGTCTTCTTACTAATAATTAAGAATAATAATGGCAATTGAGCATATTATACAAATTAATTAAAGCTGCTTCATTGACTCTTTTGGTAAATACAATATATCAGAAGGATTTATTGTGTAAATTCAATTCAATGGATTTCCTTTATAAGGGCTTTGGTATATTTTATTCGTATTTCAAAAGTAAATCACCGTAGGTTCAATGAGTTACAAATTAATAGTTTTACAGGTAAATGATACGGTTAATTGGGTTTTACCTACTGAGGTTTGGTAATGTCGCGTGCGTTGAAAGGTCAGTAACAAAATGTTTTTAAATATTTCTTCTAATAGTTTTAGCAGTATGGATGTATTGATTGTCTAGCGGTTATCATCTGGAGCTTTGTTTTGAGAGTGATGGGTCCGATCTTCGACATATCCACAAACATTTGAGGAGTTTGGACGATTCCTCATAAATTGTGTTTCGTTGTGACATGAAAATGAGTCAGATGCAGACATTATTAAACATAAGGAACTCGAACTGACAAAACAAGCTCGCAATTTTTTAATTAGCTGAAGATAAGCAAGCAAAGTTAAGTTTATTATAAATGTATATTAACTTAAAATTCTAAATAAACTTTAAATCCGATAAATTAATTATAGTTATTTTTTCAAGCCTATATACCTTGTACCTAGTAAATATAATAGTTTATTTTACCTATTATTTAACTGTTCATTATTAAAATTATCCTAAATCACCGCGTCGTAATGGCATCGAGAGACCAAGAAAGAGAGTGCTGTGTTCAATTAAGATCTACTCAATTAATTGTTGAGAATGAAATGCGATGGCGGAGGGCTAAAATAGCTTTCTGCATGATTAGAATTGAGTTTGCCAGTTTTGTTGTTATTACAATGATTAAAAGAATCAACAACTCTTTCAATACCAGTAGTTTACTTAAAGAAATTAATTTTATTGTAAAACACAGTAAGATTAGTTTAAAATTATTCTTCGATAGTTTAATTTACTTATTTATTGGGGTTTTAATAGGTTTTAAGTTTTATAAAACTATATGTAACACTGAAACTGTGTTACTCTTGGTATATTAAATAATCAACTGCAGTTTCTGCCTAAATCTATGTCCATACCTATTTCTTTTGCTTTGCATCAATCCTTTCGTAAAAGAAAATTGCATAAAATGGATGATGTTAATTCGGTAAAAAAAATAAGTAGCTGAATTACTACAGGACACTAAATTCCTAAAATGTCCGCAAATCTTTGAAAACATTACTCTTTTCTATAACTTAATACATCACAGCACTCACACGGATGACTTCTTATTCATTGATTATTTGAAAAAATTTGCATCTGAGGAAATATGTTCAACTATCAATAAGTGTCCTTGTATCATAAGTAATATTTATAATCATATTTTAACTATGAATTAAACCATCAAAAGAATACTATTTCCTTTAAAAACATTATTAAGTTACTTAATTAAAATGCCGAGTGTTTAAAGGATAATCTTAATGATTAAGTAAACATTTATCATTTAAACATTGCGGTACAGTCGTAGTTTTTTTACTTTACCATTATGTCATTTAGGATTCATATGCCATTTCATATGCCAGGTTCCATATGCCAATTAGGATTTTTTTTATTTTATAATTGAGAAAAACAAGTATATGTTATTTTGTTTTAACTTCGTACTATTGATCATCCCTAAAAAGGTTAAATGTCCAATCTATCAGTGCAACCTATAATAATCTGGTTCACATTTCTTAGTAGAAAACAATGCATGAAGTGAACATAACAAATATGTAAACATGTTTCATAACGAAAGACTGCATGGCAGCGGATTTGCCGCAGTGAAGTAGTGAGTTGTCTTGATGTTTTATGAGTGCAATACACTAATGAGGGAAGCAATCTCATCTCGCTCCCACTCCGTTATGAGGACTCATGAGACAAAGCTGCGATAGACTGTAGCATACATTGGCATGCAGCTTTAGTTTTATAAAAAATGTATTTAATTTGTTTCAGTAAAATATTTACATTTTTTATGTGTAATTGTACGGGGTGAGTAAAAAGTCAAGACCCCCTCCTCTAATATTTTTCTTAATAAATATACAGAAATATCCTTTTGTTGGTCGTGCAATCTTAGCAGGAAGTTTCAAAGTGTTTTTTTTTTTTAGTGTCCCCCTAAAATGGGGGATTTGGGGGAAAACTCAAAACGGTTAAATGTAAAGAACTTTTAAATGACACCTTATTTTGAAGTTTTACAAAACCTTGAAGAATTGTGGAAACCAGAGTTCAATATGTATTCTCTATCCAAAGTGGTAGCCATTCAAATGTATTCAAGTCTACATATTTTTTTAATATTTTAAGATGTTGGCGGCCTCTTTTGTCCTTGCATTTGCTTGTCCACTGAGACTACAGCTGTGAACGTGGAACGCATCCAGCAAAGCAAGGGGTGAGCCGGTACGAAGGTGAACTGTACTGATAAAATGTTTGCGGCAGTGACCAGGAATCCGAACCCACGACATCGCTGCATTGGGCCCGAAGTCCGTGACGCTACCAGCTGAGCCACCGTCTCACCTAAATTATTAATTTACCTACATTACCTTAATTATTAATTTACCTTAATTTACCTAAACTATTATTTGTATTAAAAGGATAAAAAAATCAATGCAGGCCTAATTGTGATATTGGCTACCATCATCGATCTCTTAGAGATCGATGGCTACCATAAGTAATTTATAGTATGGATACCTTAGGCATACAATCGACTTAAACGACAAATTAAAACGATAGCATATGAAAATCAAACCAATTATATATTTTTTTTCAATTCATGTTGGCAAAGAAATTGGAGCTTAAATTTATAAAAATATAAGTAAGTAAGCCAAATAAAATACCATACTACCTACACCTAAATAATGTTTCATATTATTAAATGACTACATGTATGATGCCTATTGCTCAGTGCAATCATACTCTATTCAAGAGCCACATGTTGATGCACTGTAGTCCCACGTCACCGAGGACAATGCCTGCTTGCATCATGGATGACAATGGCTCAACTGAGCAATTCCAATGAGCTGCATGTGAAGTACATTGAGTACAACGTGGAAACTAGGTGTTTTAGGATGTCCGGCCCGGTGTGTTTCACTATTATTTATGGTTTACTTAATCTGAGCTAATTGCAAAGTTAGTATACCTTGTAACCGTCTCCGCAGCAATTGGTTGATGAAAAAGCAGGTATTTACAGAATTGGAAGTATTTATTTGGATTTTGATGTGGGAGTAATGATTACAACGAAATAGTTATATGTGTCATAGTAAATAGTAACCAAGCACTATTTATTTTTATTGTTTAAGTTAAAATTTTATTAGAAATGTCATTACCTCGTATAAAAATGATATATTAAGGATCAACATGATAATTTATATTTTTGTACATAAAATAAGCTATTTTTGACTAAGGGCTAACTTTTTGGCAAATTAGCCCTTGCTTGGTAACTTTTCAGATACAAACAGAAGTCATTACAACATTAGCGATGTTATTTATTAGCCACAATTTAAGCAAGCAAAATTTGTTATCGGTTGTCTGAGGAACTTGAGTATTTGTTCCATTCATTATCAGCCCAAAGGTCAAATAACACCTAAATGTTAACTTATTTTGTCCCATAAATGAATTATTCTTTGGTTTCAAGCTTCTATGAAAAATACCTTTTAAAAGTTGGCGGAATAATCCAATAAGGTATATTTTTACACACTAATCATATTAAGTAATGTGTTTAGTAAAGTTTCTACTGGTAATTTATGTAAATACTTTTAAAAAGTATCGGAATTAAAGTACGAATTAATTATATTTGCACAGCAGTTGTAAGCGTTGGATCAATAATTGATATTTTGGAAGAAAACAAGTAGTAATAGCTTAAGGTTTGTGTCGAAGAATGTTTTCAATCACAATTTTTTCCAGGAAAGGCCCAAAAAGACCCGGTGAGTTATTTTACAGCAGGCAGTGGCTGTTGACACGACAACGTCCAGATTAAGTCATCAATGTCCGTCTTGTTTACACTCCTTCAACTTTACTTTTCATCAGAGAGTCTATAAGTTTTAAAATGGAAACGTTTTAAGAAAGCAAATTTTACAAAACATTGCTATCAAACTTATAGGTTTAAAAAGGTTTACCTTCAGTTTCACAATTAGTTTGTATACACTATTTTGTAGAGCTTAGAAAACAAATAACATCGTTTATTAACGAATTGTACTCTTAATGGTTACGTAGAAAATCTTAAAGACTATCAATTAAAATTTTTCGTCTGTTACTATTATGGATAATAGCTAGACTACTGTAGTTTATTTATTTATGGGTAATTTTGTTTAAATTTTGCAGATTTTATTAATTTATTTATAACATAAACATTTAACCAAAAGGGCACAATTTTATTGCTTGTCATAGTAGCAAACCTAAGTACTTGTTAAATTTTATATTATTTAATTAGGGATTAAATCTGACATTTTATTGGAAATAGTCACACAAATTTAAACTCGCAGGTTTGCTAGAGCGGGGATATTTTAAGAGTAGTGTGTTAATTGCCTGATCCGAAAAATACTTTGTTATTATACCAACACAGACTTGTCCTGTATGAAGCACATAGCTATGCAAAATATATCACATAAATGCTTAAATGGTATAAAATAAAATGAAGGATGGATCTAACATACTCGTATATAAATGCGGAGGAGTGCTACAATGGTGGATGTGGTGGCTATTGTGAGATGTAACTGAGTTTCACGGTGTGAGAAGCTCATGTCTGTTATTTACACTCTCAACACGAACATCGCGTATTTGAAACTATATAATCACTCAAGGCTTATAATGTACCTACTTCTAAGTGTATGGTTTTAAAGGCCAATGGTAAAGGTATCAACACCATTTAAAATTGCTATTATAATTTCAAAGCTGTACTATGTAACATATCAGATATGAACTACCTATGGCATACGATTTAAGTTTTTTCGTATGATTAAACCTCTTAGCATTGGTTATTGGATCGATAATGGTTGTATAATATTATGATGGAGAAAGATTTGATAATTCAGGTGAAAAAATTAAAACGTATTTTGTATTTATTGTAGATTCACCCAATTGAAATTATACCTATTTTATACTCATTTACTCATATGTAAACTTACAAAATATTTTTTTCCTAAACTAAAACAAACTTTGCAAAGTGTTTTTGAATTAAATACATCACCGATGGATTTTTATAATAGAAATAGTTATTTGTGCAACTAGTGAGAAAAGTGAGCAATTGACTCACTCGAGAGAAACCCTTACTCACGAGCCGTAGGCGAGTGAGGAATGGTTTCTCGAGTGAGGCAATTGTACTTTGCACTCGAGTTGCACATTATACTTTTCCTACAGTTAACACAAAACAAATAAATTGGTGAAGAGACATAACCTAGTTTTACACAGAAGTGAACTTTTAATATAACATTTAATGTGAAGTGACAAATACAACAGTACAACAGCTGACCAGCTGATTTACAGCCAACGTATTTCGCGCGCATACGACGTTGCCTGCATGTTACGCGCTAACTATTTCGTGCCTTCACGTTGCAAATCTGGAGTGAGACAAAGTAATTAGAGTGATGAGCGAATTGGCCACTTTGCTTTCTCAAATTAGTGAGAGAACATGTACATTGTTAGGTAACTGTAGGAAAAATAATTTGTTTGTAATTAAATTCCGAAAAGACCAACATATATTTAAATTGAGTTTGGAATTGTGAGGTAATCATTGGTTGATTCATATTGGTGATACAGCTGGTGTTATATTGGTGGTTTTTATGTATTATATTAATATCAATTATAAATCATAATTGAATAAAAACATGTATGTTTATTAAGTGTTCATCATAATAAATTTCTCAACTCTGAAAATATAAAACGACTTAAATAATGAAAGGAACTATACATACAACGCTACCACAAATATATTATTTATGAGCTATTTATACATAAAATGGTATTAGAATACATTTGAGAGTAAGCTAGTTCTTAGATATAGTAATACCTTTTTACAAAGTTGTTAACACTTTTACCAAATATTTATCGATGAGCTGATCTAATTAATTGTGCTAACCCCTGGTTGATTAGCTAAAATTAAACAAGGCTTTACTATTATTAAACTTGATATTTAGGATACTGATATATTTAAAGGTTTTAAAATGTAGTAACATTGAATATGAAAATCAGTTAAAAACTTAAAATGCCTTTCAAAACATGTATATATTTTGGAAGCAATTGTCTTCACCTCCCAAGCAAGATAACATTACTAATTAGAACCATCCCATTTAGAATTACTGTTTTTGTAAACAAGATAATTGGAAGATGAAAACAGTATAAATATTGTTGTTTTTGTGATGGGTGTGCTCATTACTAACTAGCAATATCTCTTGGGACACTGCAAATACAGTTTTTGTAAATTTAATTGTATTGTTAATTTCCAGCTCGCAATCTTATCGAAGGAATTTGATACCAGGTTTGTTTAAGGTTTAAATCTATTAGCTGAATACTAAATGCATGTTATATTTGTATACCCAGATAGGTTTTGATGATTTAGATGAATAAAATTGTAATATAAGCTATCTTTACAAAATTGTCCATGTTTATAAGAAAACAAACAATACGAACCCTACAATCATGACAAACTCTACACTTCTTGTAATGCAAACAAGTTGGTAAGTCAACGCTCGGTACGATTTAATTAAAGTACAAAGGAAATGTTTCTCGATCTTCAATAGTGCAGCATGAGCGCGGTAAACACAGCTGATGATCTAGAGCACTACTGCTATAGTCAGATCCGTAGTATTGTTTTACAATGACATCGCTATACAAATGCAGTTAAAATATAGGTAAATGATGCCGTTCACAGCAATGATGATGTTAAAACCTACATCATTTTTTTAGATTGTAATGCATGTAAACGAACAAATTGTAACAATACTATCAATGCGTTACTGCAGAGCCAACAGTCTATATAAACGTTATATTTATTTAATTTAGGGAGAATTTATTCATATCTACTGAGCAAGATTTGTGAACTGGGTAAATGATATGAGAGACTATTGTCCTAGCTCGTTCAAATGACAAATCTTAAGATTAAAATTGTCTTGTAAATTAAATCTATAGTATTTAGCTAGTCTCCAGTTAGTGTGTAAACTAGTTTCCAATATAATCACAAAAGAACAAAATACCCCCGCCACAGCAAACCTGCCGACTAAGTGAATTTCCATTTGCCTGAATTGATTTTCAATTGAATGTATTTAATTAACATTAGGTTTTATGAGTACCTAGGCTTGGTGCTAAAGGGAGGGTAAAAAAGTGAGTTTTTAGTAAAATATGAATAACTTTGTAGAAATTAAATAAATTTACCAAGTTTGATCAAAATATATCCATAAACAAGCAAACTACAACATTTTACAATATTCTACATAAGAATAACATGGGAATTTTAACATAATTTTTTTTTTTTCTCCGTAACCAATAATTGTACAAAAACACTTTGATATACTAAATTATTTCTTTTTTTAAGCTCTTTAAAAAGGTCTGGAGAGAAATTGGGAAATTTTGTATTCAGAGGGTAAAAAATTAGAAAAACCAATTTTACCCCTTAAAACCCCCCGTAAAACCCTGTTCCCATGGTCCGATCATGCTGGTTCGCAAAACTCATTCAAGTTTATCCCGCCTTACACCTTCAAACGAAATTTCATCAAAATCGGACAAAAATTACTCAAGTAATCGTGTTCACGGACACATATATATATAAATCTCTCTATATATATAAAAATTTGAACGAATGGTGTTTTTGGCCTCTGGGGACATCAAAATGAAAAAGTAAATCGGTCCCGGGCCTAGGTCTTACCATTCCACCTACGGTAATAGCTACTTCCCTATAGGGAAATTCCAAAACGCATATTACATTTATAGGTTACGTGCGGATTGTTCTAAGGGTGTTTAAAATAATAAAGCCTATAATAAAAAACCACCAAATAATATCGATTGACAAAACAATAACAATAACAATGTGTTAGTTAACTGGCTGATAACGATAAATGTTATCATATGGTACCTTTTTTGATCGGAACCATGGAGTGACCCAAAGCCAAGAACCTGATTTCTTAGAGAATGACCCTATAGGGAAACATTTAGTTATATGTAGAAGCATTAGCTTAATATAGATCCATGTATATCGTATCGTTATTGTGGCTGAATTGTAGCTATTGATAGCGATTAATCAGATAGTTTTTATAGCCGAGGGAATCTATATACTTAATGCAATAAGGGTTTACTCTGTGACCCCTCGTTTTTTTTAAACAAACTTATTATAATTAATCAAATAGAACATAATATTAATTTATTTACTTTTCATTCAAACTACATCCCAGTTTTTTACACATCTTTCAGCTTCAACTTAAAAGCTAGTTTGAAGGGCAAACTAAAAATGAAGATTATTGTTTTGAGTGAAATTGTGATGTTTGGTGAAAATAAGTAAAACAAATGTATGAATGATTGTAGTTGCATGGATTTAACAGTTCTTGAATGCAATGTAATATACAACAACACCTCCAGGCAAACGAGTTTCGGGACTAATAATACGATATTAACTTTTAAACTTCAACTTGAACCGGCAATATGGACGACCACAGGCGAGATCATCACGATCAAACAAAACAACTGTTATCAGTTTTATAGTACATGACATGCCAATGACTTTTAGTTACCAACTCTGTTATAAAAGAGGCTGAGATTTGACAAGCCATAGGGGGGAACTGAGTTCATTATTCAAAAATGTATTGGCATAGTACATTTATTTCTGAAATCAGTGTGATTCATAAAAATATGTAAAGATGGGTTTTTAATCTCAATTTATTCCAACTATTACCGTAATTTTAACGATTGTTGTTTTAAAAGTTTTGAGTAACTCATTGATAATTGTAGTACTCCTATTATATTTTACTAAGCATATATTATTCACTATTATTACTTCACTTATTATTATTTCACTTACTTTATTATCACTTTTATTAAGTATATATTATTTAATATATATAATATATATATATATATATTATTCACTACTTTAACTTTATAATTTTTCACTGGCTTTTAAATAAGATAATGGTCATTAACTAGTCGTTTCCTTAAATAGTGCTGAAGAGTAGAAGTTTAAATTATTTTCTATGTGTGAAACAAAACGAAGGTGACACAAGAACGATATATGGGGGCTAAATTCAACAAAATAATTTTAAGGACAAAACCATACAATGTGTGCTCTGTACAACGTACCATTTCTATTATGTTCAGTATTATAGATCTCCAAAGAATGTATTTTATAATGTAATGAAAGTTAAAAATCCATGTCCAACTTTTTATTATTATTCTGTAACTGACAGGAAGTCTTACAGTAGAAGGAATAATAAAATAGTAGTTTGCAATAATTGTGAGTGATCAAAATATACGAATTGATTTAGGAATATAAGACTAAATCTATTCATGTGTTAGTGTTAATGGTCTTTAATTGATTTAGGGGTATTTTTGCAATTAGACGTCGAAGTGGACTAACGAACGCTCTAAAAATTGTCAATAATCAATTATATTCTGAAATTGAATCAGCAATGTCATGTTGTCAAAATCAGGGCATTAGCTCAAATATTAATAATATTTCTTGACAGGTTTTATGGCTGTACCTGTACTTTAATTATGAAACAAAAGTTTTGATGTTTAATTGATTAATCTATGGTTACAATTGACTGTAGTTAGTTTAACACTTTGCTGTATGTAGCAAAATCTAAATATGAAACATTATTTTAATTATCACGTATGTTTATAAAATTTAAGTCAATAGTCAATATTTTTTTTACCAAGCAATATAGTAATATAATTAATCTAATTGGCTACTTTGAAATTTGGCTTCGTAAAACAAGTTTAAATCTCAAATATAAATGTTATTATGTGAAAAGTTTGGAGTAGATTCTTGAACAATTAAGTTGGATGGTCATTATTTTGTTCAATTTACATCAACATCATATGATCCGTAATTAAATAACTGCTTCCCATTGATATAGAAACACAGACACATGGAGAGTATTGTGTTGTGTTGAATTTAGCTGCTCTCAATTAACTAACGAGAATGCCAAGGCGTTGCAGAAGGGTCAAAGTTGCTTTCTACATGATTGGATTTGAGTTTGGCATCTTATTGTAATTAGGGTTATTAGATATATTCATAAAAGTATGAACACATTAAAAAGATTGCCATAGGTATGTTTTTAGAATTATACTGTTGTCATAAACTTTACTAAGTTTTACACAGATCGTTTCTCAACAATGTTATGTTCTTACTTAGTAGGTTTAAAAGTTTTATAAATAACTTTGTAAACTGAATTAATACTCTATAAACACACGTTGCCATCGTAAAGTCAGACATTTTTTTCGGCGACATTAAAAAGAATAAAATATACAAGAAATTTATACCTCCGATATTAAATCAACTAATTCGTACTAAACGCTTTTGTTTAACATGAATTATATTACTTAATTTTTATGGTAAATTAAACACGGTAATCTAATAACTTAAACTACCATTGCAGTAAAAATATATTTAGAAATATGGATTAAGGATTTTGCTAATAAAAAAAAATTACGATTTCTATAACACAAGTGCATTTAACGCTTTTCTTAGCCTATCTACTGAAAAGAATTGAGTTAAAGCTATTGAAAGAACGTGAGAGTTGCCTGCAAAACTCATATTGGATTTATTGAACAAAATCGTGTGACAATATTTTGTATAGAATTAACTGGCATTGTACTAATCCCCGCAATTGGTACTGGGGTAAAATTGATTAAGGATTGAAGGAAACATCCAAGTAAGAGGGGTTCAAATAACAAATGTGTTGAATTAAGAATTAAATTTACAATTGATAGGAAAGCTTCAACATTTACTTAAATTGAATGGACATTGTGGAAGTCGTTTGTAAACCGACAGACTACGTTTGCTTCTAACTTTAGAGGTGGAATATAGTAAATATAGGTAAACGTGGCTGTTGTTTTTTGTGTTTGTCATATTGGCCCTAAATTAACTTAAGAAGTGGTTTGAATGTAAGAAAATTTGAGACACAGTCACACTGTACATTTATAGGAGGATCATTTTAGCGAATTACCCTATAGCGAAGTAGTTATTACGGTAGGTGGCACGGTATGGCCCAGACCCAGGGCCAATTTTTAAAGCTAAATATGACTAACAAAAACCTTTTTCAATTATGAAACACTGAAGACACACTATAACTTATTAGCCTACCGTTTTCAACCAGCCACTACTGCAGAACAGATCAAATAGACATAATCTACGAAACGCTGTATTGGTCGATCGGGCCGATTACAAATGGCACAAAGACGCTTTAAAACAAGGTGTCAGTTGGTGGGGCTTTACATTTGAATGTTTTGAGCAGCTTCCATAACTCAGTTTGAATGGCATTGGGATAGCAAAAAGGTGAACTTTTATGCCACAAAGAGGTCTGCAGAGTCTGGTTTTCCTTGTGTAACTTATTACAAAGTTAATAGGAGGAGGCCATACTTTTTCCAAACTTTTGTATGTGCTTATACATGGCACACTTATGATATTATAGTTTTGTTACTAATTTTTATTTAATGATATATTCCGTTTGTAATGACAATTTTTAAATAGAAAGGCTAAGTTATGATGTATGCCTGTATGGTTCGGTTGTGTCTCACGAGTCCTCTCATAACGGAGTGGGAGCGAGATGAGATTGCTTTCCTCATTAGTGTATTGTACACATAAAACATCAAGACAACTCACTACTGCACTACTGAAAATTTGCTACTCTCGCCCTATAGTGGGATAAAACTTATGAGCACATCTTTGCATTCATGTAATTTTTTATCCCAGTAATTATTCCAAAGTAAACTAAAATACACGTGCAATCTGCATCTACAACATTATTTTGACGATTGGTTATGTTAGTAAATCGTTTATTTATTTAAAACTGTGATATTATTGTCGATTAGCAATATCCTGAGCCCAGTTTTGTAAGGTATTCACTGCAATGGACAATCAATATATTAAATTAGACATGTGTAATATACTATGAAGATTACTAGATTAAATTTATTGCCCACTAAGTAATGTTATCTTATACGAAAAAACATCCTGTACATTTAATACAATATCTGCCGTCTTAAAACTCACATTCACGTGATAGTTCGTCGTGTTTGGTATCACAAATTTGCATGGCATTATAAATATAGTTAATGTTGACATATAAACTACACAACTATTATTCCATTAAAGTTTCTAATGTCACTGAACTTCATCCGGCTTTACGCCTTCGCCCCTCAGTGCTAACTTTTGATAACCTAAAAATGTACACCACATTTGCATCAACACTTTGTCAATAGCTAGTTCTCACAAATGATGTTCTGTCAGATATTTTCTACAGATGCTATAAGGGTAAAGATGCAATCACTTTCAGTAATTTTACAGGAGATAAGGTCCCAGAGCTGACATGGCAATGTCCAGATTACGTCATCACTGTCTACCTTGTTTGCAGGACAAACTTCACAATCTATCAAATTAATTTTTTTTCGAAAATAATTATTAACTTCAAAGTTTAAGGCGTTATTGACAGATTTGAAAATGAAAACACAGAAACAATCTAAATAGCTTCGTTTAAATTATTAAATTTATGAGGGTATCATTCTCTACCCCAAGTTGTGTATATTTTTACAAAAGGTTAACTTACAAAGGGATGCACAATATGTTATTCCAATAAATATATATTGGTAATACTGTATTGGTCACACACCATATTTGAAAAGAAGTGGTTTGGTGTACTGATTGTTTAATAAAACAGTGGAGAAAATTATAAATTACAATTTTATACACGCTTGCATATAGGACTAAAACAACAATAATAACAATTTAGAATAAGGTCAGATTGAGATAAAAGTTGTAATAACAGGCTGTTTGTAATTAGAATGGGTCCACCTATGATAACAGCATGGAACGGTCTCAGAATCTCATATTTTTACAACCACTTACTGTGGTAAACTTTAGGCCTACACTACAAAAACAAAAGTCCGTTTCCAAAGTTAGGTTGCCTATAATCGTAATTTGTTTCAATGTTACACACCGTATGATATTTCCTTGGGAAATCTTGGCCATTCAATTGCAGTATACGTTGCAGCTGTACTAAGAATTCTATATTTAGTCCATAATCCAACAAATTTATAACATACTAGCCGCGCCCGTGCTTCACAACTAACAGGAAGGGGACGCTAAAGAAGTTGTGTTCTATAGGTTTACTGAATAAAAAGTTATTAACTCATAAGAAATGTCCACAAGTTTGCTAAACCACTAACAAAATCATATTCAAACATGTAGTTCATAGCAATTTGGCAATTGTTGTACGAATTTCATTCATAAGAATAAAATAGAAACTTTGCAAACTTTAAGGGCAGAGTCCTTAGAGAGTATATAAAATAAAGGACTATGTCCGTCCACTAAGGCTGTAATATATTGGCTCCATTCATGGAAAAATCTGCTCAATTGGTCAAGTAATTTTAACGTAATTTACATGCACTTAACTTTCACATATATAATATTAGTTCCTCCCATCAAAGTCATTCATTTGATCAGTACTAAATCTAAAATTATTAACAGGCTACTCCGTTTCCCAGATTTATTTCGTGGGGAAAAACATGTAAACACAATACATTTTTATAAACATTTTGAAAAAAAGAGCAAGTCAATAAGTAGATAAATTTTACACTTAAAAAACAAAACGCTCTATTCGCAAAGTAACGCAAATTATTTATTAAATTAAAAATATTAAAATTACTGTAAACAATCCTATTTTGACAGTTCTCACCGCGTATCACTTTTTTGCTGCTTAGTTCAAATTAGTTGTTGTCATAGATTTAAACAAAACGATTATTAGTGCTGCAACGTGTTGGTCCAGCATTACCTTGTAACTTTCTTATGCTATTGAAAATCATAAAACCCTACTGCCCGCTTGATACAGCTGTCAAGAATCTTAAGTTTTTTTTTTTTATATATGAATACTCATAAAAGTAACATGGGAACCTCCAGAGCCACTAGGGCGGAGCTCAAAAGGATGTTTGATATAACAGGAATGTGAGCTATCCTCATGCCAAATTTCAGTCAAATTCGACCAATAGTTAATGCGTGATTTGAGCCCCAAACAAACTTACAAACTTATAAGCAAACAAACAAACAAACTTACACATTTATAATGTACTAGCAGAGTACCCGTCCTTCGTACGATGTTTGCGTATAAGAATAAAATGTTTATTGCAGTTATACTCGTGCACTACGTTTACAATGGGAGAGGACACGGTTTAAGACAATTTTGGAAATTTTCTCAATTTACGGTATGCTATAGAATAGCACATCTACCGTGGCCATAATGTTCTACTACTGCACCTAAAACAATATCAAAAAATGAAATTATCAAACATTCACACAATATCACAAAATATTTATTAAATTAAAACATAAACAACCCTGTAAACAATCCTACTTTGACATTGCGTATTTCAGCTTTTAGTTGCTGCTTACTTTAAATTAGCTGTTGTCATAAATGCAAAAAAAAAAGAAAAATTAAAAAACTTTGGAATAAATGTTTTCCTCAAACGGTTTTAACTTAAGTATCAATTGAGGGGATTAGTTCGTAGAACCTCAGTTCATACCGGTATTACATAAAATATAATCACACGATTTGTTTTAAGCAATGTTATCTTGTTTTGCTTTTGTAACTACAGTCAATTCCAGAGAGACGGCGTCAAAAATGTACATCATGTAACAAATACTTTTATCATATTATTAAAAAAATTACATAAAAAAGGTTTTAACATAAAAATAGAGAAAAGTTAAAGGTCACAAATCCATACGACATGAAATGACGAATACGAATTTCATTATTTGTTTGAAGTCATTCAAATATACCCATTACAAAATAAAAGTTATTTTGTAATAAGACCGAAATTATATTTCCTAAATCTATTGTAAACTTTATGATCGGTAATGTTTTAATTTAACATTTTTACATGTATTGGCAAAGGAACATACGAATATATCAGTCACCTAAGACGAATTAATGTTACACGTATGATTACTATTGTTCAGTGCAATCATACTCTATTCAAGAGCCACATGTTGATGCACTGTAGTCCCACGTCACCGAGGACAATGCCTGCTTGCATCATGGATGACAATGGCTCAACTGAGCAATTCCAGTGTAGGCCTACTGCACGAGTTATAATAATGGACTGACCGAGAAAACTGCGTTTTAGCGTTTTAGGAGATACTATTATTGTAAACTGTAAATTTATGTTCACCTCAATAATATATTGCAAAACTTCAAAAACACATGGAAAATGTATATCCTGTATTTCAACCGTAATCAATAAAACGCTACTGATGTAGCCTACCACTTACCACGTAATAGCTCTGTAAACATTCTCATAGAAATCCGTATGCAAACTCAGGTATATCCATTACTTGGTGAAAGCTATAACGGCTATATTATGTCTACCTTATTATTTGAAATTTCCGTATTATTTTACTTAAGAATTAGTTTGGTCAAGTTAACAAATCCAAACATTTTGTTCTTCTTTTTTTTAACAAAACGACAGAAGCTAACGTTGAAACAGCTGATATGTTTTGTTTAATAGATTAGTTAAAATATTAAAAGAGAACAAGTCAACTGTTTTAGAATGTAATAAGCTTTTAATCGTAATGAAGAGTAAGTATTGACATAACTAATGTATATTATCAATCACAGTAGCTGAGCATTTGAATGAATAATGAAATATATAATTAAATTAACAAGTTCTACAAGGCCAATATGTATAATAATTTTATTTTATTCACTAGCGCTTTCAGAAACTAGGTTTCCACCTTCATGCACTAGTACACTGGTAAAAAAAGTAAATATTTACTTAATAATAAATTAATTTTAAACAAAGTGAAAACAGATGTTGTAAACACTGTAATATATCCAAAATTCAAAAGATTATTTTTCTAATATTAATTTTTATATAATTTTCCAATGTCCTTTACAACATCTGTTTTCACTTTGTTTAAAATTAATTTATTATTAAGTAAATAGACACTTTTTGTACCAGTGAACTAGTGCCGGAAAATGGAAACCTAGTTTCTGAAAGCGCTAGTGAATAAAATAAAATTATTATATATTGGCCTTGTTGAGCTTGTAAATTTAATTATATATTTCATTATTAATTGCCAATATCTCCAATATTAGTTATCAAAATGTCTCTAAAGACCTCGGAGATTAACAAACTACACAAACTCAAACAAAAAGTAAGTTTACTAAACCTAGACATAAACTTTATTAAAAAATGTAAACGAAACAATATTTTTCCAAATTGTATAAAAGTAAATACACCGGTAATCAATCCAACTACTATAAAAGTTATTGATCATGCGAAAATTCATTGGCTAAATTTGGAAATAAAAACCTATATTCAAAACAATCTTCACTTGAATTAGAAACAATGGAATTACATCTCAATATAACCAAAAGGATGTGCTCACTAGACTATGAATACTTCAATGATAAATATCTCAACATTATTGAAAGTATTAAAAACAAATGTAAGAAAAACTAGAAAAGCTTGATAACAAATTCAACACGCTGATAAACAAATCTAATGAAAATTCCACAAATCTATGGAAAACAACAAACAACCCGTTATAAAAACAATGTTTAGTTCATAACCTATCTACTGCTACATTTACACATCAAGAAACACAGCTTTTAAACAAAGGGTTGAATTTTAATTTTATAAATGATAAATTTGAAGTTGAATCTTTGATCATTGATATCGAATCTAACATACAATATCTAAAAAACAACATTAAAAATGAAATCAGATCATAAGTTCATAAAGAACTTACTACAGATACCAAAGTAAAAAACAACAATCAACTTCAACCTGAAATCACATCTCTTCAAAAGAAAGATGTTTTCTATTTAAAAGCTGATAAGGGAAATTCTATTGTAATTATTGACAAAACTGACTACTATGAAAGAGTCAATGCTATGATAACAGAAGGTCCATACAATTTATGCCCAAAAAAATCCGCTCAATAAGTTCATATCATCTACTAATGATACAATGAAAGAATGTAAAACGTTGATATCACCAAAACTCAAAAAAATATAACCATCTCAAATCCAATGTTACCAGTATTGTACTGTTTACCGAAAATACACAAAAGTGGAAAACAAATATGACCAATTGTATCATCAATAAATTCTAAAAACATACCTGATATCAAAATGGCTACAGAAAAAATTGTCTACACTAGCACCATACGAATCATTTTCCATTATGCACAGATATGAATTCATTGATGCAGCGAAAGACATTAATCTGGAAGATCATGAATTTTTTGTATCTTTTGATGTAGTTGGACTCTACCCAAATGTACCAATAGAAGTTACTTCAGAACTGATCAAAGATTGGCTCATTTCAAATGATTTATCAAAGTTAGAAGTACAAGAATACTTACATTTGTTAACCTTTGCATGGCTCAAACAACGTTTGTTTTTAAGATAAATTCTACTCACAAACTAATGGCACGGCAATGGGAAATCCTCTTTCATGTTTTGTCGCTGATGTATGAGTCATTTCGAGATCTTAGCAAAACAATCAGTACCACATTTTCCCAGAATTTGGATTAGATACGTTGATTACATATTTGCTGTCTTTGACAAAAATCATGACATAAAAATATTTACCGACCAAATCAACGGAATATATCCAACAATAAAATTCACTACAGAAACAGAATTAGCTGGAAAACTTTCTGACTTGCAGCCACATGAAGTTGTCCATGCGAAAATTTAGTGAAGGCAATACCAAACTGGTAATATTGAACCCTTGTTATGGACTAACCCTGAGCTTTATTAGTGCCATAGATAAAGCTAAAATTTCCAATAATTGAGTTCTATGAAAATAGAATAGTAGCACCTTGTCTGATTTATTCAAAAATTTACTTTGGTTATCAGGATTCGTTGTTTGGGCCTATTTTTATGAACCAATCTGTTTTGCTGTTACACAAAAGTTTCACCTTTAATTTCGTTCCATTAATCGATAATTTAATATGTTTAAATTCCTTATCAGCACTACCACTGAATTTTTGCGTATTAGCCGATGAGGTGGCAGTTCACTTAGACAACATACACAATAAACTAGTGGTACAAACTATTTAATATTATGTTGTGTATCGGTTATTTTCCTGCTTTTTGTCTGTTATTACTGAAACACTTAAATATACTTTCTCTCGTCCTGGGATCATAGATAAAACAATACAGCTCAATTTTAAGCAATGCACAAAGGACTAACTTTGTTAGAATAAAGGGTGGACCAAAAAAACAGGGACAATTTTAAAATGTTATTACTCAGCTGTTATAAAGGCTGGAAAGTTCATTGATGCGGCAAAAGAAAGTTTACTTGATGCCATTTAGTGTATAGTTACTATGGATCATCAACGGTTACCGCAACATCGTGCCTTTGTCATAGAGACTTTTTTGAAGAATAATTTGACTTTCATTTCTACTCAACGTCAATTTCGTGTTCACTTCAACTTTGGCCGTAATGGTGCAGCCCCAAACCGAATAAACTACTCAAAGATGGGTAAACAATGTCCTAAACACTTTTGTACTCAAAATTAAACCTATGCAAATTTAAATTTCAATGCAATGTTTTGCAAACGGTTGGCTTTGGACGTTCGACGCAGGACACTCGCGCGAACCATTTCAATGTTTTCCGGCGTTCGAACAGTCCGATGTATCTTACTAGGTTTGACTTTGTGTGCAGAAGACGTGTTCTGGAAATTACTTACCCAACTTTAAATAGTTTTTCGCTTTGGGGTTGCACCATTACGGCCAATGTTGAAGTGAAAACGAAATTGACGTTGAGTAGAAATGAAAGTCAAATTATTCTTCATAAAAGTCTCTATGACAAAGGCACGATGTTGCGGTAACCATTGATGATCCATAGTAACTATACACTAAATGGCTTCAAATAAACTTTCTTTTGTCGCATCAATGAACTCTCCAGCCTTTATAACAGCTGAGTAATAACATTTTTAAATTGTCCCTGTTTTTTTGGTCCACCCTTTATCTTGTGTTAGGATTTTCCAATCAACATTCGGACCAAGAATGTTTTTATTATTTTTGTATAGACAAAATAAATATTAGATCCTTTACCTTTTATCTGCATAATATCAGGTCCCAAATCATGTATACCCATGAGTACCCATGTACATCTCAATGTTGTTTTATAAAATTGGAAAATTCTAAAAAAGAATTATTATCTCTCATGTTTGCTGTTGTTCAATTAAATTTGATGAATATGATTTATTTTCGCATTGAAACTGCGTGTCTATAATATGGTACGTTTGGCTGCAACTTTCTCAAATCACTAAACAGGAATTCTAACACTAATCTCTGAAACTCTTTGGGTATTAATAATTAAAAAGCCTGTTAATGTTCAACTTTTAAATACCTTCAATAGATAATAATGAGTGATCAGTGGTCTTTGAATAAATGGCCCTGGAAAATTAAACAGATAATCTTACTCAGTAACAAAGCTAAACAAAGCGTTTTTCTTCTTTCTACACTAACTTACTTTGGGTTTAAATGCGCACTTAGAAGGCGTACCCATCCCAAGGGTATCAGAAATAATGCTAATTTAGTAGCCCCACTTGGGCATAAGTTATTATATTTACACCAATATATTTAAAAATAATACTTGAACAATGAATGTAGTGCAAAAGTAAAAAAACATATTATTGTAGTAATTTCTTGATCGTAATTTTTTCCAGGAAAGGCCCTACCCGGGGAGTTATTTTACAGCAGGCCGTGGCTGTTGACACGACAACGTCCAGATTAAGTCCTCTCCGTCCGTCTTGTTTACAAGAAGACATACTTTACGATCCTTCTGCTTTTCTTTTCATCACAGAGTTTTATATTTAGAATAGAATTTTAAGATGTGTTATCTTAATAACAAAATTACCCTTTTTTCTTTTTTTGTTCAATAAAATTACACGACATGTTTTTTTATATAATGACATCTTCAAGTGTTTACCTAATTCCAAAACAATAATATTGGTCATATAATATTGATTAGGATATTTCTTACTTACCTCTAAGACAAGTAGTGTTCCAAGAGGCTCATAAGATTTCCTGAAAAAATGAAAAAACCTCAATTTTTAGTCTGCATGATTATACGAGTATAATGAATACATGTATGAATAAGTAAATGTACCATCCTAGAAATAGGGAGATGTTAAAATGTTAGTAAAATAACTTTCAATGCCCTAGAAAATGAGTATTTAACACATAATTATGAAACTACAATGTTAATTACGCTACAAGGCTGGAAAGTAGATATTTTCGGTAAAAGAATTACTGTACCCGTACTGTGCTTGACAAGTGAATGATTTTATGCGAGTCCCCATAACACTGAGCCAGTTAAGTAGTGTACAACACTTTTTACCATGATACCAGCAATAAATATAACATATAGGGTAAGATAAACACAGTTATATATTGTGTTGGCCTTGTATGGAGCCACCATAATATTAAGTATCCGGTTCACTATTTTAACACAACATTGTATTTTGTATTTTCATTGAGAGCCTTCTCTTATTAACTTATACTTGTTTGAAAAATATCAGGTGTACGAAAGATTGATCAGTAAATCTACCATTCTCCAGCTGAATTAACCGCACTCATACTTTACATAATTTGCTGGTCAATTTGTGTTAACATTGAATTTATTGTCTTCTTGGAGTATAGCAACCAGCCTCTTACTTTGAGTGCGTTGAAAAATATGTCCTTTGAACAACTCAAGCAAAATATAAAACCAAATATCTGAGTGAAAATATCAAGACGGCTGAACACCAACGGTGTACATGATCACTCAAGTAAAAATCGTCAGTTTTTATTTGATTTGGTAAAATGGTGTTTAGGTTGGACGCATTGCACGACGTCCAAGTGCCACGACGTCCAAAGATATCAGTCAGTGCCATGACGTCCAATGTAAAATATTTGACTGTTACATGACGTCCAAATCTCACCATGTCCAAAAAAGTACAGTAACTGCAATAATCATAGTCTTTCTACAAGCTCTGGGCAGTGTTTCATAAAAGGTGACAGGTATGACAGGTGACAGGTGACAGGTATATTAGAAGTATCTACAATTTTACAAATTTCTGTTTCATATAAGTGTTAAAATTTACAATTTTATGTCAAATTTTCTTTCTAAAATTTCAATGGTTTGACAAATTTGTCAGACTTGTGTTTCATAAAACTTGTATTGTGACGAGTGAATTTTCACAAATTGTCGAGAAATATGTTGACAATCATGTTTATGAAACTTCTCAAAATTAAAATTAATTTTACAATACGACTTTTTTGTCAAATTGTCAGAATAAAACTGACATAGGGCTCCTTCCGTGTGTGTCAAGCCATTGTCATTAGTGCTTAGTAGTATGAATGTAAACGGTAATGTTACAGAATTAATTTTAACTTTTTGTGTGGATGGGTCGTAATTCAAATTGATGCACCCCATGAAAATCAGGGCGCAGTTGTGGATAGGGATGATAATCATTCAATAAACACTATGGTTATATGTGAGCAAAATTTAGAATTTTTCTATGCATCTACACAATTTTCTAAAAAGGAAGTCTTATTTCTCTTTAATTCGCTTTAATATTGTTATTGTGTCATTAGACATCTTGCACTGGAATTCGTTACAATAAACAATCAGCAATTGGAAATGTAGCTAATTCTTGACATGTGTTTTCGTGACAATTGTAAACTATAGTTAAACATATGACAATTAAATTTTTTTTATTTGTCACCTGTCGAATAGTATTATTTATAAATAATTAATAGTTTCTGAACAATTTGTTAAATTGTCGGGGTTGTCATACCTTTAACCTTTTATGAAACAGGGCCCAGTCAAACCTTAACGTCATGAGATTGGTCGTCGTGTAATAGTACACTTTACACTCTTTAAAAAAACCCAGCAGTTACACCACGTCCACAGCCGCTGCAAGTTGCACGACGTCCACTGTTTTACCGTCTAACCTAACCTAATTTAATCTTGCTCCATATGCAGCAGATCTGGACGTCGTCGTGCAACAGTGCTGAGATATTTGACGTCGTGCTACTGGTAGCGGCTTTGGACGTTGTTCTACTGCTAATTTGTCAAGAGTTTGAAGTGCGCTATTGCAAGACGACCAAAGCTTGTATGAAGACTATGTTTCATGCAGTTTCTGTACTTTTGGACATGGTGAGATTTGTACGTCATGCAACAGTTAAATAACTTATACTGGACGTCGTGAAACAGCTTAAAACTATATTTTGGACGTCGTTACACTGACTTATATCATTGGACGTCGTGACATTTGGACGTCATTCAACACTTTTATTGATGCGTTCATTCGATTGAGTTTACAAACAAGCACGAGCTACTGCACGATGTAATGTGGCAACGGAGTTCTATGGGGGCTTTATGTGGTAAAAGTTGGATGTTTATACAATTCTTAGACGATTAAGAATTTTTTTACTATTTTTAGAGCTTGAAAAACAGATATTTTAGTATATTGAATCTATGTCGTGCACTTGATGAACACAGAGACAATTTCAAAAGCAACTGTCCGAAATATTTTGAGAAAATCCAATCAGGCAAATGGAAATGTGCCAAGTCTGCAGAGTTGCTGTGACGGGGGGTTTTATATTTACAACATTCGAGATGGATTTTATTTTAAAGCGACATGCAGATGATTCAGCAGATCCCAAGTTTACATACATTACATTATCGTGAATGAGCTTGCCACCGTATCGATGAATATTCCGCTATCCACAGAAATTCAGTTTGCACATTTTAACGTTTATACCGAAAGAACAGACATTGTAAATGTTTTCTGTTTGAAATTTATATTCTATACCTTTAAATATACCTCAATTTCTTTTTATAAAAACTTAATAATTGGGATTGTTATCGTAGAAAAAATTCTTTTTCGTATGTTAAATACATTTGTATAGTCTATAAAATATAAATAAGTTCTACATTTTCCTTTTAATAATTAGTGTTTCATATTATGATAAATGTCAACCAAGTGAAAAAGGTTTTAATCCCCGCCACTCGTCGTCCCTATGTTTGAGTTTATATAGAACGCGGTCAAATCCTTAATCCCTTAATGCCTGTCCACTGGATCAATTGATTTATTTAGTGGAACGTATTTATACAGCTTATTTGGTCAAGTTAAAAGGTCTTTAAGCTAAAATGGTCTATTTACATATTCGTATTTTTTACAATAATACTGCAGTTGGTAATAAAATTAGTTAAATAACCCTTACTACTGCAAGTTTGCAAAAATTATACAATCAAATAGCAGAAAATTAACTGATTTCTTGCTACAGGTATTTTTAAATATAATTTACGCTTTTAAAATCACATCTCACTCACAGATGTTATTTAAAGTTTAGTAAACAGTTCTACGCAAAATGCAGTTTTCAAGTGTAATGTTAAATACCCCCGCCGCAGCAAACCTGCAGACTAAGCGAATTTCCATTTGCCTGATTGGATTTACACTAAAATGTCTCCTTAAAAATATCACATCTATTCCCTATTTAAATAGCATTAGTTAGTAACGAGTACTTAGGTTTGCTGCAACAGGGAGGGTAAAAGTGTGTTTTTTTTAATGTTAATAGTTTAGTAAGAAATTAATGCATTTTCCAAATTTGATCAAAATATGCTCATAAACAAGTAAACTACAACAGTTTACAATTTTCTCCATAAGATTAACATGGGAATTTTAAATTTACACTTTTTGATTTTTTTCCCGCAACCATTAGGCATACGACAATGCTTCAATATACTAAATTATTTATTTTTAAGCTCTACAAAATGGTTGGGAAAGAAATTCCAAAATAATATGTTTTTTGGGTCAAAAATGGGAAAACCCTATTTTTTACACCATAAAACACACATAAACCCCTCTTCCCATAGTCCGATCATGCTGGTTCGCGAACTCGTTCGAATAAACGTAGGTTTACATGTTTGTACCAAATTTCATCGAAATCGGATGATTTTTGCTCGATTTATCGCGCTAACGGACACATATAGAAATATGTATATATGAATTTGAACGGATCGTGTTTTTGGCCTCTAGGGACCTCAAAACGAAAAAGTAAATTGGTCCCGGGTCGAGGTCTTACCATGAGTTCTACGGTAATAGCTTATCCCCTATATGGGAAATTCGCTAAAAGTGCTTCTTGTAAAATAGTCATGGCAAACAAATAAAAATAATTAAAACCAATTAAATAGTGAACAAACGTCTATCATGTTCTCATACAATTTTAATGGCATAGAATATTGAAATTAAAAATCTGTGTTATACAATGAGGTTTCTGCAGCTCGCAGATGATACAGTAGCGTTTAACAATATCGTATGAAATAGTTGGTCTAGAAGTGGGGAAGGAGACACGTGGTGGTGGCTTTGTTAGACCCGGCGCAATATTAAACCAATTATCGGGACAAGCGATGCCAATGCAATTACTACGTGACCGGTTTATCCTCTTCTCCACGCGGTTCTGCTTAAGGCGGACTACATCTTTAAAAAGTTCAATTATGTATAGTTATTTTTATTATTACCAATGATGAATAAGTTAAATATATAAAAAAAAAAACAGTCCTTAAGATTTTCACTGGGATAGGAGTAATCTGCGTTTCCATTACCTTTGAAACTGCTTTTCTCCTTTTGTAACGACAGATAGGTATGAAAGTGATGTATTCAGTCAAACATGTAACGAGAACCTTTGACATACAGAAATAGACTTGTCTTTTTTAGATATGTATAAGTCAGGTTTCTATTTTTGACATTGAGTGGCTGTCGATACCAAGAGGGCGACTGATTGGCAGAGTAAGTGCTTGTCATAATTTTTTTAGGCGGGTGAGCTTTTTTGATAAGGGTGATCCTGAGAAGTGTTAGGTTTACAATGCCACTCATATATTTTTTTACTCAACAAATGTTTTACTAACGGATCGACATAAAGCTGAGCATATCTTTATGCTAAGCCTAAAATATTTTGATTCATTTTAATACTCAGCTTTATTTTGTATATGTACAGAAAATCTAAATCATTGTAAAAACTATTATGTAAAGTAGTATTATTTTGTATCCATTCTCGTAGTTCCTGACCTACGTATATACAGGGTGTATATTGTATATAAAGTCCCGCACGGGCTTAATATTTTCTAAACGACAACAGATAAATCAATAAGATTTGGTACATCAACACCACACCTAAAAATCTACCTTTTCAAGGAACTATCAATTTTCTGTCATATCATGGGGACGTCCCGCAAGGAGTCAGAAGGAAATCTTAAATAGAAAAATAGGTTGGTATGTACATCAAATTAAAGGTCTTTACTAGCAGAATATAATGCCACAAATTTGAACTCAAACGGACAACCGAGCCAATAATGACAGTCGTTCAAAGATTAATTTAATTTGCATTGCTATTAGACGCTTACTCCTCAGGGGACACAGCCCTAGGAATCGGAAGAAAATTGTTAACGTAAGCATAGGTCGATATGCACATCAAATTAAAGGTCTTCACTAGTAGATTACAATGCCGTAAATTCAAGCTCAAAAGAACGCCTGAATAAAAACTGGCAGTCGTTCAAAGATTCAAAATGGCTGATTTAAGAAATATTTGAACGGCCGCCATTTTGCGCAGGATCAACCTTTTGAAGTGCGGTTTGCGGCATTGTATTCTACTAAAAAGACCTTTCATTTGATGTGCATATTGACCTATGCTCCTATTTCAGATTTCCTTCTGACTCCTTGCGGGACGACCCCATGATATGATGATTGATGAAAATTGATAGTTCCTTAAAAGAGTAGATTTTTAGGTGTGAGTTTATGTACCAAATCTTGATTTATCTGTTGTCGTTTGGAAAATATTAAGCCCGTGCGGGACTTTATATACACCCTGTATGTGACTTCTAGACTATTGCTTACGTGCTAAGTCAGCAGTCCAAATTAAGTCAAAATTTCATAATTGATAATTGGACATGTTTCGATGCAACATTATCAGAACTTGCTACGCGTCAAAAAACAAATGTTTCAAGCTGTAGACAACTACCCCTTGAAAAAAACACAAGCTTAAAATATATACGTTTCTTTCTGATCAAGATGTTTTCAAGTTTCCCACTTTACATTTGAAACGTGTCTCTTGGGTACAAGAGGATACTGGTAGAGAATAAACAATCAGGCAAACATGAGATTAGCATTTACAATACTCGTGAAAGGCTCCACACTTTGGCGTGTCTATTTTATTTTAATGCCTTCTCCTTTTCACTCTTCCTTACTTTGTATCCGGTCACGAGTGTTGTTTATTTAACAGTTACTATCCCTAAGTGCATTTTAACTAATACCATTTTGATTAAATTTTCTAAATAATTAATAAAAAAACCGTTGTCAGGGTAGTTCCTGGGATTTGAGATAATATGCAAGTAATAATTTTATTTAATATACGGCTTTACTGCTAACGATTTATTATTTTAAAACATAATTAGGTTATAAATCGAGTTTCTTTTATTTCAAACTAAGATAAACTAAGATAAAACCTTGATCTTTTCTCCCATGCACATCTTTAAGAATATTTGAATTTTTCTGATAAGTAAATCAACATAATTAAATTTTGTTGCATGACCCCGACCAGATATTAAGGAATATGCTGGTTTTGACTATTTATTTCAAATTAAAATCAAATGGCCTATAAGGATTTTTTGCTATAAACTACCGTACACCGAAAATATTGTGTTCTTTGAATATTTTTGTTTCTCAGAACGTTTTCCAAGATTGGGTGTGATAATATAATAATATCGTGTTCTTTGTTAAATGTAAATGTTTATGTTTTGTTTGGAATAGTAATACATAAATATATATGTTTGTAGACAGATCTGCCAGCTTGTGATTTTTAAACATACAGATCTCATTTACCGATGATTAAAACTGAGTCACTGCCATATAATCAACTCTCGGAGCTAAATTGCAAAGTTTAAAGTTAGCCGAGAGCGTGGAAATGACTGGAGAAGTGTCGGTGAAAACTTTGTGAAGAGCGACTGATGATTGTACTTTCATTGTCCTTTATAAATATGTGGTTGTTACTTTAATTGTTATTGAACATTGTTTTATCACAATCATTTAAACCCACCATAACAACGAGTTTTGTTTTATTTTTAAAAGGTACAATTTTTGTTAGCAAGGAAGTACATTCTAGAGTAGGCCTAAATTTGAACTGTGCATGGGAGACCAGGCCGTGTATATTTTTAAAACGACAATGTCAAGGTATAGGCCTACCTTAATATATTCTTATTATGATAAGGGTAGAAGTTTGTTTTTTGTGAGAATGTCACATCGTCAATCGCATATAAACTAATAGAGGAATTTGGCTGGTACTTCGCTGAAATACAGTACACAGAAATATTTTATTACCATTATTTAATAAGTAGGCATAATTTTATTTAAAAACTCTTCCAACACTGGCTTTTAAATTTCCGTTGTTATTTTTATAAATACATAACAAGAAATGCTTTTCCTACACCAGATGCCAGAACATGTTTATATTGCGCTTCAATCGCATTGTGGAAGTTACTGTTTGATTCAATATGAGCTTGATGTTTCATTATCTAACTAAAGGTTTTGTGAAATTTCGCTTATCGTTTCCTGTGACATATGTATGATGAGCTGAAGGTTTAGGTGAGTCGGTAGTGCCAAAGACTTCGGGCCCAAAGCAGCAATGTCGTGGGTTTGGATCCTTTTATCTGCCACTACTTTATTATCAGTACACTTCACCCTTTAGCAGTTCCTTTATTTAGGATCATTTATTAGATTCTCAATTATCAAGAACAGATAGGCCTAGTTCTGAACAGGCAAAAGCTAAAACCTTTCTTGCAATGGAAAATTGATAACAGATCCTTGAAAAATATTTAAATTTTAAGGTAAACAAATATAACTGTTAGAACCATTTGTTATTACTGAAAATGAAACTTGCTGTTTTAACTAACTTTTCAGGATGAGAGTAAGATAATTACATGTATGGTAGTATTTTGTTAGAATCTATATTGTTTGATGCCTAATCCGGCATGTGAGCCTATGTGTAACTAACCCCTTCCATTGAGAAAACGTAACAAACTAAGGGTTCTTTTTTGATACCTAAAAGTTTAAGCAGAAATCAGCATCAATAAAAATGTGACAGCTACTTTCTAAACTTTGAACGAACCTAGTTTAGATGAGAACAAAAACATGTTTTAATTATGCTGAAATGATTTTGTACATTGTCTCCCACTTTATACTGGTTTGAGAATGTCTCGTGAAATCATCGTAAATTACCAAGATATCTTCGTAATTAAGTTTTGAAGTTAGTTGAATGATGCTTGCGGACGACATTACTTTAAAAGTCTTAATTGAGTGTAACGCCGTCGATAGCAGAGTTTCCCAGTTAATTGTTCCCGCAAACTCTCGTAACTCCACTTAGCTTCAATATTTTTAATTTATCCCAGTGTTTTATCTGACAAGCGTATAGTCAATGCAAAAATTTGCCAACGCTTCCCAGACTAGAGGTTATTAAAATTCCTTTCTGTGAATAATTATTGCCGATAAAGCATATTGATCAGAAAATCGGCTGATCTTTTACATTTTCTTAATGAATAAAATCACTAAGCTATAACAATGACGCACTGAATCAAAAGTGTACCTGGTTGCCCAGGGAGTAAACCAATTCCGAAATAAAATGCATGTGCGTTGAATCGACGATTTTTTCATCTTAAACAATTACTTTAGTGAAATTAAAATTACATATAATTATCTCGAAAAGGATATTTAGTAGTCAGGAGCGTTTGGGGGAATATTAAATAACACTGTTATAAAGGTTGATATCTTATCAAAGTTTGCAATAACATGTGATTAGGGTAAAACAAACTCAAGAGGGTTTAAACATTTCCCTTGTTCTCTAGGGTCTTGTTATCGAGGTTCCACTTATCTTCATTTTATAGCTTGAGAACCCATGGTGTTTCTCAGAAGAAAAGGTATACCGTAATTAATTCAATCAGTAATCCATGACAGTTTATTATGTATTTCAGTTGGTGAGCCGAACCACCCACCCATGCAGGAAGGATTAAATAGACTCTTGGCCAACGCATCCGTAACGTCACCCTGGGATAACACATCCGTAACAACACCCTGGGCCAACGCATCCGTAACGTCACCCTTGGATAACGCATCTGTAACGTCACCTTTAGCCAACGCATCCGTAACAACACCCTGGGCCAACACATCCGTAACGTCACCCTGGGATAACGCATCCGTAACGTTACCCTGGGCTAACGCACCCAAGCGGGAATAAACCAACACCCCTTCTGGGGACAGCACCCTGGACCAACGCATCCGTAACGTCACCTTTCGCCAACACATCCGTAACAACACCCTGGGCCAACGCATCCGTAATAACACCCTGGGACAACGCATCCGTAACGTCACCCTGGGCTAACGCACCCAAGCTTGAACATAAACCAACACCCCTTCTGGGGACTGCACCCTGGGCCAACGCATCCGTAACAACACCCTGGGCCAACGCATCCGTAACGTCACCCTTGGATAACGCATCCGTAACGTCACCTTTAGCCAACGCATCCGTAACAACACCCTGGGCCAACACATCCGTAACGTCACCCTGGGATAACGCATCCGTAACGTTACCCTGGGCTAACGCACCGAAGCGGGAATAAACCAACACCCCTTCTGGGGACAGCACCCTGGACCAACGCATCCGTAACGTCACCTTTCGCCAACACATCCGTAACAACACCCTGGGCCAACGCATCCGTAACGTCACCTTCAGCCAACACATCCGTAACGTCACCCTGGAATAACGCATCCGTAACGTCACCCTGGGCTAACGCACCCAAGCAGGAACATAAACCAACACCCCTTCTGGGGACTGCACCCTGGGTAAACGCATCCACGTCACCCTGGAATAACACATCCGTAACGTCACCCTGGGCTATCGCACCCAAGCAGGAACATAGACCAACACCCCTTCTGGGAACTGCACCCTGGGCCAACGCATCCGTAACGTCAACTTTCGCCAACTCATCCGTAACAGCACCCTGGGCCAACGCATCCGTAACGTCACCTTTAGCCAACGCATCCGTAACATCTCCCTTGGATAACACATCCGTAACGTCACCCTGGGATAACGCATCCGTAACGTTACCCTGGGCTAACGCACCCAAGCAGGAACATAAACCAACACCCCTTCTGGGGACAGCACCCTGGGCCAACGCATCCGTAACGTCAACTTTCGCCAACACATCCGTAACAGCACCCTGGGCCAACGCATCCGTAACGTCACCTTTAGCCAACGCATCCGTAACATCTCCCTTGGATAACGCATCCGTAACGTCACCCTGGGCCAGCGCACCCAAGCAGGAAGAAAACCCAACACCCCTTCTGGGGACTGCACCCTGGGCCATTGACGGGGGCCTTTAACGATTTCTGGTGAGTATCAATTGAAATCATGTAAAATAAGTCTTGTTGGACAACCAATCATTTTGAAACCAAAACGTTATCATGCGTAAAATTTTATTGAATTATTTTACCACTATGGAGGAACCATTTGTTGCCTTTACAACTGTTTTGCTTGTTCAAATATTGATACTCCTGCTACGCTAAAACATATTGCAATATATTGCCAATTAGTCTAACTAGCTGTTACCCACGGGTTCCACCCCGTTTTACTACATTTTAGTATTAATAAAACTATTGATTGGTTAAGTTAAGATGAAATAAACAAAACAGAATACAGTAATGGTAATACAAACAAATAATAACAGCTGAGGTATTTTTAACATTAGGTAAATGGAAAGTTCCCTTTGGAAAGCAATTTCGACCTTATAGGGCAATTTATGCCGATGCATTGTGTTTGCAAAGGAGTGAGGATATGGAAGGGGACAAGTATGGTTTTATAAATTTACTCTATGACAATAGTTGTATTCCTACCATTTTGACAAAATTCAATTTTATAGCTTAGATTTTAAAAGATATCTTTATTTTAATTCAGGCGAATGGCAATAACTCATCTGGTTACTTATTACAATTTGCGTAATTTTCAATTAAGTGTAAATTAAACCAATAATTGCTTCCATAATGATTACCGTGTGCCTATTCTCAATATAGGTGTAGATCATATAAACTTCTGTTTTTATCACATTCTATTTATGTTACGCTTAGGTTTTAGAAAAGGGAAATATTCACTTTAAACAAACAGTAAAAGAAAATACAGTAAAAGCTAACAATCCACCAATTTGGAACGTCAAAAGGATGTTCGAGTTTTGTATTTTTCGTTAAAAATAAAACTCGTTTCTCAGAAATTTGAAAGGAAAAGCTGGGTTTCTTTGACGCAAAAGGTTCGAACGATCTCTGACGTGGGTCTGATGTCAAACAGGTCCGAACACACGCGTGGCATCGTTTAACAAAACCCGAACACGAGAAGAATGTTGGTTTACAAAGCTTTGACCTGTCCACATAAACACGATCTGCTAGAGCATTGTTGGGCTTCACACAGTGATTGGTAGAGTGTGCTTTAATATGAAAACTCGAGTGATAGGTTTAACTAAAACCAAGACAGGGTCAACCTCTTTGATAAGATAGAAAAACTCACATGTACTAAATTAAATGTTCTTCACCTGATTTGTTGAGGTTTTTAAAAGTGAGTTATAATGCACAAATCGTTCAACTTAAGTTGGATAAGATCTATTTTCTATTCTGAATATTTATCAAATACCGTTTAAAACCAACTTTGAAACACGTATAAGTAGCAAGTAAATCATCACACTGATAGAAAAACAAATGTAATGGACGAACAGTCACTGTCAGTGGACTAAGGCTATTTTAAATAGTTTATGTCGTTGTAGAACACAGTAGAGGTACTTTAGACGAGCCAATAAAAAATTAAAGATAAACCATAATATTCTCATTGTGACGCAAACTCTGCTGTATTATTCTGATGCACAATTTAATTACGTCTTTGCTGAGTTTAATTTTAAAATATGTTTCTAAGAAAAAAGACTCTTTGGCTTCATCACCTTCACAAAGCCATTCGAGGTACAAATAGGTGTTATACAGATATAATACCATATAAAAATTTCATAAACCTGGAAAACTGTGTATAAATACTTCAATTGTCAATTGTTTAACATAGAAACATACGTGGCAAAAAAACACTTAAAATTGTTCAAGGTGTAAATGTAGTTTAAGAAGATGTTAATTTTCACAACCTGCAAGACAATTCTGTATAGTCTAAGCTAAACTGTACCCAAGATTTAGCTTCAGCCAGGGCCAGAACCCGTCTTAACGACTTTGTTAGGTTAGTATATCTAGGATGCTGCGAACTCTAACCCTACGTCAGTGGTTGAAGAACGAGCGTCGAATACTGCAATCAATTTTATTTCTAGAGTATTGCTATTTTTAAATAAATAATAAATAAATAAATGCCTTTATTTGCGAGCGTCTTTCAGTACAAGAACTGTTTTACAAAGTAACTCATGTCAATATAACTAACTTAAAAATATACAAAAATTATTATACAAAACAATGTGTATGACAAAACAAAATTATAAGCTATATACAATATTTTACATCTTCTTTACTTTTCTTTTGAAAGCCAGGACCCCCAGCTGATCTTTGGGCCAAAGTAAGAAAACCCTTTTCTACCTACTTCTAGTCTTACTTTTGGAATTTGGAGCAAGGCGTTTTGCCGGGTCACACTAGGTTTATAAACTAGGTATATAAAATTATCTATAATACTATTTAATACCCGCCACTGGGGCGGGTGGCGTTGTCCTGAAATCCAGCTACTAGGAGGTCATGAATTGTGGATAATTATAGGGATGCACTGTGGATGCGATGCTCCCTGGTGTGGATAAACGTCCGCACTAGTGAGTACTACGACTATCCGCAGTGCTATCCTAGTAATTAGACCAATTCGTTGATTACGACGAAAAAGTGTGGTTCGGATTCCACAATAAACTGTAGGCCCCTTAGTTGCAATTAGCTGTATGGGCTATTAATTAACAACTGTGTCTAAGGAACATGTCGACCTTAGTCACTAACAAGACTACAAGATCGCGCCGCTCATCCTACACTCATCCTTCACTCATATTTGGGTTAAAATACGCACATAGTGGCGTCCCCATCTTAAATAACTGATAATTGATAATTTATTATATTAATATTGAGAATAATATTTGTTTTGCATTCAAACTGTATGTTAAGATGCAAATTCAAACAAATGGTTACGGGATATTTCACATATAATTCCAGTTATACATTGGGTGATATAATATTTCATTACAAGACTTCCTTTGAATAGGCTTCACTCAAACACGTGTGACGTTATGCTTTTTTAAAACATGGAATATAGTTCGTAAATTATACATTCGATTTATCTTATTATAGTTGACATATAGTATATAGTAATACTGTACAAAAGTTGACATACCACTACAAATAAACAGGATTTTATCAGTGGCAAAATTCACTTCAATTCCTTCATATTACTGTGTTACTCGTACTATGTATTGTTTTACAGCCTTAAAATTTTTTTTATGAACATATATGTTTATTTTATGTTATGCACATCAATAATTCCAAAGTCACTAATCAGTATTTCAAGTTTATTATCTACAATATATTAATCGGAGTTCGGTTCAATTCCAATTTGCTGTATTTTATTGACTTGCAGTACTTATAAACTCTGCTGTGTACATACATATGTTTGAGTCTCGTATTTAAATTATAAGTAACATACAAAGTGAGGTAACTGGTTTTCTAATGATTTTACCTTCAAGATTTTAATACTTAAAATTATTGTTCAGTTATTGTAAAACTGATTAGACGTCTTTGAAACGTAAATATATTTTAAATGCTGACTAGTGTTTACTAGTTTATTTTTTTTATAGAACTACTGTGTCTGCTTAAGTCGGAAAGTTAATTAATTTTTATTTCGTTGAGAATTATTTCCGTTTGAGACAAAATGACTAGTGGTTGAAATCAGGTATCAATTGAAATGACCGTATATAATATTTGAGTTAAATTGATTACATTTAATTATAATCGAAACTGTAATTGGACTTTGAAATAGTTGAAATGGCTGTCGATATTTCCGAAATACAAGGTTACCAATAAATTGTTATGAACAAATTATGATTTATGTTTGTAAAATCACATAAATATTTCAGCTTGCAGATTCTCATAACACATACTGCTTGGGGCTGTGAGTGACGAATGGCAAGTTTTATGTTGTCAGGATGTTGAGCATGTTTGCCTCAATAAAGGTGGGTTTTCACGACACAAGGCACTTGATTTGTGACGAGAGTGCGATATGCCTGTAATATCCTGCCACTTGCTTCGCTCCCGCGATTCTAATCATATTTACGACGAGCAACGGAGGCTCTAAATCTTGCTCAGTGTTCTACAATCCCTCTCTAGCGTTGAAGATGTGCTCGCGTACTCAGATGGATTTGTACATTTCCATCATCATTATATGGCACACTCCCTATTGTTGGAATTAATTGTATACATAATTTAAGATTTATTTTAAGAATAAGTAGGTTAGTGTTTTCCGCTTGGGTATAGAACATACCTGTATTTACCCTACTACAGGTAGAAAATGGGCTTCGGTCCCAGAGGCCCCGGGTTCAAATCCTGCCAATCATCAAAGGTTTTTTGCTGTGTGATAATAACGCGACGCAAGTAGCCTGAAGTGATATGTAGCTTCATATAGTTCCCGAATAGAGTCTAGCGTACACATGTAAATGCAGGACATAAAAACCAACTATATAAAGATCCCAAGATTTAATTAAATGTAAAAACAAATTATTTAATTTATTGTTTTGGTAATATATAGATTAATGACTTTGTAATGGACGAAGAATAAATAATACACTTTAATATTATAAAAAAAAGGAATTTCCATAATATACATAAAAATTTATATGCATAGCACTACTATATAATGACTGTGTAGTTGGTTACATTTATTCAGCTGGTAACCTAAAACTGAAATGATGCTACGTGTGTGAAGCATGCTACTTGTTAAGTCAATTATTTTCTAAAAATGTAAACATATGTCTTAGTCATAGTTTTTCCAATAATGAGTTAAATAAAAATATCAGAAAATGTGTGTCATTCAGCCTAGTGAACCTCAAAATATTTAATTACTTCTTTGGAGGTTAGATTCCAAATGGGTCAAAATAAATTACAATATCTTTATTTTTACGATATGCTGTCCAATGTGTGCCATGGGATCATATCCGACTATAATGTAACACAATTAATATAGCTAATTCTATTAACTGGTATAATTTTTGTTATTAACAATACTGACGTCTTTTCCCACATTACTAATCAATATAACATATAGATACATACATTTAGATTTTTTTTACATACTGGTTTTAAATCGAAGATATTCCCAATAGGACGTTATATCATATTGTATTTTTATAAATTGGTAAGATATCAGATCCAACGATTGAGTGGTACACAGAGGAAAATATGTTTTCTTTATGTACGAACAGAAAAACGTCAGTTTTAAATTATTTGTAGGAAGACCACCAAAATAACATATGTTTTCGAAATCATTAAGTTCCAGCTGTTCTTGGAAATTTCGACGAGGGTAAAAGCTGAAACTGTTCAGTCATAAGATTACAAATCATTTCCAGGATATTTGTTTCATTTTATTCCATTCAGATGAGAGAATGGTTAACGCAATACATTTTGAGTCATTTTTTAACAGACAAGCCTATTTTGAGTTTTATTAGTTAAACAATTATTTGACATTATATTTAGTTCATGTTTGTCATGAGTCGTTTATTCTATTTATAAATACAAAATCAAAAGGTAAAGATGACGTGGGTGCGGGTGCAGTGTGCAGTGAGAATGTATCGTCGTACCGTACGAGTGTATTGACGATGAGTGCACGTGACTCAGGAAAGTCAATAACAGACCGTTCCGCGGCCCAGCCTTGTAACTGACGATCACAACCCCTACTGACCTCCTGTATTTTAGATATATGCTAATAAAACGTTAAAATATGTAGTTACAAACAGTATAGTAAAGGTGTTCACACATATACGTAGGAGGTGAATATTTAAAATCAGGTAAGGTTATGTTGTCGTTTATTTACATAGCATTATTTTTCTCCTACTAAAAGAAACCATGGTTTAGCATTACAATACATTTTCGTTAGATACATTTTTAAACAAGACACTTGAAAATGTGGTCGTCTTGACAGATTGCGGGTAAAACTAACCTGCTCAAACGCACAACTTAACCTTCTTAGATTGCGTACTCACAGTGCTCGCAGGGTCGACAGGGATAGGAAGAAATCTGGAAGATACAGAACTGTCAAGAGCACCTCCTGATTGATAGTTCACGATTGACAACCACCCGTAAACGAAACCACGAATTGAAATAGTCTTCTATGAGCGACTGGCGGTGAGGTGTGCGACGGTGGCGCTGAGTAGTGAGCAGCGGAGGAACTACTCTCACTACGGCTTATTGATTGGGTGGCCAACATCTAGCGTACATGCGGCCTACGCCCGTTACATGCACTTCCGCATGCTGAACGTGGAATGTGATCACCACTGCATTCCGCTCAACGCACAACGCACAACGCTCAACATCCGCCACCTCGAGTTATTTAATTAAATACACTCAATATTTATTTATAGCTAAGTAACACTTATGAGCTTCACGTCTAATCAAAGTACAGTTTATTTAATTGTGGTTTAGTTCCTATCATTTACTGTATTGGCTGGTGTAAAATCAAATAGTTTCTACAAACAATAATTTAACAGATTTAAAAAAAATATTAGTTCAATGTACAACAAGAATATATTATTTTGAAATTCAAGTGAAACCTTTTTTACATAATAGAAAGAAACACAGTATGAACCTAGTTATTAACTAACTATAAAGGAAATATTTTTAAATGTTCAATTTATTTAACTTATTTTCACTCTGATGTGAGTAGTGAAATAATCAGTATACCATAAATAAAATATTGATATAATTGTAAGCTGTATATAGTATAGTGATGGAAGTAGTAGAGAAAGTAAAATGTATCTTTGTATTCAAAATCTAGCTGCAACCCGTGGAAGTTACAGTAAGAGCTTGATTTTAATGTAGTGTGAAATGTGGGTCAGGAGGGATACAGGGGAGCCTACTGGGTCAAACGAGATACGCCCAATCTGACAGCAACCCTTCTACACAAACGTGTTTGTAGTATGTAATACAAATATAAATATAGTTATTTGTATGGGACAGAAAGTTCGTATAGTGACAAGAAACAAATAAATGTTGTTTTATTCATAGCCCTCGAGGACGATGACTCCTGGCTGTCGCGGGCGATATGCAACTAGGCCATTATGTATCTAGGCCAGATCATCATACTGTGGTGTTCTCAACGAGCGCTTCTTTTTATCATCATTTTTGTCAAAATAATAATACATATTTGATTTTGGTTACATATAAAAATATATGCCGATTGTATATTATCATGTTGGTTATAACCAATTAGCAAAACATATGACATTACCTATCTCCATTATTTAAGTGTCTCTAAATTAATCTCTGTTATGAAAGAATTGTTTTAAATATTTCAATCATCTTAAGAATAATAAATATCAATATGTCGTATACCATTCCCCTTAATGGAGAATAAATTATTTTTTGCTTACTGTGTACTTGTGCATGGATTTTTAGAATGTGGTAAAGATCTTTACCTAACCCGCCATGTTAAACTTCCCTATCCCAAGCGTGATGTATATAACTTCGTTACTTCTCGAGTGATGTAAAGTTGAAAGAACTCACTCGGTGATGTAATGAAACCTATTTAAATAACATTGAGTGCTTAACTTAAAAAATATACCTCTATGGAGCCAACGACGTTCAACGCTAGAAATCAGCTGTGCGCTTGAATTTTATTGTTATGTTTTGACGAATTTTCCTAACCTAGCTTTTGTTTGTAAATGAACGTTACTGTTAGAAAATGAGTGAAATGGATAATGAAAATATTGTTCGTAACCTCCTGCATATTGTCGGGTCAGGTAAAATCTTGTACGTTACACGTTACGCAAGAGCGTGTTTACATCACTTCGGTAAATTATGCAACTCGCTTCCGCTCGTTGCACAACATTCACCTGCGTGATGTAAAAACGCTCTTACTACACTTGTAAAGTAAATGGCTATTATTTTATCTGTTTAATCTTAATCAAAACAAGATTCGTAAAATTAAACCACCACTCCTGTGTTGTTTGCAATGTCTGTGAATCTAGTTTCGTGACGTAATTTCTTCATTTCACATAGTTTTATATATAATTTAAGAAGTGTAAGAACGAGTTAACTATTCAATTGTTTACGTATCCCATGTCAAAAAAGCTCTTTTAAATCATTCATACTACACTTGAAAAAACCAAAACAAGTGATGAAGGATGATGAATTGAACTGCAGAGTTCAGATTTGCCTTTAACTACTCATCAGCAACAAATAAACTCACTCCCTATAACAACCATTGCACTGTTGGAAAAACAACAATCATCATCCGAATGGATTTCAATAGAGTCAAACTGCAATCCGTAATGTTTCGCCAGAGAGATTCACCAAATTATGACGAATGGTTGGTTATGTATGCTTGGTTGAACAATTGAGTTTCCAGCCATTTTGTCTCATTATCATACATAATTAGCTTTGATATACTCTGATTTGTTAGTGTATTACGTTTTAACATAAATACAACACACAGTTAATAACTAAGATATTTCGCGATTACTCTTTTATGGAATGATTTTAAATTAATCATATACCAAAATAATACTTACAAAATAATACTTACAAAATAATACTTACTTTAATTACAACTTGTAAAAAGCGTTTGTTAATGTTTTACCAAAAACATTAACTTATACACTAATATTGAACTAAAAGTCTAAAGGAAAGGCCAAGGACGTTTTGTAGTTTTCAACGATGCGCCGCCAAAATTGATGCGTTATTCCACGATCCCTTAATTATAGTTGTGACGTTCTGCGGTCCCAGTGACTAACACAATAACAGTTAATAGGTTTTATGTATCACGAGTTTTTATATTGAAGTTTATTGTAGAAATTTTATGGATTGCTCGTCCACATGAAAAAGTTTGTCAGGTAAATTAAGAATGAGCAGGTGTCTACCGAAAACGAATTGAATTTAGAACTTAATTAATCGTAGCAAAACTGAACATATTTGTAGGCTAATAGGTTTTTTTTACCTCTTGAACCAATTAAACACCTCGAGCAATGCTCCGTCCCTAGTACTATTATTTTAAATACTTAAAGGTAGTTATATACATATATGAGATATGGGTAGAGAAAATGTAACAATAATACCCTATGAGAGAACTAAGAGTTGTACCAACTGAATATCTTCTACCTTGGATATGACACCACCTTATATGAATAACAATGATCGGAGCCTATAATTAAGGAATTGTGATTACATTTTGCTCAGCAATCTTGATTACAAAGACCAGTAATGCCCTGTTCTGGACACAACACTTGTATTCTGTAGCATCACAGACAGTAGAAGTGTTTGTAAAGCTAAGCAGCGCAGGGACCTCCCTTAGGGACACAGTGTCTATTTATTTTAATTCTCACAACCGTAACAAAGTGTTTGACAAACGACGCGATTTTCTTTTCATCCATAAAGCTCACTATAACTCATCGTTAATGAATCCAACCCAGGAAAAAGTGGAAAGCTACTAAATTATTTAGTTTGACCGTTTATTAGTGCAGAACTAGTTTCCTCGTCTAAGTAAGTCTGTAGATTATTAATTCCCTAGGAAAATGATTAAATCATTAAACAAGATTAAACTATTAAACTCTTTATTTCTGTGGAATATTTTAGAGTTACTAATAAGCTACACGAGGGGACATGTGTACGAATCTCGTATTTTATTAGGGTTCTACACTCATTTTCTAGGTAAAACAAATAATGCAATATCCTTTTACCGTGTCTCCTTGTTGTCATTTGATCTTCTTTTGGGTTATGTTTGTATAAGACGGCATTGGATGTATAAAATACTAAGATAGGGCCTACAATAAATTAAATTCGTTGATAAGGAGTGATTCGCCAATGTATATATGGATATTTTAATATTTTATTCAGAAGTTAAAAATAATGCTGGGGAATTCACATTTTAAAATTCACATGTAACCAAATCATTCAAAAGGAAACATTGAATGTTGCAGTCGGAACTTCTGTTTTGCGTTGTCAGTGAAGCAAAACGTACCATGAAACTACAAACTGCACACTGCAAACTTTTCTTTCAAGTAATCAAAACTTCTACATTGTTGGAGTTCACAAAGTTACCTTCTGTTATGAAATAAAACAGAAAACTCGAAACGTATGTGTAATATGTGTGTATGCTGAACCTAACTTACTTATCATGTCAGGGTATTCAGCGATACCCTTAATTTCCCTACATTATAATGTTGTAATGTATAACAAGGTGTAACATTGCGTATTGACAATAATTTGGGATGACAATTAAGACATACAAACATTTCAATTTTAAATCAAATCCACAGGGTTTTACGTCATTCTACTGAACTATGACATTTTAAAAATGCTGATTTTTAACTGTGACCTTTAGCATCACCCTAAGCTGCGCTTGTACATCCAAACAGATTTACGGTTTCGTTAATCTCAACCCATAAACTTCTAATTAAGGTTATTTATCAGCCATAGTCGTAGCTAGGCCTACTCAACAATATGGGGGAATATTTAATAAACTATCTTGGTATTATTTTTATTGTTTTATGAGAAGACCTTAGTATGTTCAAACGATTGATATCGTATTTATCTCACATGCCATGCTATTTGTAAATTATATAGACTCATTGTAAGACCTCGTCTCGGGTCGATTTGCTTTTTCTTTTTTATATTTCCAGAGCCCTAAAATGCCATCCGTTCAAATTCATATAAATATATTGTATATACCAGCAAATATGTGTGTGAGTGTCTGTTAGTATGATAACTCGAGCTAAAATCATCAAGTTTTGATTAAATGCAGTACAAACGTGTAAATCTACGTTTATTAAAACAAGTTTGCGAACCAGCATGACCGTAAACCGTTTTATTGTTGTCATGGGAACGAGGTTTTTTTTATTATATTTTTTGTTATTTTTTTTAGAGATTGGCGGCCTCTCTTGACCTTGCATTTGCCCGTCCACATGGGGCAAACGCCAATAAACTAATTTGTTTGTTTGTTGTCGATTTGTTTATCCGATTTGATGAGAAGAAAATAGGGGTTTTCCCATTGTCAACCCTAAAAACATAACTTTCCCTGATTTCTCCCCAAACCATATTATGGAGCTTAAATACCCCAGCCGCAGCAAGCCTGCAGACTAAGCGAGTTTCTATTTGCCTGAATTGGTTTTACAGAAAATTAATCTATTTAAATAACATTAGGTTTAACAAGTATCAAGGTTTGCTGCTACAGGGAGGCTAATAAATAGTGTTTTTTATTATTAGTAGCTTAGTATAAAATAAATAAATTTGCCAAGGTTAATCAAAATATTGCCATAAGTAAGCAAACAACATTTTACAATATTTTCCAGAAGAATAACATGGGAATTTTAAATTAGCAATTTTTGGATTTTCTCCGTAACCAGTACCCGTACAAAACACACGTACACTTTGGTATGCTATATTATTTGTTTGTTTAAGTTCTTTAAAATGTCTAGAGAGAAATTGAAAACTTTTATTTTTTCAGGGTCAAAAATGAGAAAACCCCAATTTTACCCTATAACGCTCCCCGTAAAACCCTGTTCCCATAGTACGATCAGATCATGCTGGTTTGCGAACTCATTCAAGTTAATCCTGCCTTAAACCTTCTAACCGAATTTCATAAAAATCGGACAAAAATTACTCTTGTTATCGCGTTTACGGACGTATATTTTCTATATATTACCTATATTACAACCTATATTAGCTATAGGCCTATCATATTATACTGTATTATATTATTGTATTATATTGGTGTTTTTAATATGTATTTTTACATATTCTATATGTAATCTTATCTATTTACATATATATAGATATACATATATAAAAATTAAACGAATGGTGTTTTTGGCCTCTAGGGACATCAAAATTTAACATTATATCGGTCCCGGCTCCAGATCTTACCATGCCACTTACGGTAATAGCTACTTCCCTTTTGCAAAAAACAAATGATGTAGTTTATTGAAATGTTTTTGCATGGTTATTGGTTAGAAGAAACAAAAGTTAAATTCCCATACTATTGTTAAAGAGAATAAGTATACTGTAGTATTTTGCTTGTTTATGGATACATTCATTTTGATCAAACCTGGCCAATGTAATAATTTTACTATTAATATTTTACTAAAACCCCAGTTTATTTCCCTCCTTGTAGCAGATAACCTAGGTTAAACCTAATGTCATTTAAATAGATTGAAATGTAAATCTAATTAGGCAAATTAAAATTCGCTTAGTCTGCAGGTTAGAGGTGGCGGGGCTGTTTTAGCTAATTTCCCTATAGGGAAGTAGCTATTACCGTAGGTGTCACAGTAAAACCTAGGCCCGGGACCGATTAACTTTTTCATTTTGATGTCCCCAGAGGCCAAAAACACCATTCGTCCAAATTTTTATATATGCCGTTTGGCAGCCGGTGAGTGTGATGACCTCAAGTCATCCTCCTATGGTGTCGTTAAGGTTGGTGCGTAAGTTCCAATCGGCATCATAGGTCCCGGGTTGAGTAATAGGTACCGTGTGTGTCGGGGAGTTTCGGCTCTTCTGACAAAGTAACATAACAGAACATAACATAACATAACATATGTTTATATATACAGTATATATGTGTCCGTGAACGCGATAACTTGAGTAATTTTTGTCCGATTTTGATGAAATTTGGTTTAAAGGTGTAAGGCGAGATAAACTTGAATGAGTTTGCGAACCAGCATGATCGGACCATGGAAACAGGGTTTTACGGGGGGTTATATGGGGTAAAAATGGGTTTTTCTCACTTTTGACCCCCAAAACACAAAATTTCTAAATTTATTTTTAGACCATATTAAAGAGCTTAAAAAAAAACAAATAATTTAGTATATCAAAGTGTTTTTGTACAGTTATTGGTAACGGAGAAAATTCTAAAAATTGCAAATTAAAAGTTCCCATGTTATTCTTACGGAGAATATTGAAAATGTTGTAGTTTGTTTGTTTATGGATATATGTTGATCAAACTAGCCAATTTTTTTTTTTATACTAAGCTATTAATATTTTACTAAAACATATTTTATTAGTTTCAGTTTCCTTGTTGCAGCAAACCTAGGTACTCGTTAAACCTAAATAGATTCAATTGAAAATCATTCAGAGAAATGGAAATTCGCTTAGTCGGCAGGTTTGCTGTGGCGGGGGTATATATTTTTAGATAGTATCTTTTTACGTAGCTTATTATCAAACTGTTATATTATTACATTACACAAACGGGGGTATGGTAAAGGCTTAAAATACAACATTTTCTATTAACCATGTCCTTTAAAATATTCAATTTCCTCCATGACATTTTTTTATATTTTTTAAATCATAACAGCCATAAATGGAATCTCCATCAGCTTATCAGTCACCAGTCACTATTCTGTGAAATTTAAATATTCCTCATTTGTTCACTCATTGTCAGCCAAAACAAAAAATATAATATAAACTTTTGTATTATAATATATTCTTTATGTGTATCTAAAATAGTTGACTGATAGCAGATAATTTAGACTTATTATTTTAAGCATAAATCAAATAACCGGATTAAGTAGTACATATGTCAGTACTATAAGGTCACGTATTTCCAGACTTCATAGAGTGATTGTTCTTAATTAGGGGATTTCAGAAATGTTGGGAGGAAAATCCCTGTCAGCTTCATTAATGTCACGGATAATTAAAGAGTCAACCATACAAGAAGATCTAGTCAAAACGTAATCCTAGAGTATTTAATTTTAAAAAGCTTGGATAAAGTAATTTTCATTTTACGTCCTGAAACTCGACTCTTTTCATATCAGCTTGCTTCATATACACCACTATAATCACTAATCAAATGTTTAAAAGAATAGAATACATTCTGAGATGCGTTTTTAATAATTGTTGATGCTGTAATTCTTGAAAATCTCTTTTAAACTAATTATTAACACAACTTAATTTGATTTATTTTCTGTAATTTTATTAAAACTGTACAAGTCAAATGACGAATTACTAACGCCACAGTAAATCTAAATTCTAAACTAGATAATAATTGAAATATCATTAAACTTCAAAGTTAGTATCAAATAGGCGGTGTCGTGTAAAAATTATCCCAGGTTCACTGCTGGGTGTAAACAGCCATTATTTCAAATGTTAACGGCAACAAATGAATGGACAAAACAGTTATATTATCAAGATAGTGGCCATATGAATAACACAGCACATAATGGTTTGTCACAGAATCTTGCGGAAATAATATTAAACAATAATTGTTAAAAGGCATACAAACACAGTAGTTGATTTTATATTTGGTTAAATTGGAAATAGAAAAATTTTCTAAGTGTATTATAAGATAAGTGTATTATTAAACCAACTTTTTGGTCCTATTCATCCTTTTTACACATGGGTCTTTTTTAACTAAAATAAACCCGATAATTTGTAGATGTCGCGGTCTAGAAGTCACAATAGAAGTAGGTCACTGAAAGGTATTTTTTTACAGATCGACCCGAATAAGCCATTTTAAAGCTATGAGATGTTGGCAATCTCAAATGTTTTTACAAGACAGACCGCCACATGGTGATATCTTAGATTTATATCTTGAAAAGGTTTCAGATGAATAGTTTTACTACTATTTTCATAATAAAATAAGTTTAATTACAGAGTCTCTTTATGTTAAAGTTCTTTTAACATCAATTATTAGTCTATATATTAATTATTCAATCAAGGGTTTATATAAGTACTATCTCGATCGATGTAATATCTATGTGACATATGTAATAAGAATTAATATCTAATATTGCATTGAGCTAACTAACAGTAAAGATCCATGTATCGCCAAATATTAGAAAACCAGTGCAGTGACAAACAATCAAACGTTGCAGGTGTTATGAACATAGCAAAAAATAATATTACTGTCAAACATTCATATAAAAATCAGTAAGATGTTTGTACTCAATGCAGAATAACTTCACCGAAATGTATAATCACACTAAATGTGATGGGTTTTTAAAAGATAAACTAAATGTATCTGTTATAACGAGACAGATAACATAGCGAAATGCATTAAACTGTCAAAAGTATGAACATGAAGTTTTGATGCGCAGAGTATTTAACTTTATCTGCCGTAACTTCGTATGAAAGTCATTGGGTAGGAAATTAAGGCTCCATTCCCGTGACACTGTGACTACCTCGTGATATTTTGATATTTCCTGACTGTCGCATAATGCGGCAAAGCGGTTCGGCGAAACAGTTTTGTTACTCACCACAGTGTGTTTAACACATTTTGCGCCCTACCAACAAATTTATTGTATGATATGTTTGTGAAATACAGTGTATACTGTTTTCATGTTTGATAGGTAGTGCTGTCATTTACTTGAATCATTCCTACACCAATCTATGTGTAATGTAATCATCAACTTGCCAATGTTTACTCAGTAATATGGACACACCAATATTCTGTTCACTGGTCTAGAAATTCAACTGGGTGTATCACTTACGTCAACTCTGCTAGAAAATCAAGACGCTGTAATTTTTTGATTGTTAGCAGCATATTGGGAATCTAGCTCATTGCCTCATGACTTTCTGGGTACATAATTTCACAATCCACAAATTCTAATACCCAAAGTACAAGGATAAAGTGCTACAATGTACTTTATCCTCCAGTACATATGGCGGCCAACATCTCACGATTCTCTCACTCAGTGCTCCCCTCAGTTGTATCTCTAGCTCAGTAGTTATGATACGTAATATTTACAAAAATTCACTAAAAACGGATGCAGTCAACAAATCTCGTTTATAATGTGTAACTCAACAAGTTTAGTATGTTATTGTACATTATATGTAGCAATATTGGTTAAGTATATAGAAGGGATTACATACAAATTAAATAAACGTTTAGAATGATTGTAGTTATGTCGAGTGGTCCTGTTTTTATTGTTAGGTCACCAAAATAAAAATAATATTCTTAATTATTAGAGTTATGAAGAGTCGTCATAAACTAAAACACGAATATGAACATAAATGCGAACGCGAACGGATGGATACAAACATCAAAACAAACCAAATTATATATAATTTCGGTCGAGTGTATATGTAGGTGAATGTCGAGCCGTGATATATTGTTTTTTACAAACTTTGTTAGTTATTTAAAATAGCCTATGAGATATTAAAAGGCAAAATATCGTTTAGTTGCTTTCGTTAAAAAGTGCATAGACTGCCTTCTGAACGTCAACATTATGTGTATACATCTTTGAAACTTAAGTCTTGAGTCTTAAGTCTAGTCTGTATCACTCATGGCAACTCTGCTAGAAAATCAATACGCTGTAATTTTGTATCGTTGATAGCAAATTGGGAATTTAGCTCATTGGCTTATGACTCATCTTCTATATCTATATATATTATCTACGGATATAACAAAACTTCCTGTAACAGTTCAGAACATTATTACTTACATAAAATTTATATTTTTATAACATAAAATGCCGTTTGTTTGTCATACCATACCAAGGGGAAAAGGTAAACTATAGAAAAAGTGACGATTTTCCCTGATCAGAAAAGCTTGGACATGGCTTCGAGCAGTTGTTGACTTTCTTGAACTACTTTAAGTCTCAAGTCATGTTTCTGGGCATAGTTTTTTGATTGTTGAATAGCTCATGAACCTATTTGATCTATTTGTGAACTATTGATATATCTACATACTAATGAACTATTTGTAAATTTGTATGGATTTATATATTAAAATAAATTTTACATCAATAAACTATCAACTATAAATAACTATTTAAAAAATTCCTTTACCAGGTTTTGTAGGATGTTTTCGTTAAATTAATTAAAGAATACATGACACATACCCTACTTCAAAATAAGAACTAAGTAAAACAAGTAACCGAACCAGCAAAATTACACAATCATATAAAAATAAAAGTCTACTTTACATTGTTAGTTATGTATATTGATTGTTTGTGGGCCTATCTAGTCCCTATTTAGTACCTAATTTACAGGTAGCTATTTTGCAATTTAATGACACTTTACAGGTTAATTTAGATTTAACTATCAAGTTTTACATTAAGCACTAGTATGTTTAAAAGTGGCAAGTATAATTTGGGTGTCATATTGGCCCATTGTCCTTAGATAACAAAGTAAAAACTTGTTATGAAACATCTAACCTCGTATACCATTTAACGCGAAAGTCATGAATAAAATACTCTGTTATTATGGCAACCTAAAGCATGTGAGTTTAAAAGCTAGAAACGTTTGGTGTGACCGACAAGCTGGGAAAATCTGCTTAACTTTCACTAACTTGATAGTCTACTGTCCTGGTCACCTTTGATACCATCAATCCTCCACGTTCATCAGAACAGCTCTTGGCGAAGTCATTAATTCTGCTTATTTTAATGTAAAAGCGGAACAGTAGGTACTTAGGTATTATATCGACCACACCGATAAATGGTCTTCCAAATAAGATGTTAATTAGTTTAAATATACAAAATCTTACCAACCTATATCAATTATAACCTAAATGATAATAAATCATAACCTAACCTAAATGTTTTATATCACCAATTTAGGGGTGGTTGGTATAATACGAAAGTATCGAGAAATACATATTACATATTAAAGATAACCGTAAATATATATAGTAACATCTATTCATAATAGTACCAAACGGTATCAGCAATATGACACATACTTTCTCCCATTAGCTTGTCAACAATCTTTATCATGGGTAAGCGGTGGGAGTAATTATTACAAACAACAATAACAAAACAGTGCAAATTGCTGTAAAAATTAATGTTAAAAAGTTATTGCATCTTATTACATAACAACATAATGAAATAATAAGATAATTTTTACAGCAATTTGCACTGTTTTGTTTAAAGGACCATGACAAACTAATTTTAATACAAAAACCAGCTTTTTTCCTAAAATTCGATTTTGTTGTTATTTTATGGTTTTTATGGGAAAATTACATAAGTTGTAGCCTTTTGAACCGCAATTTTAACGAAAATGGTATTTGTGCCATTTTGTTCAGAATTTAATGGACCATAACGTACTAATTTTAATCAAACCCAGTTTTTTTTTTCTAGAATCAGACTTTTTGTTATTTTATTGTTTTTTTTTATTATTGGAAAATAGCATAAATTACAAAACTTTTTGGAGTCTGGATGGATTCTGTGCCAATCATTTATACCTCATTGGATTTAACACAGCAGTAGGAGAATAAAATTACTCAAAACGTTTCTGTTTAAGATTTTTTTGCTACTAAGGTGCCTTATATCCATCAAGGCTATTTGCAATTGGCGTTGAGCTGAGGTTTATCCAACATTTTTAGAATTAAATATGCTGGGATGGCGCTGTGACTAGATGGTCTTGCGTACAGCTGATTATATTTAAAAATTGCCTGTGTATTTGTTATAGCTTGTCAGAGTTTCTCTCCCATCATGTAAGGAATCCTACGCTTTAAAATCGTACACAATTCAATATAAAGTTGGATGTATCCTCCATAATACACGCGTACATATATTATTATGTAATTTGATCATAGTTATGTTTGGATATTTAGTCTGAATGGTTATATAATGGTAAATCAACTAACGATTTGTTTAAGTATTATTAATATTTAACTGCCTCGCACATATTATAAATAATACACTGTAATACTGTGGTGTATTTTTAGAGAAATTATAAATGACGTGACATAAGATTGATACATTCTATCATAGATTAAAAGAAGTAGACACTCCTTTTATCTATGATTCTATGGTATAGTTGTTGTATGTATCAATATAATTCTTTTCCGATGAGCAATATAATAAGATATGTATTTAAGAACGGTAACTATTTTGATATCTTAAATAGTATTAGGCATATGCACGTTTATTGTAGGATAATATTCTACTACCATATAACATGTAAAATGTCATTACAAACAATATGTGACTTAAATAATATGACAAGTAACGCGGTGAAATGCATTAAAATGTCAAAAGTTCAAACATAAAGCGTTGATGCGCAGAGTATTTCACTTTATCTGCCGTAACTTCGTATGAAAGTCATTGGGTAGGAAATTAAGGCTCCATTCCCGTGACACTGTGACTACCTCGTGATATTTTGATATTTCCTGACTGTCGCATTATGCGGCAAAGCGGGTTTGGTGAAACAGTTTTGTTACTCACCACAATGCGTTGTGTTACACGTCGAGTTTAATTAGATTTCATACATTAACAAATACATTGAACGTATTATATTTTGGTAAACTGTTTTAATGTAAGGCTGTTACGTGTTTTTGTAAGGTCTAAACATTATATCAGAACAGTTTTACCACCGAATAGTCTAAGAATATAGGCTGACGAAATTTATTATTTAGAATGTGTGTTCGAAATGTTAGTTATAGGTTCAATGACTGACAAACAATAACTGTACCACTAACAAAACTACGGAAGAAATAAATTGTTTTACCGACAAAGATCATCAACTGAGTCCTGGTCTCTGATTACTCACTACTGCCTTCTTACCTAATGCATATTTTGATATATTTTTGCTTTATCGATAGGATTTTAACCTAACCCAAACACAAAACTACCCTTCAAGTTCGAGAATCAAAGACCGTGGCAAAATTAAATTAAAATAGTATAAACCATAAAAATATTCCAATCACAGTTATCACAGTCCGTGATATTTTTACTGCTATTTCTTGTAATATTAGACTTTGAAAACTAATTTATAGTTTAAAGATATATGAACATAAAACGATCCAGTTTGGACTTACAAAACAATATGCCGTATTCAAATAAAAATGAATAAACAATGAAGTAAGCAATTCGAAAGGGAATTTTCGTGAGCGTCAGAATCGATTTCGCATTTAAATATTCCGTGTAATCCCTATCAACTTCTACTGTGACATGTTGATCCCCGCCTACGAAACACCCTTGGCTTCTCATTAGGCAAAATGTCTCAATCAAATGAAGACGCATTAGACTTGAAATGTGTCAAATGAAATTATGATTTTAGATTACTAGCGTTGGACACTGTAACGGTGGGAGAGATGTTAAGTTTATGATTACTGACAGCATAGACCTTTATAAAGAAAAATTAAAAAGACTTACGTAATAAGTGAAGGGCATGTACACAACAATGTTTGTTGATTAATAGCAGAGTTTATTGCTCATTGTCTTACTCCATACTTAGCAGATTACAGTTTGGTTATAAGTGAGGTGTTGGCCTAACCTTCCTTGAAACGTGAGGTGTTACAAATCCGACTTTGAACGCTAACGCTAAAAAGATTATGATTCACTGATTGATATTCTTTAAACTATAGTTCAGTGAAAAAATAATTTTATCTTTCAATTGAACTTAAAAATACGAACGCTAATAGTTAACTGTTTGCTACTTTTCTTATAATGGTTCAAAATACTAAACTCAATTATTCGTCTCTCACTTTTTACCTAAAAATATATTAATGTAGATTCATGATTAAAGGGTAAATGTCCACATAATTATGAATGTCCCGCATTTTATGACTAACTATTTATATAAACAATATCAGCGTAGGTTTTCTTTGATTGTGGTAAAACCATCATCAGAATCCAAAGTACCTTCTCAGATTGTTAAGCTACTTCAATTAAATATTTCAATCGTTTTAAAATGGTGGTTTGAAAAATTGGATGGGTTTTTAACCATAACCTGAGTGCAAAAGCTATAAAAACTGCATTGTCCAAACCCAAAAGTTAGGGAGCTGGTATAATTATTTTCTTCATATTTCATTTTGTGCTAAACGTACCATTTTAGCTCTTGTATGAGAATTTATGTATTTAGATTTTTTTAAATACCCTTATTTAGAACTTTTGATAAATCAACTAACTCCATCCTCTTTTTATTTAAAGATTCCAAGCTGTTATTATTAGTTGAGTCAGATGTTGAAATCGAAAATAATAGAATATCAGTGTTAAGAAAAACGAGAAAGTGCTTTCTCTTTCAGTCGGTTGGCGTTGGGTGAATTAAAACAAATAGTCCCAAGAAGGTTGGGGACATCCCTTCTCCACCACTTAGTCCCACAAACTGCTCCAACAACCAGAGGGGTGGATCGGACGCTTAATCACTTTTTCTTTACCGTTTCATTCTTTGTATAAAATAAAGCCCGAGTCTTACGATACTGATTGGTTAGATATACCTAAAATGTTAAGGCATAAAAACGTTAATACAGTATTAATGTATTTAATAAAAATGCATCCTATATAGACATTACATTCAATATTATTAAACAAAATTTCTCAGTTAAATAATGATATACATTGTGCAAAGAATAAGAAAAGAAATGCTAACCAAGACACTGGGATTAACAAGATCTACTTGTGGAAACCGATACAAAGAAGATTAGAGAGAAACAAGTTCCATGTTTGCGATTTCATTCAAACAGGTTTTAAATTTTACCTTTTGTGCCACCTCAATTATTCTGTTTCTTATCTCAAACATAGATTTTAATGTTATATTAAATTGTTTATATTTGTATAGTTAATTTTTATAGTATGTAATTATTATGCCGGGGGATGATTAAATTATATTCATTAATGTTTAAGACATCTAAAATTGATGTTCCCGTTCAATCGAATGAGAGATTTATAAAATGCAAAATTTTATAACAGTGGGATCTTCGACGGAACTATATCTGTATACGAGAGAAAACACTTTCCATATCTGGAATGGGATATTCACATTTATTTTAAGATAATTTTAATCCGATTAGCTCTTACTGTGTGGGCGTAAAGCACTCTGCTTTTTTATAATATTTGAGTTTAAGGTCAATGGGAGAGGATGTGGGATTGGTGGGCCAGCAATACTTTACTTGAACTTCTTTCCCTAACGGCTAAGCATGTTACTGAAAATGTGTACATTCTTTAGTTTTGTTTTTTATAAAGTAAATTCAAAATACGCCATCCACAGCATTATAGATTATATTAAAACAAAAACATATTTATTATAAATTAGAATACGCTGTTTTTCCTAGGAGTTGTTGACGACTTAAATCTCAGTAAGCCCTATGTATTCCGCACGTAGAACAAAACATGCTTTAAGTTCGATAAGGAGAAACGTGGCAGCCGCAGTAGAACGACAGAAGCAAGTGACCGACCACCGTCATCCACTATATGGGCATCAACAGCAGCCCTCTAGACTCCGGTCAAGAGTTTCCTCAAAACCACTGAGATACATTCAGTAACACCGGAAGTATTAAGGCTTCAGCTATGGAGGCAGGAGGCTCAACAGCCACCAGTAGAACTCAGAGAGGAACTCCCTGCAGGCTGTCACCTGCCTTACCCCACATGGAGGACCCTAAATAGATTGCGAAGTGGGGTCTCGAGGTGCAAAGTAAACCTCATGAGGTGGGGGTACTATGAACGAGAACCAAACTGCTCATGTGGGGCCCTCAGGACCATGAACATCTACTAGTTTGTCCAGATATGGACAGAACATGCTCCTGGCTCGATATTAAGGAGGCAAATGACGAAGCCATATATGTGGCAGATTATTGGAAAAATAATATCTAACTGAGCTGGTATTTTTTTCCGGACACGTAACAAAAAGTAAGCCATAAAGATATAAGACCGATTGATTGGGATTATTACAATATTATACATGACGAATTCCAAGGTTACTAATGGTTCTATAATGGGAACCTCGTTGAATAAAATTGTTTTGCACCTTGCTATGTTTCCTTCGCTACTAGTCTAGATTTATTTTGAATACAAAACAGAAAACCCTATTTCAATTCTGTACCAGTACTCATACTGGCATTTTTTTTATGATTAACTATATTTAGTAAAGTCGTGATGCAACAGAAAAAACAAATAAAAATTCAGGGTTAATTTTTGAAAATTTCATAACAGTTTATTGTGCTTAAAGTAAAATATTAGTATCCTAAATAAAACCTTTGTGCAGTAAAGTATTTTGATTCAATAACACAATAAATAAACGTCACAAAGTCCTATACAAACAGAAGTTTTGTTTAGTCGTCCTGTCCTTTAACTCAATCATCCCTCGCCAATCTGTGTGTAATTTAATCAGCAAATTGCCAATGTTTTCCCCAGTGATATGACCACATCAATGTTATGTTACGTAATGGATTTCAATCATTTACTCAAAACTGCTACAGTCAGTCTATCTCGTTTGTAATTTATACGGCTACAATATTGCACTTCCATATCACAATATTGGTTCGTAATACATCATTGTGCCTGGAGAAATATGTTTTAAAAGCGTATTTGATTGGTGGTTCTTAATGTCAGACCTACTACTTTTAAGTTCATTATATCCACAATTAAAAACTAAAAACTAAAATAATATTTAGTTTTTTACGTAATTAGTGGATTATTAATCATTGATAAAGAGTTAAATGTAGTAATTCATTTTCTCAAATTTTGTACGAAGTTCTTTTAGAATACACTTCTGAAAGTAGGGTATAGCAACGTATTATTCATTTAATAAGTTTTTAATTTTGATTTTAGTCATAGGGATAGTGGTAATGTAAAAGGTTTGACAAATAAACAATGTAATTTGTCAAGTCAGAAGTTATTTGTTAATCGGAATAACCAAAATAATTGAATCACTTAATAGTATAGGCCTAAACTTAATCTTACCAAACAGCAGCAAGCTTATTTGCAATAGCAAATTCAAAAGTAAATTGGAAGATTCTGTTGAAAGGTTGTTTTTACATGAAAAGGTATTTTCGTTTTCTACTTAGTTTGTTCAATAATTTTGCAATATGATGGAAAGTATAGTCAATCACACGGGCGAAAGATGTATTTTCAACCCTTGCTCATTTTCCAAAAAAAGCTTGAATTCGGGTCGAAAAGAGTCGCTTTACTCCCTAGTGTTGAAATATACTATTATATTAGTTATTCGCCACTAAGTTAAGAAAATCCAAAAATAATCTGTGTTCTAGTTTTTAATCTGATCTTTAAGTTAGAGCAGTTGTGCAACGTTATACTATATTTTATAACCTACACAAAATATTCCTCAACAGTATTTAATTTCCTGTGACTTGCAGATGCAGTCCGGATTGCGACCGTTCACTGCTTCTTGTAATTGCAGAAAAATATCAGTGTGAGTTTTTTTTAACGATTTGCCATAAGATACTTCTTTTAAGTAATGCAATAACAGTATTACGTACACGGTAAATTATGTCGTTGGTTATGAACTTATCACAGCAGATTTCGGTAAATGCAATTACAGTATCGATATATAATTAAATCGATACTGCGTTACAAATCGATGAATACAATACGTGAACCGATCCATGACCAACGTTGACGAATAGAGTTAGTGTTTAAGCTCCGCTGTTATCTTAGAACAGCCATATTAAATCAAATAAAAATCCTCATGTTTAACACCCTGAAACAAGTTATGCTAAAAACCTATTGAAGTATGAATACGTTTACTATATAAGTATTATCCAGAAAGTACTAACCTTTCTACGGCATGCCAAGGTCAACTCGATAGGATTAAAATTTCTGTACCCGTAGATTATGTGACAAAAAAATTCTTAAAAACTTAACATTCATAGATGGATAACACGAATGTTGGCACAGAAAAGTCTGAATACGAAAAAAGTGATAGAATTAGTTTCAGATTGTCTTTGTTTGGAGAAGTTAGGACATGTCTTCAGGCAGTAGTTTGACTTTCTTAAATTACTTCAAGTCTCAAGTCACGTCTCTGGGGGAAACTTTGTTGATTGTCAAATAACTCGGATACTTTAATTTGTAACAAATATAAAATATCCTTTATCTTACTAATATTATTAATGTGAAAGTTTGTGTGTTTGTTTGTTTGTTTGAAGTTCAATCACGCATTAACCACTGGACAGATTGGGCTGAAATTTGGCATGATGATAGCTCACATTCCCGATTAACATATAGGCATATTCTTATCTCAAAAACTCTTTCGGGCTCTGCCCCAGTGGCTCTGTAGTTCCCTATGTTAACCTTATGAGTATTCATATTTAAAGGGAATTAAAGAATTTAGTCAGCTGTTGGTTCTTAAAACTTTGGTTCTATGATATGCAAGAGCATTAAAAACTATAAGGTTTACCAACAGGGTGCAGCACTATACTTTTTGCATCAAGCAGCAACAAAAAAGTGTGATACGCAATGAGAACTAACTGTCAAAGTAGGATTGTTTACAGTTGTTTTTTTTTATTTCATGAATAATTTGCGATATTTTGAGAATTTTTGATCATTATTTTTTCTCTATTGTTTAAGTGAAGTGGTAGATCATTATGGCAGATTTTACAGTATGTGACTATAGAATACTGTAAATTTAAAGAAGCAAATTTTATCAAACTGTATCCTCCCTCATTGCAAACGCAAAGCTTGAGTATAACTGCAATAAGCATTTTATACTTATATCCCAACCCCGTACGAAGGACGGGTACTCTGCTAGTGTGATATAATTATATACAACGGTGAAACGTTCAGTAAATTTTGTGAAAAAAAAAAACAACTACATTCTATGGTAAATTGGGGAGTCGCTACTCAAGTTAGTGAAAAATCTTCAAAAATTAAATTTTTTTTTGTTCCTAAATTATAATATATATCTTTTTACAGCATAAAAACCACCCAAAATCATTTTTACATACATGTACCTAGGAGAAAAAAATCAAACAAACTGTTTTACGGTGCGACAAAGACAAGTAGGCTAATGTAACCAAAGGCTTATAAAAAGGTATGTGCATATGTTATTCACAACTTAGTCCTAAATAAATTGTAGTTTATAGCTTTTTGCATTCTTATTTGTTTGTTACCATGGCATTGTAAAAAAAAATACCAAAAATTGTTTTTTATTAAAAAATGCTAATTATTTTGTAAAGTTTCCCGAAAGTTGTGTTTTACCATGTTTCAGCCTAAAAACTTTTATATTCCAAAAAAGCTACTTGAGCTACAGTTCTGAAACTTTGTACACACCTTATGCATATAAAACCCGAAAAGAACACGTATTTTGAATCCATTTGGTAAAATTGCTTTTTATTTATAAGTTAACAAAAAAATGAAAAAAAAAAATAAAAAGTATTCTTAAAATTTGCTGTTATTTAAAAAAAAGTAAATGTTTCTGCAATACAATAAAAATACGTGATATTAAAGTAAATTTAATGCTGAACAAAAGTATACCATTTCCATTTGTGTAAGGTTTATGGTTTTCTTTAAATATCAATTTTAAAAATGTTCCGAAAAACAATAAAACCCAAATTTAGGGCACATAAAAAAAATATTTTTTATTAAAAATTTTTGTTTTTTTTGTTTTAGGTCTTTCTTAAGTATAAAAGCCTGATACAAAGTAAAAATTAGTTAAAATAACAATTTTAGCGATTTCAGTAGCGACTCCCCTTATAAAATATTGGAAATTAAAAATTTTTATTAATGTTATTTTAGTAATATAAGAGGGATATTAAGCGTATTTTATTAATTTATATTGTAAATTTTCTTGTTTCAAAATTATTCAAAAATGTTTCACAATTATTGTTTATCTTATACGTATCTTACGGTTCTAATGGTACTATTTATTACATGTTTCATAATATCGTCGCAATCATGAAAACCTGGTATGGTTTTTTTTTTACTTTTATGTATCTAAACCTTATGCAATTGTGTTAACAACTTTTTGTAATAGAAGTAAAACAGCAATAGAGTGTAATAGAGTATTGGACAAAAACTAAGTCGTGTTACCAACGTCGACATCTTTAATAATATGTTATCATTAGTTTACAGCCCAATAATAAATTTAATACCATCTGGATCTAGTATCAGTATCTCTTGGAACACTATAACCACTAGACATTTATAACCACTGGGCTACCGGGTGAATTAGAGGTTTTCGTGTAGCCTACTATAATGTATGTGTTAATTACTATATCCTTATGATAATTTTCATCTCATAACAAATTTCGATTAAGACTAATCTTTGTGTCATATTACGATAAATATTCAACCCGTATCCATGAGTGCTATTGCCAAATCTTAATTTTCGTGAGTTGATTCGTAATGACCTTAGCAAAATATATATTGCATTAGGCTTAAATGTACGCCAAAGTTAATACTCAACTAACTAACTATCCAGAGAGCCATTTACAAACTCTGCCTCAAGTGGTAAGTAATCTTGTCAAAGTCTGCGCAACAAATAGTGCTTTAACTTGAAGCTTATTTCCAAGTTAATAGAGCTTAAAAACTTAGAAATAAGTTTTCTCGTCACATCCTCGTACATTAAAACCTCTTCATTCAGTAAAATAAAGAAACATGTTTTACTTTAAAATTGAATGGTAAACTAGTTCTTAAAGCTCCTACATATTAGGAAATTTTAGTTTATGCATTTATAGTAATAGTGAATGATAATATTTCTAATTTTGATTTCTGCAATAGGTACTCAGTTTCCATTAAAATCTTCATAACTTTCACATTGAAAGACTAAAAATGTTTCATATTCATAATAGTGTTTCGATAACACCTGAAACGCAGTCGTTCAAAGTTTAGGGGTTTTTACAATAAACTGTTAGAACACAATAAGAAAAGATAGTGTAATGAAGGTAAGTCCGTAAACTAGAGTTTATAAAATCAATTCAGATTGTGAGTTTTCAACGGCTGGTATGTCTCCGTGTAAAAAATAACAGAGCTGTATCATAGATTAAACATGTTTAATCTATGGCTGTATGCATACAGTACTCTACAAGTTATACAAACTTTAGATACTTGGTTATTAGATTTAGATAGGTTTTAGATACTTCTAACTAGCGAATATTATTATAGAGTCACGGTACAGTAATTGACAAGCTTTCCAGCTGAACAATAATTGACTTGTTACTATTGGCTTTTGACATTTAGTGATGTATGGGATATCGGCATTGTTGTGATGAAAAGCCAGTAACTCAATGACAACGAGACTTTGTTTTATCATTCATTGATACGTGAACTGAACATGGACACTGGGTACCTGCTTTTGTGTTGCCCACAATACTCGTACAAAGTAGGGGTTACTCCTGGTTATCTCAATACAATGGAGCAAGTCTGGCCATCGTCAAAATGAGTTTAAGTCTTTGGCAACAAAAAAGATATCGGTGTTTCCAAAACCTGTAAAAATATTACAAAATCAATGCGTTCTCAAACAAAATTAAAACGTAGTTTTAACAGTTTTAGAAGAGATTATTTTGTTATTGTCTGATACCTATTACCTGAATGTTCAAATAATTATTTTTATTCATTTTAATTCGATCGTTCTTTTTACCAATAGTTTTTAGTCCATGCCAATTAATATAAAACCCCTAGAGAAAACCTTGTTCTGCTTTATTTTATAATTATAATTTTTACATTTTTTTTGTCGTAAAATACATTCGAATTTTCCATGTTTAAAACAATTATAGTTCAATAATATTTTGAAATACGATTACGTATGCCAGTTCTCAGTACCACTAAAGTTTATGTGTTAAACTTATGTACCGGTAAAATATTAAACAAAAGAAAATGCAACTGTATTTACTTTATTCTCATCAAACCCTAAAAAGCAGTAGGATTAAGCAAATACAAGCCTTTTTTTTAAACGTATACCGCACAAATCAAAACTCTGTGTTTGTTCAATAAATCATTTATAAAATACAATGTATAATATTATATCTATTATATCATTTTAGCAACTATTTATTTAAGCTGATCAGAAATAATATTGATCACATTGTTGTTCAGCTCTGTTCAGCCCTAATGGCCATCGGATCTATGTCTTAGTCAAACATTACAAGTGTGTTTGTTAAGCTTTTATCCATAGACCTCGTCAGCGGTTCAGGTCCAGCTCACAATCCCAGAACATACGACACTTTGTCATAAGTTGACTAGGCGAACTAAATTATATGCACAGATACAAAGTTTCCTCATTTAAGGAATTATTTCCAGATATAGGGGTATTTTCACCTAATATGACTGGACTAGAAGTATACCTCTTAGGTAAACTTAGTTTAAAAGTAATCAAATTACGGCTGATACAGTCTATGCTATTTATCTTCATTGTCCGCGGTTAAATCATTCAAGTTACTTAAATGTACGCAACATATTATTTTTAACCGACTTCCCCACTACCAACAAAAGGAGGAGGTTCTCAATTTGTCTGTGGCGATGTTTTTTTTTCTATGTATGTTCACCAATTTCTCTGTGATTCTTTTACCGATCAGCGTGGTTATAGCACCAAAATAACCAGGAGAGTTTCTATTTGGTACCATATATAGCATTCATTATGTTTAAGAGAAATATTTGTGTGGTGAAAAATGCTGAAAACCTCAAATATTCAACATTTGTTTTGTTTATATTTTTGCAGAGAAGGCAATGAATAGTAATAACATTCCTACAGCTGTTAGTTAAAACCATTTAAATGAAGCTACAGACAGTTTCTTCATGAAACAGTTGCTTCATATTGATTAATAAACTATTTCTTGCCATGGAGCCTAAGTAAGTTACATTGAAAAAATGCATTTTGTTTTGGTTCATGTTATTGGTTGTTGTTGGTTTATGTTTGGTTCATATATCAACGTTTGACCTGATTTGTGTATGATTCTGTTTTGAGTATTAAATGTTCTGACTTATAAAAACATAGTGAATAGCTGTATGATATTGGCAATTTAAGGTGTATTGTGAAAACCAAAGCATTCGTAATAGAGGTCCAAATATAAATTAGATGCAATTATTCCTTAAACGACATAAGAGGTGTGAGATTGCATACTCGTCAATCGTCTTAAAAGTGTTAAATATTTTAATTACTAAACATGCATTTGAAGATGTGGAATGTTTATTAATATTCTCCACTGTCAATAATATTATGCCTGCTTAGGAAATGGGAAGCTGATTTGCAATTTCGACTACATCTTGAGCAAACAAAACCACCTACCCCTTACACCACTTTTAGCTGAACCAATCATATACGTATTTTTCAAAAGTAATATACTGTACGTGTTAACAACCAATTTTCTACTTTTAAGAGATTTTTTAGTGCTGGTGGCTGAGGAATAACTTTCTTATTGTTCCAAACGGCTTGGGACCATACTGTATTTCTTTTTATAATGTAGAAGTACACCAATTGCAGAAAACGATGATGTCTGGCATTTCAATGTCCCTAGTAAAGACATTTAGCTTTTCATTCGGCCTAATGTAATGGACAACTCTTTGTTTTTTAAGGAGAATCTAAAAATTTTAATTTTTATACCCATTGATTATATAACCTGAACAGGTGACTCAAGCTGTTTAAAAATAATGATTGTTCTGTGGCACTTTTGATTGTTTCAAACAGTTTTGCTTATCAAAAAACTTCAAGTAATTAATATATAACAAATTATACAGTCACTAAAAATCATGAAATAATTTATTTTTGTAAAAAAATACAACCGACTTCAAATGCTCTAAAAAGAATGAAATAATTTCAATGAAGTAAACTTTTGTATTAGTCAAGCTCACGTATTTCAAGTCGGCGCGGCTCTAACTGCAAAAATATGAATAAAATAAAAGATATTGAGAGTGTATTTTGAAAATCAATAAATTGTCGCTGGATAACATAATTATATAAAAAAACATACTGAACTGTTTTGTTTATATATATCAAAGGAAGTATTTTCTTGTATTTTATGTTTACTTCAGAATGATTGAATTATGAAAATAACACACACAAATGTTCTATATGAATAAAAAAATTATTTATTTTGATATATGATAGGGAAAAGAAGCTAGTTTAAAATTAAAACGTTACTTTTCCAAGTTAGAAATATGTAAATACATTATAATCTTTTTAAAGATACTCGTTAATACCACTATAAGATTATAATCACCTTTAGCTATAGATAGTCACCTGCAATGTGGACATCCTCTACAGTCTAGATTTCATTTTGTATAAAAAATCATCATAGAGCCGCGCAAACTTAAAATACGTGAGCTTGACTAATACAAAAGTTTACTTCATTGAATTTATTTCATTCTTTTTAGAGCATTTGAAGTCGGTTGTATTTAAAAAAAAAAATAAATTATTGAATTGTATGAACACAATAAGCTTAATAACCTATATTAATAAATCATTCAATGCTCATTTATGACATTTAAGCTTATAAAATTTAGTCTGTTAAAATAAAGTAAAATTATTTAAGAAATTTACCCTCTAGGCTTAAGTGAGAGATACATAGAGCAAATGCCACTCATTTATCGTACAAAACAACCCATTTGACTGATAGGCAACCCTGGGTAAACAAATCTTGCAGCAAACAAAGAAACATTAACACAAATAAACCAATTCACATGGATTTATTGCAATGTTGAAGGTTGCATTGTTAGTATTATTTCTTTGTTTAAGTTATAGCAAGCATGAAGCAGATGTTATGATGCAAAAGGCTAGTTAACGAATTACCAAAGTAAGCTCTGTGTGCAAAGAGACCTCTTATCATAATTTTAACTATTATCTATATACAGGGTGTTCATTTGAAAACTTTCCATATCTGTTGTGTGCAAAGGTAAGGCTTTTACCACTTGTTTGTTCTCATTTCCCCCTAATTTGGACATGCCAAATCCAATAAAATTATTTTCAATTTCGAAAAATGCCCCAAAAGGGCCCAATTTGGGGGGTAGGGGTGCTTTTTGTGAAATTTTCAAATGTAAACATGGGTTGTGTGATACATCAATTTAAAGGCCCAATCATCCCAACTATTTTGGTGCAATAAAAATGTAATTATCTTTAACCGTATTTACAGGGTGGGTCAAAACGTTTTAAAAAAGGACTTTGAGGTTATGTACCGTATTACCCGAACTACTGAACGGAACAGCGCCAAATTTATTTCCAAGCTTATTCTTGATCTACTCTTTAAGATAACTTGTAATAAGGGCATTTTCCATGTTATTTTCTAATTTTTAAAAAATCTCAAATTTTAAGAATAAAAGAAAGCTGAAAACTCAAAATTCTTAAATAGCAAGGTATAACAAATTTCATACCACGTGAAAGGTCCTTTTTTAACAAACATTTTACGTATTTAAGTTTTCTTTCTATCTCTTACCGTTTAAAAATTGCAGTAGAAAAACTGAATTTTCTATGGTAAATTATAACTAGTTTTCTAACAAAACACGCATTGCACTTTGCTCAACGATGTATTATGATTAATTACAAATTGATCAACTACTTTTACTTGTGTCAGTTCATCTTGGACCCTTCATCCTGTTCTTTTCTCATTGGTAACTGAGCCAGTTTCAGAAATTTCTTAACTAAATCATTTACAGCTTTATGACTTAAGGTCTTACCTGGATATTTTTTGTTAAACACTTTGCAGTTATCCTGAAACACTTTTGTTCTGCCCAATAAGTAAAAATAAAGTCTATTTCTTTAAGTGTTTACCATATTCGATTAGATACTATAGAAAATAGTACTTTTTGAAATTAGTACTACCATTGACTAGTCAATGGTACTACAGAAAGCGGCCCACATGTAGGTTGTCCTCATCAGCTATACGACTTGTTTTTCACAAATTAAAACGTAATAACTTGTTTGTCAATCAGGGTATCAATAATTATGAATTGTTTCCTTCAGTTAATGCACCATTAAATGTGTCTAGAAACGAATTTTGGCTGTTTTATTAGAAAACTAGTTACAATATTACTATGGAAAATTCAGTTTTTCTGCTGCAATTTTTAAACGGTAAGAGATAGAAAGAAAACTTAAATACGTAAAATGTTTGTTAAAAAAGGACCTTTCACGTGGTATGAAATTTGTTATACCTTGCTATTTAAGAATTTTGAGTTTTCAGCTTTCTTTTATTCTTAAAATTTGAGATTTTTAAAAAATTAGAAAATAACATGGAAAATGCCCTTATTACAAGTTATCTTAAAGAGTAGATCAAGAATAAGCTTGGAAATAAATTTGGCGCTGTTCCGTTCAGTAGTTCGGGTAATACGGTACATAACCTCAAAGTCCTTTTTTAAAATGTTTTGAACCACCCTGTAAATACGGTTAAAGATAATTACATTTTTATTGCACCAAAATAGTCGGGATGATTAGACGTTTAACTTGATGTATCACACAACCCATGTTTACATTTGAAAATTTCTCAAAAAGCACCCCTACCCCCCAAATTGGGCCCTTTTGGGGTATTTTTCGAAATTGAAAATAATTTTATTGGATTTGGCATGTCCAAATTAGGGGGAAATGAGAACAAACAAGTGTAAAAAGCCTTACCTTGGCACACAACAGATATGGAAAGTTTTCAAATGAACACCCTGTATATAAAAGGCAAAGCCCTCACTGACTCACTCACTCACTCACTCATCACTAGTTCTCCCACTTCCCATTTACCTAGGAGGCTGAAATTTGGTACACTGATTCTTTAGGCATTAAATAGGAAAACTAAGTGGTTTTTATTCTGATCGGGCTCTCGGGCCCCGCCCCAGTGGCTCTGGAGTTTCCCATGTTAACCTTATGAGTACTCATATTTAAATGGAATTAATGTATCTTAACAGCTGTTTCAATTAAACAAGTTGGTTCTGTTCTATGATGTGCAATAGCATTAAAGTTACAAGGATTACCAACAGGGTTCAGCACTATTATTCTTTTTTAAATTTATGACAACAGCTAATTTGCAACCAAAAGGTGAGTGAGCGTAGCGAACGAACTTCAACCCGGAGGCGAGTTAGCGTAGCGAACGAGCTAACCTGAAGGCAAGTGAGCGCAGCGAACGAGCTCCAATCTAAAGGTGAGTGAGCGTAGCGAACAAACTTCAACCAGGACGTGATTGAGCCATGCGAACGAGCTCACTTATGAAGTAAAACGGGGCAAAGCCCGCGGGTACAGCTAGTTTCTTATCAATCTCTTTTGGTATTTCAACAAATTATATGTTAATTTGTGTATATGCTTTTTTCAAGGTAATTAATCCCATTACATATATGATTCCACTTTGAAACAAAAAGTGGCTACACAGTTTCATTATTTGTCTCGGAGTAGTTATAGTGCTCGTCCTTGTATCGGACTTATTGGAAGTTGTCAAGAACTGAAATTGAACATGCGTTGTTATTTTTATTTCTTTTACTGCAGAAAGTTTTGAACTTTTTATAAGGGTAATAAAAATAGCCTAACTATTTGTGTCATTGCAATTCCTATTTATTTGTGAGCAAGTTTTATTTATTTTAATACACAATTATTGGGAAATGTCGGTCTCGGCCTGACGGAATATATAGCAATACCTGCAGGTGAATTTCCATTACAACAGAAGGCATCCCTTGATTAGAATTCTTCATGGGAAGAGCTCTATAACCCACGTTCGTGTAGGAATTCTCTCCCAAACTCCAATTTTACTGGTGTTTGTCACAATGGATTGTACGTATTAAATTTACCTATTTTTAATACAGATTAATATTTTTTTCCTACTTATCTTTTAACAACTTTGCATACTTCTATTCAACACGAACAATGGATGTTAAAATTACTTATTTTAATCAGTAACACTACTTTGGATTTAGTTAATAGGTATAGGTCTAGAATGTTTTAACAGGATAATTTTACATGTCCTATGGAATAGTGAACATGCAGAAAGTCAAGTTATGTTTCGCAATTGGTTTTATGACAAAAACGTTTAAGTCTGACTGCAGCAAAAACAACCGTTGCGTATGTAAAGTAGCTGTTTTAGCCCGGAAGTAAAGCCTTTTTAGTCCCTAAGGGAGTAAAAAGTCAGCTGTTGTAAACATTGATTGTAGGCAATCACAATTTTATTTTAATCATTTATCGGTCGATTTAGTTAGTTGTAGCTTTAGTTTGCATTCTTGTCAATAGTTGAACATAGCGATAGTATATTAATAATGTACAGTAACACAATAGTAATTTACGAAATGATCGAATCACTTACTAAACAGCACGATTACTAGAAAAATACCGATATGGATCATAAACATAAACAAATGACGTTGTTGGCCCGAATCCTATACTAGTAGCATTGAACATATGTTTTGGCAGTTCCATTTAAGCAATGTTAAATCATGTTTATTTTCGGGCCAAAAACGTCATTTGTTTATGTTTATGATCCATACCGGTATTTTTCTAGTAGTGCTTTTGCACCAAAACACAGTATTTTTCAGGTTATAACTTAAATTTAAACTTTATACATTCTTTGGTTTTACAGTTTTGTTTGTTGAAAATTAAAACAGTTGAGAAAACAGTAACAAATCTTTGTTTGTTTACGTCGGAAAATCCAAATAATATAGTAAACGTTACTTTCGCATAGTAAATATTCTTTTGCCGTAGTAAAAAATGTAATGGTGAATTTTCACAGGTGATAAACAACGAAAAAAGGTCATTTCACAGTAGTGTAGCGAAATAGTAAATTTCGTACCTAGGGCCGAAAACCATTTTTGGTCCGTGGTACGAACACTATTTTTCACCACACTACTACTATTGACAATAATAATGAATGCACACTGATAGCCAACGCAACTTTAAGGTTATGTGAAGAAGTCATTTCAGGAATCAGCAAAAATAATAATAAACAGTTCCTAGGCAACGGTGAGTAGTGGCGAACTAGCAAAGAGACATCACTTTAGGCATGTTTTCCCCATAAGAATAACATGGGGATCATTTTTTGGCCACCAAAACCAAAAATCCTGATCTTTGCCTAAATATCCCTATATAATTGTCAAACCTTATTCCTTACTTATTCCCCATAAATATATTTGATATTAAGCTAAAAAGCTATTTCTTATATTTATTGACCCTTACAAGTGTAAATTTAGAGTAGAGGCAATAGAAGAATATGACGTCACTTGGGGCGTTTTTCCCCATAAGAATAACATGGGGATCATTTTTTAGCCACCAAATCCAAAAATCCTGATCTTCGCCTGTACACCCCAATATAAATGTTCAATACCATTGTATAACTTCATTACTATTTCAAATCCACATGCATTCACAAGTATATTCTCAAAATCATCAACTTGACAGTGCGAGGTTTGCACGTGCTCCCAGCTCACGGCGCGCTCCCTTGGACATCCTTAGTGGAAATCCATGAATTTTGACTACTTGGGAACCCAAGCCATTTGACATACAATAAATCACCCTTCCTTCTAATTACCTTTTCTATTAAATACATGTCTTTATATTTGGTCTTTAACAACTCCTCTGTATAGAAGCCTCCCCTGATTATATTGCCATTTTCATCTTTCAAGATATAAGTCACAGGCTTTGTATTCTTAAGGGTGTTTGGTCGCAAATTTTCATGTCTGATTTTTTGTTATTGTTTAATTGTACTAAAAATTAGAGATACAAATATATAAGAAAAAAATTTTTATTTTGAATATTAAGCGAGATATGGAGCTTGAAAGTAGTAAATTTTTAATCTTTGGTACCAGTTCACAGGGAGAACGGGTAATGCGATTCTCACCAAAATTTGCATTCAGGTGTGTAAAAATAAGATAATAATCACTAGCTATTTAAAATTAAAAATTTTTTAAAAAATTTTATTTTTTATTTTTTAAAAATTTTTTAAAAAATTAAAAAAAAATTTTTAAAAAATTTTAAAATAGCTGTTTGTTTTTGGGAAAAATGTAACTGTATGTTGAAATTTAAAAACATGTGATATGTTAACTCGTTTGGGCTGTGAATTCGTACCTTTGATGCCTTGCGCTGTCGGAGCACTACTCGTTGAGAGTTTGTACACTAACACCGGGGCTTTAGAATACTTTAACATCACGTAATTATTAACATCCTTTAGCATTGAAAGAATACGTTTATCGTTGTATTCTAAAGCCCCGGTGTTAGTGTACACACTCTCAACGAGTAGTGCTCCGACAGCGCAAGGCATCAAAGGTACGAATTCACAGCCCAAACGAGTTAACATATCACATTTTTTTTTGTTTCAACATACAGATACATTTTTCCCAAAAACAAACAGCTATTTTGAAATTTTTTTAAAAAAAATTTTAATTTTTTAAAAAATTTATAAAAAATAAAAATAAAATTTTTTTAAAAATTTTAAATTTTAAATAGCTAGTGATTATTATCTTATTTTTCCACACCTGAATGCAAATTTTGGTGAGAATCGCATTACCCATTCTCCCTGTGAACTGGTACCAAAGTTTAAAAATTTACTACTTTCAAGCTCCATATCTCACTTAATATTCAAAATAAAAATTTTTTTCTTATATATTCGTATCTCTAATTTTTAGTACAATTGAACAATAACAAAAAATAAGACATCAAATTTTTGACCAAACACCCTTCTGCTATTGTAAATAGCTCACCTGTCCAATTTGGGGTATAACCTTTACTAAAAACATGTTTATACTTGGAAATTCTCACGCTATCACCCACCTTATATCTTGGCTTCTTAACTTGCACTACTTTAGAAGTCAACCTCTCATGCACATATTTACTATTCTTAATATTCACTTGGTTAGGCTTCATTCCTATAGATCTATGCACCTTATTATTATATTTTCGAATTAACTTTGGAAGTAAATCCAACCATTTATAACTCCCCTGAGCACTAAATTCCCTATATAACCAATTCTTTAAAGTTCTCTGAAACCTCTCCACAATTGCAGCCTTAGTTGTAGAAAATGTGTGATAGTGATTAATATTTAAGTTTTTCATTAGTTTGCTAAAATATTGATTAAAAAATTCTTTTCCATTGTCAGATTGAATGTTTTTAACCCCCTTTGGTAGAATGGTTTTAATGGCTTCTGTAACCACCAACCCTGTCTTATTCTTTAGCGGAGCAGCATAAGCTTTTTTAGAAAATGTATCTATTAAAGTTAAAATATATTTATTGCCAGAATTTTCTCTAGCATAGTTTTGCATATCAATTAAATCTATTTGTAAGGTTTCGTTTATACCTAATACTTTAAAAGATCTTCTAATGAAATTCTTTCTTGCAGGCTTATGAAGTTCGTATGCAATTTCATTCATTTTTTATAACATCACTCTTTCCTTGTACTGTAAATATATTACCATTAGCCCCAATCAATAGATTATCTTCCATTCTTTTAAATACATAGTTTTCTGGTATATAAGGTCTATTATCTATATACTTAAATCCACTCAAAGATGTAGGGTCGGCAACTAATAAATCAGGATTGTATTCCATCAAATTAAATTTTCTTCCTGCATATACAAATTTTGATCCATCATAATACATAGCTTGTGACATTAAACAAATATCATCTAAATATTCCCCCTTTGGCAGATTCCTTATAAATTGTTTTTTGGCATCCCAACATTTTTCTTTTTTATCAAAAGTTATAGTCTGTTCTTTTGTAACACAGTCAGTGTCATCAACGGCGGGTTTTACACGTACTAACCTTTTATTATTAAAATCCCAATAGCCTGCTTCCATTTTTGGAACTTGTGAAACATTCACAGCATCTTTACTATCTGTACCTTCCATCAAATTGCTAAGTTTCTGTTTCTTAGCATTCCAAACACCATTCTCAGATTCTAAAAATTCATAATTATTATCGTCTTGTACAAATTTACCATCTTCTTTTCGTATTAAAGTCTGTTGTAAAGTGGGCACATCATTTAAACTTTCACCCTTTTCCACATTAGTAATTTTCCGTTTCTTAGCATTCCAAACACCATTCTCTGATTCTAAAAAATCATAATTATTATTGTCTTGTACAAATGTACCACCGTCTTTACGTATTAAAGTCTGTTGTAAAGTGGGCACATCATCTAAACTTTCACCTTTTTTCACATTAGTAATTTTCTGTTTTTTAGCATTCCAATTTTTATTCTTAGATTCTAAAAACTCATATTTAGTTTTACCTTGTAAAAAGACATCACCTTTTCTAGTTAATGTCTGTCCCAAAGTTGATACATCATCTACAATCTCCCCATCTTTAACATTACCAATTTTACGGTTTAAACCATTCCAACTATCGTCTTGTAAATTTAAAGTAGGTTCATGACTAGCCCTGGGTTCTGCAGGCTTATTATATGGATTATATAAACGATAAAATTTATCTATAAACATATTTTTATTTAATAAATAATACCACTTTCTCTCAATTCCTCAATAATGGAATCTATTTCATTATCCACTCCTGAGTTACCGGCTTGGCGACTTAGCCAAAGAAGTCTTAACCTATCTACAAGCTCATTAGGATCATCCCAATAAATATAGTCTATTTTATTACCAGTCACTTGTCTCAAACCTTCACCAACAGATTTAAATAGAGGTTTAATTATATTAAGATATTTAGTATGTCTATTACTTGAAATTGGTGCACCATCTTTGTAACTCTTTAAATGCCCATTTGTAGCTTCCAAAATTTCTTTATAATTTTGCAAATCAGCCGGAGTATAATCCTCAGGTTCTTTTAAAGTTAACAACTGCCACAAGCCTTTTGTCCCCTTGTAAGTTTTATTTGCAACTGTAACATCATCATTGGCAATATCAACTTCCTTATTTCCAATAAAAAATTTATTTGCTTCTCGTCTAATACCATATGTAGTGTCTGTCATACTACTTTTACTGAGGTAATTTCCTAAATAGTCTGATGCTAAAAGACCAAAATCTAATTTCTGTGGAGTGGATTGCTGTAATGGTTGTAATGGTTGTAATCTTGGTATCATTGATATTCTAGATGGAGTCATTGGGAGTATCTCCATTTGAGGCCTCTCTGTTTTACCAATAGATGTGATTTTTTTTAATTCTTGTAATGGCTCTATTAAAGGTTGGAATGTTTGGAACCTCTCTTCAGCCTCTAGAAATTTGCCACGTTTTAAAGCTCTATATTTCTCTCGTATTTGATTTGCAGAGTCAACCAATTCTTGTTGAATGTTTTTCATCTTTTATTTAAATTTTATTTATCTCATTTGACAAAGGATTGTACTCAAACACTTTATCATGTATTATCAAACAATATGCAGATGTATTTGCTGGTACATTTTCTGCAGTTTCAATCTCTAATTTAATATCAACAATTCCTTCCTTCACTGTTTCGTTCTGTCTAGAACAATCTATTACAATTAGTGGATATTTCTTCATAAACTCAGCCCTACTAATCATAGGATCTGGGATAGTATTGTAGTAAGTCTCTCTAAACCTCATAAACATCTCATAAGCTTTAGAGACATCTCCATTTTCAAAATCGAGATTTAAATCACTATAAGGATAATATTCAGAGTTTAGAAATACTTTGAGATTTTTTAACTTACAGTGATCAAATTCATCAGTTCTTTTTCGTGCACTATTATCCCTTGCTGTTTGAAAACCAAATATAATATACCTAGGCTTCTCCAAACTTGAAGATGTCTTTACTGACCATGTATGTCTTGTAGTATTGGGATATGATGGAAGTTCATGCAACTCTAAACTTCTAAATGCAATTTGCAAATTTTTATTTTGCAATAACATCTTTTGTAATTGTAACTTCTCCCCATCTGATGGTGTCACATGTGGCATCACCCATTGAATTGAGTTAAGTGTAATTTTGGGAATCATATCAACAGTGCCACTGGCTGGAGCACTAGCAGTTGTTAATATACAATTCAAATCATTTTTGGATCTTTTCAACACCAATTCTTGTTTGACATTTACTAATACCTTATTAAAATCCTCAAATACACCCATTAACAGCTCTAATGGCAAACATGTACTAAACTTACCACCATTATGGAAATCTTTTAAATTTGTGTCAGAATCAAATGCCACATTTGACAATTTAGTAGTTTTATTGTAAGAGCTCAATATTTTCATAAGACTAGAAATTCCTGGGTTTCTTACAATGTCTATTTCTTTACCTGCAACTTCGTATCTAATTTCATCAAATAAGAACGCAAATGCATTATTTATAAAATGACCTTTATCATGATTTTCAATTTCTCCCTTAATATACAGATAACTCCTACATGGGAGAGTTAGCAAATCTTGATTATTAATACATATTCGAATTTCATCAGAATTATTTATTGCCAAAGTGTTGTGGGGAACATAGGAGTGATTTGTAATTTTAACCACACTATCGTCGAATTGGGATTTCCCTGTAACATCTAGAAAATCTTCCATTTTTATTAATAGAAAATTTTAACTTTAGTCCTATTGACTTTAGGAACCTAGCATTTTGTACACTTATAGATAAATTCTTATAAATTCTCATATCTTTTTTATATGACAAGTAATTGTAGTTTCTTCTCCGTTAAAGTCAATTGCCTTGTCGTGCTGATCGGCAAATGTAATACTGACAACATCTAAACTTCTCTTATTTACAGGAAAATATATAATATTTCTTGGAACTTCAATAATTTTGTAGCCAGGAGGAGCTTCTGGATAAAAGCTATGTATGGTGTGTGATTTGTTGCCATTTAAATAGGACCCGTTTGCAATATTACATTTTACTCTAATCACATTTACATTATTAATGTTTATTTTATTTGTAGATTCAAACTGAACACCAGGAGTAGAAACACCTTTAAATCCCAATAAAACAGACCCTAAACATGGTTTTGTAAAATCAAACACGTGGCTAGAAAGTAGTGTAGCTTTCATAGTTTTATTATTAGCTGTAAGGAAAAAGTCTGGGATTTGCTTTTGAATTTCCTTTGCAAGCTCAACCACCTCATATGTTCCTTCAGAAATTTCTATTGTAACTGGAGCATTGTGATCATAATAGAAAACATCATCACCTTCTCCAATGGTTAATTTGTTGCCTTTAAGTTGATTTAATTTTGGAATAAGCCCTTTGAATAAAAGTTTGGATTTAGTATTAATTAATGCTTCTCCATTTTTACCTACTATAACTTTAAGTTTACCATTTAATAACTGGTTTAAATCATCGACAGAGATCTCTCCTTTTGGTAATGTCATTTTCTCTACTTTGTAATATGTTAAAGTATTTAGAGGTTTTTTAACATTAAATATAGAATTATAACTTTGAAAATCTACTAATCCAATTACATAATCATCATTTAATTCTATGGGAGGAAAGAACACTGACTTTAGCTCTGACTCTGTACCCGAAAATGTTATAGTAAATGAATCCATTTTTATAAACAAAAATTTTTTATGAATGATAAACATAAAATTCCACAAATAGAACTATTTAAATCTTTTATTTGATCAGTTGTATAGAATATTTTATGTCCCTCAAAATATTTAATTACTTCTTTTGGAGGTTGGATTCCAAATGGGTCAAAATAAATTACAATATCTTTATTTTTACGATATGCTGTCCAATGTGTGCCAGATGAACTATCTAAATTAACTATTCCGCACTCTTTTACTCTTGGTGTTAGATTTTTTAGCTCGCTTTTTAGGTACACTCCCCTGAAGTGAGGCACGTCTTTTGCGGCCTCTAACAGCTGGTAGTTGTCCATCTTTTTTATTAAATTTTAGTCCCATTCCCATTTTTGCTTTAGCCTTCATCAAATTTGTCACTGCATAAGCAGCGGCTTTTTCAGCAAGACTTGCGTCCTTGGCCGTTACTCTAGTCCAAGCTAAGTCTGCTAATCTCATGTCTGCTTTGTTCCGAGCAGCAGTATCAGGATTATTCATGTAGAATATGTCATGCTCTTTACAATAAGAGTCTAGTTTATTTTTTGGAGGTACATTTTTAGCTAAATTCTCACGTACATTCGTCCCAGGTCCACAGTATTGATATGATGGTATGTGAAGTGGAAATGGAAGGTTATTTATAAGAGTATTCAATAACCCTCGACCCCTGTAAGGCTTTAGGAATAAACCTTTGCCCTTTTTACATGTTTTCTTATTATCATTTTTTACCATTTTTATTATATAAAAAATGTCTTTTATTCAACAAAAACATAAATTTAAAATATCACATACTAAGGAGTATATACCAAAGAAGTTGGGTCTATTTCCTACCAATATTCGATGTGTTATTTGTGGTCCAAGTGGAAGTGGGAAGACGGTTGTAATTTACAATTTAATTGTAAGAAAGGAAGGATTAAAATTTACAAACTTATATTTAATATCTAAATCTTTAGAACAAGAAAAATATAAAAAAATAATTGAAATATTTAGTTTGTGTGATGAAGTGAAATTACACACGTTTACTGACTGTGAAATCACACTAAATGATGTAAAATCACAGTCAGTTGTTGTATTTGATGACATAAATAGTCAAAATATTACACAATTTTTCTCAATGGGTCGACATAAAAATATTAACTGTTTTTACTTGTGTCAATCTTACAGCAAAGTACACAAACATTTACGTGATAATGTAAATTTCCTAATATTATTCAAACAAGATGATTTAAATTTAAAACATGTATATAACAATCATGTTGGTAATGACTTTTCATTTAACCAATTTAGAAATCTCTGCCACCAATGTTGGGATAAAACTAAATATGGCTTTTTTGTAATAGACAAAGAAAGGTCAAAGAATAATGGCAAATATAGATTTATGTTTGATCAATTTTATAATGACCAAGAGCAAGGGTGTTGATGCCATCTTCTAGAATAAACCTCTTGTCATCGTCAAAGGATAGTACTTTCTTGTTCATGGTCAAGGTTTGAAGATGATGATTTGTAGATTTAATTCTTGTCACATTCTCATAGTAGTCTTGACCAGTTGCAAGACAGTTCAAATAATGTTGATGTCTAAGGAGATGTTTAACTGTAGCACCATCAGCTCCTTTAGCTTTTTTGACCTCTAAAGCTTGCTTGTCTTCTTCATATAACCATTTTAGAGGAATGTAAGAGTATAACTTTGGTCTTAAACCACAATATTCATACATAATATGACCATCCAATTCGTCTTTAAACTTCCCAGTGACTTTTTTATTTTTATCAGAGTATAAGAAATGGTCTTTACTATATCCAGAGGTATCAAAATAGTGCAAGTCACATTCTATTTCCTTGTAAAAGTCCTCTGTAACTATAGCATACATTAAAGAATCTGTATCTGTCATTAGAAATCTTTTATTCTTAAATTTTGACATATAGTTATAGTGGAAATCATACATTATTACTTTACTAATATCCAAAATGGTCATTCCCAAATATATTGGTTTATTAAACTTTACAACTAATTTATTTAAATGTATAGCATGTAAATTGTTATCAAACTTTTTGCTACAATCAAACCTTGGATTAGTGACATATTTTGTTAATAGTGACTCATCCTTGAGATATATATCACGAAACTTTCGTTGATTCATAATTGTCCGACCAAAGAGACTATTATTTAACAATTTGTAAAAGTCTTTTTCGAAATCATTTTTAGCCCATTTTCTTTTTTCAATATTAAAATTAATATAGGGTGCAAGCCATTTTGATTGTCTAAATTTTAAAATTCTGTGGTATTTTGTAACAATCAAACCCAATTCCTAATATTTTTGTAATGCATTGTAATGTAAAATATATTTAGTTTTGTCATTTAAATTTGGCATTAATTTGCCATTCATTTTCTCTGGTGCTAATGGATAGTCATTATGTAAATCATGTAAGCTTTTATCATATTTTAAATCAACTTCTAAAATGTATCCAAACTCATCATTTTGATTATATTTGTAGTCTATCTCATTCGACCAACAAAATCCATCCATAGGTAGCGGCTCGCACATCGCTGTTGAGTATAGCGAGTTACAATCTAAATATATTAAATAGACACTCTCTTGATTGGGATCATAGTGTTCACCCATATATCTATTATTTGCTTTAGCGTAACGTGTAGAAATCATACTGACTCCTCCTCGAATCGCACTTTCTATGAACAAATGCATGTCAATATCTTTGAATAATTGTAATTTTATTCCTGTCATTCTAAGACAGGCCTCCCATGTAAGTCCAGGAAGTGAATACATATGTACAGGGTCAAGTTTGTAATCTTTTAAACACAGGTCTCTAAATGTCTCAAACACATCAGCCAGTAGCAATACATCTGTTTTAAGATATAAATCATGATATTCTTGTAAATTATTTATATTAAAATGGGTCCATACATTTTTAGCATGTTCATATTCATTGGGAGAGATATGTTCTTTAGTTATAGAACTGTAAAATGTTTCAATTGGGGGTAGAGACTCTGCGAACTTATCTGGTCCCGTCATATATTCATAGGGATATACACCTTTACGTTGTAGTAGTGGATTTTGTATGAATCTAAATGTGTTCAAATTGGAAGCCAATTTATATAATGGAAGGGACAGAAAGTTGTATGAATCTAAAAATACTAAATCATCAACAGAGAATGATATATATTTTTCCATATCTTTAGCTATACAATTTAATTTACGTTTATTAAACTTTCCCAAATGTTGCATTATTATGTGACCATCATAATTTTTCAAGTTATGGAAGAATACTGGTATTTTCTTTGTTACTTTATAATTTAAATTACAATCATTGTGGGCAGCTCCACGGTATTGGCCAGAGGAATGGCAATGATCTCTCACCCTATCAAAATATAGGGGCTTTTCACAAATATTACAGTGTGTTGAGTTTTGGAAAGATACCTCTTGCTCAGGAGTCATTTGAAGAGGAATATATATTGCCATTTGGTTTTTAATATAATCATAAGTCTGAAATAATCTTTCAAAAACACATCCATAACATTTGTGCCACTGTACAACTCTTCAGAAATAATTTTTGAATCTTTTACTACAACAAATGCAAATCCAGATGGAGTATGCTTGTTAGAGTTTATAAAGCATTCAAAATCTGCATAAATAACAAATGGGGCTTTAAGTTGATATTTATAATTTTTAAATTGTAATGTATCTTGTTTAGACATTTCCACTCGTTGGGCATCAAAGTTTTTACAATAAGTTGTGTGACGTTCTAATATATCATTAGTGTAAAAATGTTGCAAACACAACTTGCAAAAATTCTTCTTATGGTCATATTTTGTAGACCGCAGCATTAACTTACCAAAATCACGAATTAAACAATAATGTGATTTACGACCTTCTTGTAATAATAATAAATCGATGTGAGTATTACTATTCAGTTTGGTTGTTCTTAATGGATATATACATTTCTGGTCTTCAACTCCAAATACATTTACACTTATATTATTTTGTGTTTCAAATTTATCTATATCAGATATTTTCACAGGATACTTTATGTTTGTCATATTCAGCTGACCTATGTAGGGTACATAGCTGGAGACTCTATTAGCATTTTCATTAGAGTTCCTTGGATATAAAGCTGCTAATATCGACCAAAGGAAGCATTTATTATCAGCATTTTTTATATTTAACACTGCATGTTTCGATTGAATAGTTTTTGGTGTGGGAATGTATGACTTTGGAGTTAGGGGCTTATACTTGTAAACATGTAACTGCCAATATTTAGTATGGTCATAAATCCATCCACTGCCTTGGGCTTGATATTTGTGTATGGATGCATCAATCTTTAAAAATGCATTTTCAATTTGAGGCTTTAAATCTCTCTTCTCAATAGTTAAGGTAGTAAGGCTTCTAAAATTTGCAATACATTCTTTTTCATTAACTAATTGTCCATTTTGATCCATTGAATATTTTATAAATTTGATTCTCCTTACTAAAGTCCATTTTATTGGCAGAGGACAAGACTGAAGAGTATTTTTAAGTTCAGTTCTAATCGATTCACCAACAAATTTAATCATTGTGTATGGACATTTTATGCAAGAATTGGCGTGTCTTTTAAAATGTCCAACAACATTCGTTTTACAGAAATTACAAGTCTTGTGATTTTGTAATATATGAGATTTTAGAGCTATGTTACTATCACAGATTAAATTACAAACTTTACACAGTTTTACCTTGATTTGATGTATCAAATTGTAGTGGCGAATCAGGTTACTTTTGGTGGAGAGCGACACAGAGCAGTGTTGACAGGTGGGCCTCATGGTCCAGAATGAAATATCACCCGAATGTCACTTCTATTTATAGACTTTTCGAAAATTTCAAAATTTTTTAAATTTTCAAAAATATTTTTGCTAGAAATTAAAAATTGTTAAACAATTTAACTAGAAATTACTTCAACAGGAGGTCACCCACCCAGGACTTAATCAAGAGCTGCCACTAGAGACGAGACGACCGACCATGGGTCAGGAGCGAGAAGCCTGACCATAAGTCGGGAGCATGCCCACGCCGTGAGCTGGGAGCACATGCAAACCTCGCACTGTCAAGTTGATGATTTTGAGAATATACTTGTAAATGCATGTGGATTTGAAATAGTAATGAAGTTATACAATGGTGTTGAACATTTATATTGGGGTGTACAGGCGAAGATCAGGATTTTTGGATTTGGTGGCTAAAAAATGATCCCCATGTTATTCTTATGGGGAAAAACGCCCCAAGTGACGTCATATTCTTCTATTGCCTCTACTCTAAATTTACACTTGTAAGGGTCAATAAATATAAGAAATAGCTTTTTAGCTTAATATCAAATATATTTATGGGGAATAAGTAAGGAATAAGGTTTGACAATTATATAGGGATATTTAGGCAAAGATCAGGATTTTTGGTTTTGGTGGCCAAAAAATGATCCCCATGTTATTCTTATGGGGAAAACATGCCTAAAGTGATGTCTCTTTGCTAGTTCGCCACTACTACGGTGAAAATAAAGGAATTCTATTCAATGCTATAGATACTGTTTGTGTATTTAATATGCAAGCGGGCAGCTGATTTTGCAGCCCTAGGGATGTAAAAAAACCTGCTCGGTCCCCAAATGACGATGACAGCTGGCATGGCCAGCAAAACCTAACTTTCAGCCTCTAATTAACGTATGTAAAACAGCTAATAACATCAGAGTGTGGTGAAAATACCATTAAACTAAACTAGCTGTTACCCACGGGCTTCATCCAGTTTGACTTCATAAGTACTAGCAGCAAAACCCGGCGTTGCCCGGGTAAAAATAAAATGCACAATAATGGTAATAAAATAGGGTTTTTGATTGCGTTATACAGTATCTTGAACTTAACTGATCCAAACGATTAACATCTCAAATGAAAGCCTTTATTTTAGGAGTATTTTAACCAAGACCAAAGATTTGACCAAGACATCAAAAATAAATAATAATGATTGTTGATTCGTGATTCAGCAGCGTGTTTTAGGTACGTCCGATCTTAATAATCAATAGTTCAAATGAAAGCTGGTATTTCATTGAAAGTTTGTTCTATGACCAAAACATGTTGGAGGATGTAGTTAGAACTGGTGAAACACATAATTAATTTAGAAAGAATTAAAAAATAATTTAATTTTTGGTCAAGTAATACAGTAGATAAAAAAGTGATGGTGAGTTATGGAAAATCCATGCGTGCTTACCTTTAATTTAAGATCAAAATCTATGAAAATCGGTCGGTTAGAAGAGCCATACGAACTCGGAAAATAAAAACCAAATTTAACTCCCATAAGAAATGTACAGGGAGGCAGTTGCTTTTGTGCAGAACTCAAAATATACATCATACAAATGAATGCCGATGCTTGATGGCAAATCAGTGCGTTTGGTCCATAACTTTAATTTATGACCAAAATTATGAAAATCTGTCTGGACGAAGAACCAAACAAACACTCTCAAATGTATATCTGTTTTTTTTTACTATAAGCTAAGTCAGGACGAGTGACATTCTTATTTTTCTAATGACATTTTCCAACAGAGTTTAAGGTGATGGTTGAAAGATTTTAAGACAATAATACACAAACTTTTCATCAAATACCAAATCGTCATGAATGTTGTATGTGAGTAGGCCTAATGATTTACAAACGTGACTCTACTTACAGATTATGTAACTAAAATACTTTACATCTGGCCTATTTTCGAGAGTATAATAACCTTAGGATACCAAAGATCCGATTGAGATACTGTAGGCCTAAGCTTATGTTGAAAAGTTGAGACTGTAATGGATTTTCAGTGTACCAATGAACGCTAGGCTATATGGCAAGCTCTCTCAAGTGTTTTGTTTATTTGAAAACATCCACTTTCTGGCGCCAATCCCAGAACATTCAAATTTATAGCCATGTTGGTATGTATTTTAATACTTATTCAAAAGAGTTCATCAGAATATAGCTTTCTACATCCTGAAATTAATATACAGTATTTTATTTTTAAACTTTAATAAACATTAAATACCTAACTTTAGTTTATATAATTGGATTTGTGTAAATTTAATTTAATTTACAGATTAATTTTTACGAGACAGGCTTTTGGAATTTGTTGGTTATTGGTTACTTGTAAAAAATTGAATTTCTTGAAGAATTTTTTTGGATGATTGAGAATTTTCTGATTTTCTTTACGTATGAAATAATGTCTGTGTGACCCATTTTGTTTAGGACTTTTAGAATTGTCAAACATCACATCATTGTCATTGTCATTGTCATGTCATTGATTAAATTTGTGTAACTGTGGTTATGGTTAGTAAGAGATGTTTAAAAAAGACAAGATTTGAAAACCTAACAACAGTAACATAAAAGTTTTCAACTGTTTTTCGTTCTCAGGGAAGAAACATGGACAGACAGAAAAGCAGAATTCCACATGTCTACTTTATCATATAATAGGTCAATCGCTCCAACAGCCGTCTATCACATCTGAGTTTCAATGTGGCGATAATCTGGGATTTCTTATTCATTCATGGTTCATTTATGTCAAAGGTTTTAATTATGGTGTGGAAAACGATGAGAAGTGCTTCTTATTTTTAGACTAGAGTTTTTGATGAATCATTTAACATTTTCATCCAAACCCTAAATAATGATTGAATACTTTGAAATGTTTACCAAATCATGCTGCACACCAAATTGGTAGAGCTCAGAAGATCTTCCAGCCCAACAAAATAAAATATCCTTACTAATGCTTGCCAACAATTCCTTAAGTTCTTTTAACCTTGTGTATGATAATTAAATTTAAATTTTTTTTTTATTGCAAAAATATCTGGTTTTTGAGTGTGGGCCAAGCATCAAGTCTTATCCTAATCCCGATGTACCTACTTTACAATGGGTTTCGTGGCAATCCCTTCCAAGATGACTGGAACCCGGGACGAGTGATTGATCTCGGATGGAAGTTGCAAGTTTTATTTGAGAAGTGGTACGGAGAGGTTGTAAAATCTGTCTTCAGTGTTCAGCATGTTAGCCCACCTGAATACATTTTTCACGTCTATGTCAAAATGACAAGCCGTTTGAGTCCCTTCGTAAGTAAAGATCACCAAGGCAACATGTTGGATTGTTGATCAAAGTGCTCGAGATTTGTACTGACTAATGGGAAGTTCCATGGGCGGGATTTGGTAAGGGCAGGAGTTATTGTGATTAAAATGTATATTAAAAAGTAAATGTTATTGGGATTTTAATGTAGGCTAAAAAACTCATTTTAACTCAGAATTGATGTAATTAAAATTAATTAAAAAAATCAAATTACAAAGTTTTTCATTGTAAAAAAAAAGTATTAACATAATATTTCTACATTGAAATACATTTTTTACCGTTTGATTAATTTTAAGTTTGAATATATCTCCAATGAGAACAGCTCAAGAAAAGCATCTGAATTGATTCTAAAAGAAAGCCTGTGTAGATCAAGTTCATCTGTAAGTCAAGTTTATTTAGTTTTAGCATGAATAATCTGTTAGGAGTAATTTGGAGTAAATTATAACTAAGCTTTTTGCTTTCAGAGTCTAATTACAGGAAATTGATTCATATTTAAAGTACATCAAATTAACATTTCAGAAACAAGGAGAGCCGGATAAAAATTATTTATTGCAGACACTAACTTTGTAAAAGAAACAGAGGAATAAAATCGTATACAGTAGTATCATCACCCCAATGAAAATAGTGGTATACATTTTTATTCCTCCGATTTTTTTACAAAGTTAGAAAAGAAAGTTATTCCCAGATGTGGCTGTAGCGTCATGAAAAAAAAGGGTGATCTCCTGATCCCGCCAATGGGAAGTTCAGTTGCAACTTCTTTTGCCTGTGAGAGTTTTCACCAACAAAGACATGTGTTGAAGCCTCTTTGCGCTCGGATGTAATCGACACCAGCCTAAGTACCCAAATCGACCGCAGCAAGGAAAAATATTTCTGTTCCTCCTCACGCTATCCATTATTCCTCAACCATGGTAGAATCACAGTATTTGATCTTAAACAGGGCCTCCAACTCATTTAGACTGTAAGAAATAACGTTGATTTGTTGCCCCTCCATCTCGTGCACATCTTTAGTTTGACTCCTCTGACGACAGAGACCACCACAGTTCTTTCTATGAGTCATAGAGGCGTCTTCTTAATTTACTTCTTTATATAGTCTTGTCAAACAGTTTTGATGGAGACTTCCTTCTCGTTTTTCCCTAATTGAAGACTCTTGTTTAGCCCACTAGCAGAACTCTTTGGGTAGTAGTAGTTTTGGGATTATAGAGCTCATTCACGTAATGATGTTCATCAAGGATCTTTAGATTGACTGGCTCTGAGGAACGAAACAGTAAGGGTTAAATGCACGGATGCGTGGCAGTAGCGTCAAGGAAAAAGGTTCACCACCAGTCAATCAATCATCACTCCCACAATAAAGATAACCTATTATCCTAGTAACTTCTTCCTTTATAAGCCAGCAAATAGAAGATGACAAATCCGTAGACAATTTCACACTTATACAATTGAGGAGCTAGTTCAGATAAAAAAAAAAAAACTAAATTTGTGTGAGATCTTTAGAAGGCACCCAGTGGATTTTGTTTTTAATATTGCTCACTATTTTATAGACTCGTTATTAAGTGTCAAAGTCAATCAATATAAAATAGCACTTTGGAGCTTCTTTACCAACGGCATTGAATTGAAGATTGAGTGAAAACTGTATGCTATTTGACACATGAAATATCCTAAACTGGTGCTCTCTAAAACTACAATTTTCATCAAGTAAAACTGAAAAAGTGATGTAATATAGAGGAGTCTATTACTATTACAACGAAACCAAGTCAATCATATGCTCTAACTGTTAAACTAGAGGGTGAAGATTCTTTGATGTAACTAGTTTACTCAAGGCGGGGCGGGGTCCATGTTTGCTTCAACTAGTTTAGAAGTGACTCAACTTGGGAGCATCGTTAAACAAAGTATGTCAACCAACATCTTCAAACAGAAGTTTAAGGGTTAAAAGCAAATTGCTCAATATCAAATATCATGAACTATTACATTAAGTAAAAGTAAAATAATACTTTTCAATCAACAGAAATTTGAAATGTTAAGGATTTTCCCCACTCAGTAGTTAGACTCTGAGACCTGTTGGAATACAAATTAATTCTTTGATGTCTGCTAGCATAGCCAAATATATTTTTGGGTTTCATTACTTGCCTTTAAAAACTTGTTATATTTATTACGAAAAAAGTAATTAAAAAAAACTGAAACAAATATTGTGCTTAGACAGTGGCCACTATGTGGTTAATTTCCTTGTGTTTACTATATAAATGAAAGTTTAGTTTGGTTTGGAATAAAAATATTTCTTGAATATTGAATACAATGTATACAATATTATACAATACAATACATAATAGAAAGCTTCATAAAGCCACATCTGGTTGGTGTTACGAAATAAATGAATAGTACAGGTATGATATGAATAAATACTAAAATATTTTTGTAGTTGAAATAGTATATTTCGTACCTATAGGGCCGTAAATGAGGTTTTGCCGGCTCGAGATAGTTTTAAAGTTCGAGACGAAGTCGAGAACTTAAAAAGATCGAGAGCTGCAAAACCATTTTGGCCCTAGGTAGTGTAGTGGAAAAGATGGGTTAGGCTTCAGCACCATAGGGTAAGTAAGCTCACCCTCTTCTCCCCTTCCCAGATGGTCACCTCCAATGCTCTACGTTTAGACAGGAAGCAACTCAGACAGATCACAGGATTGGTCACTGGACATGGCTTCCTGAAATTGCACCTGCATCGCTTGAGGATCCACAATGGTGACACTCTAGGAAATGTGGGCAATCAGAGGAGACTGCTGATCACCTACTCTACGACTGCACAGCTCTGAATGAGGTAAGGGACAGTACTCTTGGTGCAATGACAAGGGGCAGACACCTTCCTCAGGAGGAGCTCATAGACAGGATGCTGGAGCTCATTAAGCAACTCAGGTCTGACAGACTCTGAAGTACCATGTGGGGAGCGCAAAAAGCCCATCAGTGGCTGACGTGCAACAGGACAAGGTCCGCCCCTACAGAATCAATCAATCAATCAATCAAGTGTGGTGAAAAATAGCATATTTTCCTCCACACTATACCCTATTACCATTATTCACCACAATGATAATGCACACTGATAGTCACACAACTACAACTTTAAGGTTATGTGATGAAATAATTTGAGGAATCAGAAAAAATAATAATAAATAGTTGCTAGGCAGCTGCGACAATAAAACGATTCTATTGCAATGCTATGGATGCTGATTGTGTATTAAATATGCATTCATGTTTTAAGAAAGTAAGCGGGCAGCTGATTTTGCGGCACTAGGGATGTAAAAGCCTGCTCGTTCCCAAAATGACGATGACAGCTGGCATGGTCAGCAAAACGTAACTTTCAGTCATTAATTAAGGTATGTAAAACAGCTAAAAACATCATAGTGTGGTGAAAACTTTATTATCAGGCCACACTAGCTATATTGTACTTTAGCATCAAACTGTTTAATGATTACTGGAAGTTCTTTTCTGCACAGATGTCATTTGTCAAAAGTTTAATGTTGTGGAGAAAAATAAATATAAAAACATTCTACTTTCACAAACTCTGCACAAGGTAAAACAAAAAATAGCCAGAAACATAATGATTAATTCCCAATAAATGTGACAACTATGAGGTTACTAAGTAAATGTCTTACGAGAAACAAAAAGAGTTTGAATCTGTTCCAAATATGATGGAGTTAAGAACATTAATTATAGTGCCTCGTTTTAACTGTATTCAAGAAAACTAGTTTAATTCATTTAGAAGAAATCAACTGTTGAACTTAGATTTGTTAATGAGAGGAAAATGAAATGGTAACCAACATATAGAGTAAAGTGGGTGTCTAAGAGATGGAGTCTTGGTGAGGAAATGTGGTGAGGTTGATTAATTTGATCCTTGTTTTGTTACCGTTTAAAGTTATTTTATTCCTGCTCAATCCACTTTCCTATTAGAACTCCTACTTCTTTTCTGGCAGCTTTTAGTGCGGGTAAGTCCGTCTTCGCAGGAGGATACATGTTAGCACAGTGAGCTGTTCCTGTAACAAAGAAATAATGCTGTTATAATTTTGACTTACAGAAGTTATTGGTTTAATAATGCTCTTCCATCAAAATGCCAATGAAATGAGAGAAGTGTCTTCAATACTTTTAAATCTTTATAGCATAGCCTACTTTTTCAAAGTAAAACAGAATATTGTTGGTCTTCTTTAACTTGTGTATTACAAAGTTTAGCAAATAAAATAGTTTTTTAAATCATATGTGTATGTAAAAGGTAATTTTTAACACGTTCGCTACCGCAAAAGTACTAAATTTTTCATTCATATGGACCAGCGACGCACATATGCGACGGTCGGTTTCTACCGATGATAGACTGGCTAATCACATTAAAATAGACTGACGTTGTACCATATTTGCGTTGATGTACCAATGTTTTTAAAACGCTTATATCTTCATAATGGTCTATTTGAAGGCCCTGAATTTTCTGCAGTGGTCTACAGAGATATCTGTCGCATATGTGACTACAGTAGATATGACGATTAGTGACGTCATATGATAGTTGGCAAAACTTCTTTACTTTGTTGCATCACTGACCCTGTTGTCTGTGTTTACTGTGATCCAAAAGACAACCGGTCTAATTGGTCCGCGACAATGACCGCAGTGTCGCATATATGTGGCGATCGGTAGCAAACATGTTTAGACATTGGTAGCCTTTTTTAAAACATACATTTTACCTTTCCGCATGGACCTCAGGCCTGTGTGTGGTGTGGTGAGTGGTTACAGTGGAAGAATGACCTGTACTGGTAAAATAATATTCTAGTAGACAAGATGCAAATCCAAGACATTGCTGCTTTGGTCTCTTGGTTGGTCATGAAACCAACTCACCATTCATGACTATTAGTATATTCATATGTTAATATTGATCTTAAACATAACTTTATATGAAAATACTTAACTTTTTTATACCTTATTGTTTGGTGTAGTAAAACATATAATAACTAAGAAAACCTATAACAGGAAAGCTATGTACCATTGATGAGGAGTGCAGTAGTTTGGTTGTCCCTGGCACTGGTGATGCCGAGAGCATGCCAAGGGTCTATTGAGCCGTGGACATACACAACATTGGTCGCTGACAGGTCCAAACCTCCATATATAGTGTTGGTGCGGTACACCCCAGCATCCACTACGTCCTTGGTGAAACTGGAGCAAAACACAACAGCAGGTTATGGTAACCAATAGTCATTGTGATAATTCAGGTACAAATCTACATCAAGCCGGCCAGCACAACAGGCAAAAACTGTCAAGGTTTGAATCAAACTTGATAGTAAATACAATACAAATTAAATATTATATAGAGCATGAGAACTCTTATTTATTTTTTAAAAAAGAGACTTCCTCCTGAAAATGTACAATAACAAAAATCAATAAGTGGAATGTTTATTTAGGTAAAGTTAATGATTATAGTATTGTATTGATAAAAATCTTTAGAGATTTTATTAATGTCTGAGATGATATAACAATGCAGGCTAAATGACAAATTAAAAAACTGCATTAACAGCAATCATATTCACAACATAGTTGATGCATTACCTTTTGCCAAAAATGTCAGTACATTGCTGGATGAAAAAGTTTAGGGGAAAGTCGTTTCCAAACAAATCAGTTTTATTTTCTGAAGTTTGATAGTAGCCAAACTCTGTGCATGTTTGGTAGGTCCACTGGCGAGCTAGAAAACAAACATTCATGGGTTAAATAAACACATGTTCAGCTTAGTTTCACCATTTTTGACGTGGGGATTTAAGTTTTGGATTCAAAAACAATAATCTACTGGTTATAATTAGTATGCTGGCTCCAAACTCTAAGATTTGAAAAAAAAATTAATAATATTTTATGATTTATAACCAAGTAAAACAGGTTCTTGATTTAATAAAGAATGATAGTTTATTCACATTATAATCCTATTAAAGTATGTAGGCCAACTCTAGCAAAGCATGAGAGATGATATGAGATAGAAAAATAATAAGCAAAGAGGAGCCATGAACCCATGAGCAATCTGCGCATTTCAATAGGGTTCAAGACTTGTTTGCAAAGGAAAACAAAAAATACAATACCCTTTTACCTTCCAAAGATTATGTTTATTTCAGAAACTAACTACGTCAATAAATCTACTAATTTGCAATAAATTAAATTTGTTGATTGTGATCTAAAACACCCTAAGGAGTGATTTACCTACCTCAATCAGGCTACAATCATAAATAAAAATTACTTGTTTGAAATTTGTTTTGATAAATTGGTTCTTTTCTTATCTGTGGTTCATAACTGTGGTTAATCATTAAACTGAAGGATCGGCTGTTAAATTATTAAAATTTACATTTAAAAAGTTGTAAAGTAAGTTGGTCAGTATCACTGCATCTTTAAGCCCAGTCAATGAAGGATTATATTCACAACTAATTCGGGGAAAGCTGGATTTTTTATACAGGGTGATTGATATAAGTGTGCCAGCCGTTTTATTCGAAAACTATAAGAGATATCAAAAAAAGTTAAATGGTGCCTTGGATTTTTTATTAAAAAAAATTGTAGTAAAGTCAAAAAAATTATTTTAGCCGCCATTTTCCAATATGGCCGCCAACTTTGATTTTTCTTACGGAACACCCCGTATTTTATGATGTATTCTGGTAGAAAAAGTAATTTTAAGACGATTTTATTCTTGTGATTTTTTTTCATAAACCTAACCGTTTCAAAGATAATAATGGTTAAAATTTTGAAATTTCTGCATGAGAAAGAGTTTCGATAAAGGCCTAAGCAAGCATGCCAGCTGTTTTGATCGAAAACCATTCAAAATTTCACAATTTAAACCATTATTATCTTTGATAGAACCAATGAGAGGTGTATTTCCCTAAAGTCCCCACTTCCACCCCCAAAGCTTCCCCCCTGCCAGCCCTCCAAAAATAGATATTGCAGTGTTTCACTTAATTTATCATAAATCGAATACTATGTATACTATCGTGTAGAATTTTTGTTTGTTTTATTTCTGATTAGCTTTCCAACAACTTTTGTATTTACAATTTCTATCTAAAACCAGTATTAAGGGAGATATAAAATTTAAACTTTATTGAAGGCCTTGTTTCAGAGTACACAATTTTGTTTTTCTCTAAAATAATTTTAAGACCTTCTTTAAGCATTGAGGCTTTTGAATTTTTTTTGTAAAAACAAATGTACTGTAGCAACAAAACTAGAAAGAGGATAAAGAACAGTTTTAAAGAAAAGTTAAAATTTATGGAAATCCTTTTATGATAACATTTTTGCATTACCTGAACTCAGCTTTTGTGAGTATCTTTCAAATAATTTATTTTGTTACAAATGACAGGTATACTCTGATCATGTTTAATGGTTTACTTATGTTATAGTACTCTATAACTAGCAGTGCTTGATTTAAAAAAAATTTTTGAAGAAGTATAGATTATTTTTGTATCAGTTTTATTTTATTTATGAAACATTCATACCGACCTCCATAGTAGCCACCTATACCGCCCCAAGAAATGTTTTTTAACTCTTCTATGTAGTTGTTATACTTATAGTCTAAACAATTCTCTTCATAAGCATCTAGCAACAATGTGTTCACAGCAGCATATCTAAAAGAAAAGAAAAGTTTTTTTTATACATTTGTTAAAAATATACAAGGGTTGTCTGTAAAGTAAGAGGCCCATGAAGAGGTCCGGTCACAGCCAGGCTGGCTAGTTCAAATCCGACCAGGGCTGTGATATTTCCTTTTTTTTGTTTTTTTTTGCTCCTATCCAAAAAACATTTACTTCATCCACTACAGTCCTAGCTTATGGTTCCCACACCCAAGGTGAAGATAAGTCTTTTCATAGTAGCCAAAAACAAGAGGGAAAATAGATGCTCCCACCGAGTATGAATCAAATTTTGTGATTTTGTTTCTGTGGGTAGGTGGTTAACTGCTATTGAAATCCGTTGACAGATGTGTATGCAGAAAAGTGTTTAGACATAAAAAATCTGCACAAGAAGCTTAAGAGTTTGCAGAAGGCTGTACACTTGTACAGGTTTGCACAACAATGCCGGGAGCTGTTAGTCATTAGTTTCAATCAAGACAGTGATTTAAGTTGAGAAACCCTCAATAAAGTTGCTTGCTGATCGGTCTGTTTCAGATTACCAGGATTTACCCCTGTCCTTTATTTCTATAGTGAACTGAACTTGTGTTTTAGTCACACCAAGATTTGCATGCCAAATTCCCATAGTTTTGTCACTGCCCCAAACGAGACTGATGAACACCATCTATCCTATATGACGCAAACCTTGTGCAACAGTCTAACCATCAACTCCTTACTCCTCCCTCTCTTTTTCTATGTCCAAAAACTTGAATCCATTCAAATCTGTTAACTGGCCATGGCAACTCTGGTAATGGAGGTTGATGCCTTGGATCATACAATCACAGAACACACAGTTCATACTTGACTGGAGCGTAGATTTTTCTTTGCATTATTTTTGGCTACAATAATGAAACAAACTGTAGCATAGAGGAAAGAACCAGACAGATTGGTTGTGAATGAAGTAAAGAACAAGACGGTCTTAGATTTCAACTAGATAGCTTGGCTGCAACTATGGATTTTAGATAGACCATAATTTACAGACAAACTTTGTTAATACATACGGTAGGTAACTTATTTGAAGGTTAAATCCTACTGATTCCATTATAATATGTCGATTGCAATACTATACATCCTACCAGTCTTCACCCACCTGGCCTGAGTGTTGCCCAGACTCTGGTTAACCATGATGTCACAGACAGTGTCAATGGTGATGTTCCAAGTAGATGACCTGAAGGCTCTATTGTCTTTGTTGTACTGCACAATCCCTGCAATGTTGTCAGCCATGGCCTCCAACAAACTGTATATGTCAAACTGGTTCGTAACATTTATTGTGTCACACAACCTAGAAAACAAAATTTCTAAATCAGCCAATTATAAACTTCCAAGTTTCTGGCAACATTTATCAAGTTAGCTTGTTCTTTTTTCCTTCACATAAATATTTTTCAGCTTTTGCGTGAGACCTTATGTTCACCTTTTATAGTTTATCTTCTCCCGGAGAGTCAGTTGTGCAGATATGATCATTCTAATTAATTGGTATTATGGTAATGCACAGAATATATATATATTAAATATTTAAATAAACAAGTACAACTGAGCACCCTGAATATTAATTTTTTTTTTTTAGAAGTGACATGTTTCGGACATAAGTCCATTTTTAAACTTCAAATACATTAAATACTTAACTGTTGTTTATATTGTTTGTTTGTAAATAAATATAATTTATATTTATTTATTATGTATATATGTCCAAAACATGTCACTTCTTTAAAAAAAAATATAATATTCAGGGTGCTCAGTTGTACTTATTTACTTAAATATTTAATATATCAGCAGCCCTATTACGTGAACACCTAAATTAAAACACATATATAACGTAGATCGGGGTGACTTTGTGACAACTTTTGCACATTTTGCTCAATTTGGGCGATAGCTTAAATGTTAAATTCAAAGAAGTCACTGGTAACTGTTTGTGCACTATTCAAGAACAAATTTATCAATGTTTCAAAATTTTTATGAAGGAAATATATTTATAAAAAAATAAATAGTGTGTCACAATTTCACCACACCTGGCACAAAGTCACCCCGATCTACGGTATATGTTTTAAATTATGTAATTCATCTGCAACATCACTTACATTGAAGTAGCATACCAAACCAGTACCTGTGAGGTTATAAAGTACTACTTCATTATAAGTTGTAGTACTAATGAAGAAAAAAATAGAAACAATATCAATGTAGATAATTTACTATATTGTGATCTGCTTAAACAAGAAAAATATGCTCTAGCCTTATATTAATTCAAAAGTACCAATTATCTTTTAACAATACTAAATATCACACACCCATCAACCATATACATAAAATGTTTGTCTTTCCGAGAAACCAGTGGGAAGATATTAATTTTTTTCATAAATTGCCCATGCAGAGCTTTTGTATTCGTGATTGCAGAAAGATTCAGGGAAGATGCACAGTCTAAATTTTGCCCCCGAACGGGTAATCTTCACAGCTTTACGGGAATTGCGGGAGTCAATTATGAAGTCTCTGAGTCTGTGGAATAGGTTCACGATTTTGCCTTGACTGCAGAAGATTTTCTTCAGTTATATTTCAGCAGGGCCGTCGCGTGGGTGGGGCGACCAGGGCGACCGCCTGGGCGCCGCGGTCAGGGGGGCGCCGCGGCAAAAGTAATGCAACAAAATTAAAAAAAAGTTAGATGCACATAACGTATTTTGGAAAGTTATGTATAGCCACGAATACTAGTTCTATTATTCGTGTGTGTAACTGAGTGTTGAATATTACGTTGTATGCCTTTATTGAACAAATGCATATTATTTTATACCAATCACTTTATAGTTTGCAATGTTTTCCAAATTAAATATCAATATAGTATTGAATTAAATTTAGTAATAATAGCCTAAACAATCAACTCCACTGTGGAGTTGAAGGCTCTGTCCTAACTTAATTATCTTTATATTGCAATGTCTTAATTATCTTAATATTGCAATGTCGCGGTTCGCGGTGTTGCTCTGTACACGTAGCTGCCGTATTCTATTTTTATTTCGCCCGACCGGCCGACGGTCGACCTTGGGAACCACCCCTACCCCAATCACTCCTTTCTCCTACGGCAGTCTCAGCTGAGCTGCCAGCTTAGTTTGATGAGTTATCTATATATTTAATACGCTAGGCATATTTTCGTCATAATTGTTTTGAAGCTGCTATGCATCGGTTTACCAAGTTTGAGGTGTCGTTGGATAGGGTTTGGCACGTAGATTTGCCATCTATCAAAAAATCTTTGAAATTCCATCAGGGCTCTGCCCCAGTGGCCTTCAAAGTTCCCATGTTATCCTTATGGAGAAAATGTTTGTTTTCATTTGAACAGATGAATACTTTGAAATTTACACTAATATTTGAAACAGCTGGTTATACTCAAATTGAAATTAATGGAAACATGACAAAGATTTGAAGAGATAAAAATATACACTGTTTTTTTTTTACAATAATTAGCGTTTCACTGCAAAACACATTATTAGGGTTCAGTGAATTTTAAAGTGAACTGACAGTACAGCAGTTACACGGGTTTGGCTTATTATTTAGGTTATCATCAATTAATCAAAAGAGAATCTTTACTGACTTTCACAAAAGAAACTGCAAAAACGGCAGGTAAACTGCAAACTCAATTAGGCCTTTTACCGTCACCAGCTTTAGCAACAAAACCAAGAAACGAGATAACGCCAAATAAAAAAAATCAATACAAATCCTTCTTCTCCTTTGTCTAAATTGCGCACGATTTCGTGTGCCAGGTTCTCTAGTTTACATTTAATGTTCAGGATCTCATATCTAAATGTGATAACGTGGTTTTCTTTTATTCTGTATAAAAATTCTATTCAGAGTAGGTTTGGTTTGAGGTTTTGCATACATTGCATTAATTTCAATTTGCTCTGTATTAATTAATAACATATACAGTATAGTACTTTTTATACATTTTAACATTTTCTTACATTAATAGGGATTTGGTTATCATCAATTAAAAAAGATTTTCATACAAAATTTAAGTAATTTATCCCTAATAATCAATCCCAGATTCCTGACTCATATTTTTGTAAGGTGATTCAATCCCTTTAGGTGTCTGTTTTTGGGGATTAAAACAAAGATAGCGACATCATCACTCATTGTGTGTTGGGGGGGTGGGCGCCTGGCAACATCCCGCCCCGGGCGCCAAAAAACCACGCGACGGCCCTGTATTTCAGCTTCGTACTTAGGTCTTAAAAATAATAACAATAATTTCTTAAATCTATTTTGGAATATGTGGGTTTTTGATATAGGGTGGTTCCAATTAGCGGGACACTATTACATTAATATCCTACTATCTTGTAAAACACTTACCTGAACTGCTTGAAAATTGTTTTTTTGCCTTTTTTATTTTTCAAGTTTTTGTTTATAAGACGATTAGCGCTTTTAATTGCTTTTGGACAATTTTCTCCATAGGTAGAGAGTGATTGTGTGACGACATCCATGTATTCTAAACAATTCAGATAAATTTTATTCAGTACCTGCGGGAACTAAGTAATATCACAGAATTAAGCAAACATTAGGCTTGAATTAACATTGTTTACTTATTTAATTACTTTATAATAACAAAACTATTAAGGCATTTAACTTTTCTATCTTGGTTCTGCTAAGCTTGTAATGAAAACCCATTCTATTGTGTAGAGGCTTTGAACTATCAGATTACTCACTAAACCTCTAATTGCATGCACAGCTGTCTAAAGAAAAATGGGTGGTATAAAAGGTTACAAATTAAAATTATAAAACAAAATTTAGACAATGGGTTTTGAACAAAATTACAACTCTCTCGTTTGGTGTATAGTAAAAACTATGTGTTAGTGTACAGTATAATATATAGGCCTACATTTGTTTTTGTCCAACATTCTTTCTCTAGTACCAGGAGAGACTGAGCTTATAGCTAGGATTGAAGTTATTTTGCTAAATTAAAGATATTTATTATGTACGGTATATTTATCAATGTGAACTAATTTTAGATGATAAAAAAACATTTTAATACACCTTGATAAATAGAATAGGATAAATCATCCCAGCAAAGAAGGTGGCTTACCGCCATGCACCGAATGCTGTGATCGCCCTAGCACTTACTGAATGGAGGAAATAATGCTTTTAGTGTGTATGCCCAACAAAGTTCCCCAAAAATTGTGTGATTTCCGCAGGTACTATTTGGTGTACTTTTTCCAAGGTAAGCTAACTGCAATCCTTTCTTAAAATGCATAAACAAAAGTAACCAGTAAAGTCAGTCTTGGCCAGGACAGGTCCACTAGCAGACATTGCACCGTGTACCAGATGAGGATACTTGTATCTAAGCCACGCAGCCAGGTTGCCAGAGTAGGAGCCACCAAACACTATCCACCTGGTGCCTGTGGGAAGGCTATACTGAACAGTAATCTCCTGTATGAAGTAGGCAGCATCTGCCAACGCCTGCTCACTGGTCAGGTAGCGCAGGTTAGCCACACTCAGGTCACTGAAAATGAAAAAAAACACTGCTAGTTGCATAATAATTACCTTGAAAGTTGCATATACACTGTGTAGTATTAATTTTTAAGAAAATTTACAGTGGCCTCTTATACCACCAGAAATGTTATGTAAAAATACATTTCATTAAGTAGTATAATTTACTGTGAAAGCTGTGATCAGAGATAGTTGAGCCAGGTCTTGAACCCTCAGAATAATTTTTTACTATTGAACTGATTACCTTTGAATCACCATGACTTAAGAATATAGCACGAACAATTAACATTACTATGTTATATTGTTAATGGATAGAGCAGGTATCTTCTTTAATAATAATAATTAATGCATACCTCGTAGGATGGCTCTTCCCATAGAACCTATGTTCCAATTGAAACATCAAGGCCTTGTACTTCTTGGCATAGTTCACCCAGTTGCCCTTTACAAGCCACACGGGAGTTGCTTCCCCCTCTCCTCCCAGCATAATAAACACTGGGCCTCCAGTCACATAGTAGTCTGACAAAGACTGGTATCTCTGGAAAGGCCATATAAAAGTTCTTGCTAGGGATCAAGAGTTTAGCTTTACTTCTACAGGGAACGGCAAAATGATCTGACGGTTTTCTTTGCTGCCCTGTCAAGTGAGTGATTGGCGTAGGGTGGTGGGAACAGAGGCGTTACAAAGCCAACGTGTGAACATTTTTAGTAGCCACGGAGCCGTGGGGCAGCTGAGCACCATGACTTTGTAGTAGAAGTGTTTTTAAAAGTGGCAATTCCTGTGTAGCTGTTCAGTACACGTTTCAATGTGGGTCAATGAAGAAAAGTCCCAACTCGAAACACCATTTTGCTGTAGGTGGGTAACTTTAGAGCTACTAGTTCAGCATTGAAACTAAAATCTGACTACGTGGTGTGAAACTAAAGAAAGTGTCATATGTTTGTTGTTCTTTAATATTTATTTAGTTATTATTAAGATCATCTGGAGATTGTTTTTGTATTGTATTTACAAATAATTCAGTTGGTAACATTTTATTCCTAAGATAAAAATTGTTAATCAATATAACACTTCTTTATTTGACATGGTGGCAGCGGTTTAGTTTTTTTTTTTTTAAATGCCAAAAAACAATAGATTATCAATCAGAGGAAACAAATCAAATCAATCATCAGAAACACATAATGTTCTAGAACCAAGACAGCAGCAAGGACTACATCAGTCATGTTTCAACCTCCTAAACCTTTTGATTCAAAATATCCAGAATTATGGGAAAAGTGGTTTAAGCGATTTGAAAGGTATAGAATTGCATCAGGACTGGACAATGAACCTCAAGTAAAACAAGTAAGCTGCTTGATTTACTGTATGGGGCCTGATTCTGAGGATATCTTATCAACAGCACACCTCTCAGAAGATGACAAAGCCTCATATGAATCGGTAACAGAAGCCTTTGACAACATATTTACTGGCAAAAGAAATGTCATATACGAACGAGCAAAGTTTAATTCAAGATCACAACAACCAGATGAATTATTTGATACATTTCTGGCAGACATAAGCTCAATGGCCGGACACTGTTCATTCAAGAACCTTAAAGCAGAACTAATACGTGATAGAATTGTAGTGGGTATAACTGATAAACGTTTATCGGCCCAATTACAAGAAGATTCAAATCTTACATTGGAAAAAGCAGTTCAAAAATGCAAACAAAAAGAGTCTATCAGCAAACAAGCAGCTGAACTAGAAATGATATGCCAAGGAAAACATGCAGAAGTTGACCGAATCAAATCAGACCAAAAACAAAGTGCAAGATTTAACAAAACCCATGATTTAAAGACAGCTAGGAAAGAATGTTGTTGGAACTGTGGAGGTCCAATGCACCCCAGGCACTTATGCCCTGCTAAATATTTAGCATGCCATTACTGCCAAAAAATCGGTCACTTTGCCAAACATTGCAGAAGCAGATTATTAGAGACTAAAACAACGGACAGCACGAAGAGACTCAACGAAATAAGACGTTTGGACAAGCCTGACAACACCGGAGCTTCAGTAGCATATTTAGGACCTGTGAATGCTTCATGCTATGACTCCAGTTCTTGGTATGTAGAAATATTTATCAATAACCAGTTAGTTAAAGCGAAACTTGATTCAGGCGCAGAAGTTACAGCCATTCCTTCAAATGTAATTCATGCAAAACTTATGAAATCTGACCGTATACTTAGGAATGCTGATCAGAGGGAACTAGATGTAAGAGGTATGTTTATAGCAGACATAGCTTACGATGGGAAAATGGTAAAAGAAAAGGTGTATGTTGTTGCAGGATTAAATGAACCTTTACTTGGAATTCCTGCGATTAAATCTTTAAATCTCATAACCCTCAGAAAACCTGATACTGCAGGACTTAACTCAATTACCTTAGACTCTGTATTAACTAGCCACCCTGAGCTTTTCATTGGTCTGGGTGGCATTCCAGGAGAATATAAGATTGAATTAAACGAAAACGCTCAACCGCACTCGGTTCGAGCTCCAATAAACATATCAATTCCTTTACGTTCAAAAGTGGAGACAGAATTGAACAGAATGTTGGACTTAGGAGTGATAGAAAAAGTAGAGTCTCCAACTGACTGGTGTGCACCAATAGTACCAGTACTCAAGCCCAATGGTAGTCTACGTTTGTGTGTTGATTACACTGAACTTAATAGGAATGTTAAACGGCCAAAGATAATACTACCATATGTAGAAGAAACACTAGGGCAAATTGGGCGCTCTAAAATATTTTCAAAACTAGATGCCCAGTCAGGGTTTTGGCAGATAAAAATATCACCTGACACAGCTAAACTAACTTCTTTTATTACTCCATTCGGAAGATTTTATTTCAAGAGATTACCCTTTGGCATTACAAGCGCACCAGAGTTTTTCACTACACAGATGTTTAAACTTTTAAATGGTATCGATGGGGTATTATGTCACATGGATGACATACTTATACATGGCCGAACACAAGAGGAGCATGATTACCGGCTCACTCAAGTATTAGATCGCTTAAAAAAAGCAAAGGTTGTACTGAACAAAGAAAAATGTTCTATTTCCCAAACATCTGTGAAGTTTCTTGGAAACCTGATCGACTTTGATGGTATCAAGGTCGATCCTGATCGTATACGAGCACTCGAGGAACTTCCCCCTCCTAAAGATATTGCGGGAGTTCGACGATTAAATGGTATGTTGAATCAACTGAACAAGTTCATTCCAAACTTAGCTGATAAAACTGAATCATTCCGTGAGCTTACTAGAAAGAATAGACAATTTTGTTGGACAAGTCAACATCAAGAAGCCCTTTCAGACATTATACAGACCGTCAATGAATCAATATCTTTAACTAAGTATGATGTAAATGCTGAAGCTATTGTTATAGCCGATTCATCAGCATATGGATTGGGTGCAATGTTACTTCAGGTTGAAGATAAATCTCCCAAAGTAGTGATGTTTGCTTCAAGGACCTTACAGGACTGTGAAAGACGATATGCCCAGATAGAAAAGGAAGCTCTTGCATGTGCATGGGCCGCAGAAAAGTTTTCTAAGTTTTTAGTCGGAAAAAAATTTAGAATCCTAACTGACCACAAACCATTAGTTTCGCTCCTTGGAAGCAAAGACCTAGACACAATACCAGCTAGGATTCAGAGATTCAAAATGCGATTGATGAAATTTGACTACTCCATCGAACACATTCCCGGAAAAGAAATGTTTACAGCAGACACATTAAGCCGAGCGCCGATCCCAGATTCTACAGATGAGTTCACAAAAGAGGTAGAGGCACACATTAAGTAATATCTTTAAACTTTCCAGCAACACAGTCAAGATTGGAACAAATAAAGAATGCCCAGATCCTGTGTGAAGAATGTCAGATGTTGGTGAAATACACAGAAAATGGATGGCCTAAATATAAGAAGGATGTGCCAGAGAGTATGAGAAAGTGGTATACCTTTAAAGACGACCTATCTATAATAGAAGACTTGATATGTTATAAAGAAAGAATTATTATCCCATTTGAACTTAGAAAAGATATCATTAATAAACTGCACGATGGTCATTTCGGGTCTACACGTACAGTCCTCCGAGCGAAACAATCTGTGTTTTGGCCAGGAATTACAACAGAGATACATAACTTGATTGAAAATTGTGACACTTGTGCTAAACACCAAAACCAAAAGTCAGAAAAAATGATTCAATCAGACACTCCTGACTATCCATGGCAAAGAATAGCAGTTGATTACTTTGACTTTGTGAAAGGCAAATACTTGGCTGTTGTGGACTATTATTCACGGTACTTGGAAATGATTGTGTCCACAATGACTGTAGATGAACTAATCAAGAAGATGAAAGCCTGTTTTGCTCGACATGGGATCCCTGAAATCGTAATTTCTGATTCTGGCTCACAGTTTACAAGCTCAGAATGGAGAGCCTTTGCAGCCGATTTTGGGTTTAAAACTATTTGTTGTAGTCCCTTACACCATCAGGCAAACGGTGAAGCTGAAAGAGCAGTCCAAACGCTTAAAAAGATGCTTACAAAGAACAAAGACCCCACTCTTGCATTACTGGAGTACAGGTCAACACCAGGTCCATCAGGGTACAGCCCTTCGGAATTGTTGATGGGAAGAAGACTAAGAACCCGACTACCGTCATTGACGAAAGATCTCAAGCCTAAAATGGTAGATCACAAGACATTTAGAGAATTGGACAAACTATATAGAGCAACTCAAGCAGATTACTTCAATAAACGGCATGGAGTGAGAGATGAAAAGCAATTCACTATTGGATGCAACGTGTATATTCCTGATAAGAGAGAAGATGGGAAGATAGTTAATAAAGTAGCTCCAAGATCATACACAGTTAAGACAAACGAAGGCATGTTACGTCACAACGGGATAATGCTAAGACAACTACAACCCAAAACATCTGATGACCCTGGAACTGAGCCTAATTGTTTTTCCTCATTTGGTAGACAAATAAATCCACCAAGAAGAACATGTCTTTAAAAAAAAGGAAGAGAAGATGTCATATGTTTGTTGTTCTTTAATATTTATTTAGTTATTATTAAGATCATCTGGAGATTGTTTTTGTATTGTATTTACAAATAATTCAGTTGGTAACATTTTATTCCTAAGATAAAAATTGTTAATCAATATAACACTTCTTTATTTGACAGAAAGTGAGAAAGACTATGTGGCGTGATTGAAAGTGTGATTCGTCACTCATAATGACAACTTTGTCATCACTACTTGTTCTGAAAAAGAGATGCGCTTTGCATAACCACTGTGCTTCAACTGTTGCAGTTGCACGATTGCCATTTTGTATGAATGAAAATGCAGATGGTATTGTAATACTCTTCTACTGAGCGGCCAGACAAGTGCAGAGCTGCAGCTTATTTACGTTTAGGCTGCTGAGGACTAACTTCTACAGCGTATCTCACTCTCTCGGCGCTCTCTGGTGTCCGAGCTGACATTGGACAGCCTGTTGACTTTTTTCAATGCTATACTAGTAGCTCTAAAGTTACCTACTCACAGCAAAATGGTTTTTTTGGAGTTGGGACTTTTCCCCTTGGACCCACATTGAAAAGTGTACTGAACAGCTACACAGGAATTTCCACTTTTAAAAACACTTCTACTACAAATACATGTTTCTCAGCTATCCCACGGCTCCATGGCTACTAAAAATGTTCACACGTTGGCTTTGTAACGCCCCTATTCCCACCACCCTACGCCACTCATTCGCTCGACAGGGCGGCAAAGAAAACCGTCAGATCATTTTGCCGCTCCTTGTATTTATAATCAACTATCCAAGAACATGTTAACATGGGAACAGTGAATTGCATACAAAAAGCAGGTTGCACAGCAAAAATCAAGCTCAAGATAAAAAATATTCCACTACAAAATGAGCAATGTTTACTCCTCTTATGTTTACTTCATTGTGGTAACTGATATCAGATGAATACAAGACTCCTCTTATTACATACTAAAGCACTACTGCTTCTCTTCAACCAACATCTCTGCTACAGCGTAAATTTAATTTTAAAAAAGCAAATTACCATGCTTCACTATATGGTGATAAACCTAGTCCTTTACTCAACTTTGTGGCAGACAAGCCAAATGCTTAAGTATCAATATAGCCTACTCATTAATGACAGAAAATGTATAATTATTATTATGTAAATTTTTTTACTTATTGTTAACTTGTAACAATAAGTACAAACACCAATCACCAGAAAAAATGCTTAGCAAAATGCCTGAGGGAAAAATACTCAGGGACGGTTCTGAGGGGAAAACGCCCAGTACTTTTTCCAAGTGCCCGGTACAGATTACTTTCCTCCCAAACTCAAAGGACCTTGAACCCCTACTTAAGGCACATCCTTGGGAGAATCCTGTTGTTGCCCTTGACCCAGCCGGTAGACTTTAACGGTGGGGTATGCACCTGAGCGGGTTGAGCCCTAGTATCAAATATAAGTCCCCAGTGATGAAATTAGCTGCCTCTCTTGACCGTGAATTCGCCAGAAGAGGAATGTAGAAACCCTAACCCTGACTATAGAAGTAAGCCATCTGATACCGAGGGTTAGTCTACGTCCTAAAGAAAAATTGGCTGCATTAAGAGGACATAGAAGCTGCTGCGTATGAGACATAATGAGCTACCAGAAGACAGGAGAAGTAGAGAATACTGCAAGAACAGAGAGGAGGATCAATTTAAAGATAATTCTAAATCTAATAATAACAATAACTAATGTATAATAACTATTGTAGGAGAATCAGTGTGGACAGCTAAAGAACTGGAGTACCCAGGCAATTGGACTGGTCTGGAAGTAGAGCAGGTTTGTCTCCAGTCCCCAGTGATGTTTAATGAACCTGTTTCATCTCCTCAACAGTGCCTCACAGTATAGCTAAAATTAGACATATTATTATGTGGTACTCAGGATACCTGCTGCCAGGTGTTGTTGTTGGTTGGGTCAGAGTGGTCCAATAGCTGAGTGAACCATTGGTCTGGAGGTAGAGGTTTGTCATCAGTGATGGTCAATGTACCCAGTCGTCCATACCTGTCTCTTCTCAACACTGCTCCAGTTATACTTGCCAACAGTAGCAGTGATATTTGTAGTAACAAAGCCATCACTATCTCTTTGATACTGGAAAAAACACAATTTAGTATGATTGTCTTTTTAGAGAATTTCTCTACTGTATAAGGAAACAGCTATTGGTGTAAGCCTTAGAGGTAAGACCTAGATCCTCGACCGATATCCTTTTTTATTTATGTATTTGTTTGTGTGTCTGTTAACTTGACTTGAATAATTTTGGTCTGGTTTTGATGAAATTTGGCTTGAATGTGTAAGGCGGGATAAACTTGATTGAGTTTGTAAACAAACAATATTGGGCTATGGGATCATAGTATTATGGAGATAAACAATTTTCAAAAAATAGTTTTTTTTATGTTCCAAAAAACATGGATATTCCTTTTTTTATTGCAGCTATCGTGTAAAGCATTGAGGAGATTGAAGTGTTATCGTACAATTAAAGGTAACAGAGCAAACTCCAATAAACTGTAAGACTAAATTTTATTTTAGTTGATTAAATTTGCCAAACTTATTGATTTAATCCTATACTATAAACATTTGGTCATAAAACACACTTTACCTTCCCCATAACACCAAAACCTAAGCACTCATTAAATCAAATGTAATTTAAATGAGTAATTGATATAACCTTGTTTATGGAAATATTTTAATAAAAATCCAATGATACAAATTGAAATTTGCTGTGTCTGCAGATTTGCTGTGGTAGGGGTATTTTAATATTGTAAAACTTCCCAAAACCAAAAGCCATAAATCCAAAATCTTATCAGGGTTTGGTAAAAAAATTTGTTTGGAAAAAACAGGGTGGCCACATAACACCTGAGAAAAATTCACACATTTTTCTTTGCAGCGACCTGGGTAGGCATACTGCTGTCCCGGAGATTATTCTTGGTCACTAAGTGTACCTTTTTACTAGGGGTCTGCAAATCCTAGATATCTTCTGATTGCATCGGGTCAAAAATTGTCCGAATGGATCTGTCAAAGGGAAATATGTTCATGATTTATCTATAATCACAGAAAATGTTCTTGCTTTTGCCTCAGACAATGTTCACGATGTTGCTATTACCGAGGAAGATGTTCTCGATCCTTTCAATAGGGTTCTCCTGTATTTCACAAATTGTTTTTTTTTTATACTGAATGTTGTACTGTTAATTTCTAATTGCCATACAAGGATATAGTCTATAAATTAAAAATCTCCAATGACCTCCCATCCTAACAGAGCGAGCTAGTTCAAATCTAAACATAGATTCAATGCATGGCATTGAAAGTATCAGTCAGGAAAAAAAAAATCAAAGATCTTGATTTTGATTTAGTTAGTAGGCCCTACCTACCTTAATTCTTTGCAAATATTCTAAAAACCACAACTTTTTAGTTGAACACAAAAGGAATTATAATTTTTAACTTCACCCCGCTTAGAAACACACAAACCGAAATCCTGGACCTGTGAGACCCCGCTTTAAAATACACCAATGCTGGGCTTCTGAGCCAGGCATGTTATGAACAGACAACCTTTCAAGGTCACGGCACCCACGAAAAATGAACAAACAATAGATCAACATGTAGGGGAGGAAAATGGGGGAAGGTATTGGGGGAATGGAATTCCCCAAGTAAACAGTGTTACCAACATGCGTTTGTGAAAATTCCCGTGGGTCTGTCAGACCGGGGTTTCGGTATAAGTGTTAAATATTACAGTATTTTTACAATTTGAAAAGTTATTATGTTAGTTATATTACAATATTCTATGTACTTACAATTCCAGTAGTTGTCAAAGAGCAATAGCCAAAGAAGTAGCTCCACTTAGGTTTTATCTTCTACTTTACCATTTGTATAATCATAATCTAATCTAAGCTTCTAATCTCAAGTTTTCTATACTTGATATGTTTTTAGACTGACTTTCTATCAATGTTCAGGAATTAAAATTGAACCATTTTACAAGTAATATAAAATTTAATTTTATTAATTTTACTAACCTTCCCAAAGAGTATTCTGTCATATAAATATTCAGTAATACTTATGGGTAAATTATAGTTTAGGGTTATCATACTTGGATTCTGCGGATGCATTATGATGATATACTGTTATAGCATCATTTAGAACGGCAGGCTTACCCCTGTATAGATAAAAAAACTCTGGCACAAGATTTTTTGTGAAATACATACTATTTACTATTCATAACAATTTGAACATTTTGAAGATCTCTAGATAATTGAAATAGATTACAACAATTATTATTAATGTGACTGCAAAACTTCAGATTTCCTTGACCCCAAAAACCCAAACACCTCACACCTAAGTTTGAGTGGTTCTCCAAAGTCCATAGCTATGTGGAAAGATAAAAATATATCTATATATATATATCTATGTACAAGTAAAAAAAAATAAAATAAAATATATTTTTATTAATTTTGATTTTTAAATTATCGTTCCAGAGGTGAAGGACTATCCAAAGAAATACAACCTAAAAATTGATGACCATTTACATACTTCTGATATTGTTCAAACGAAAGCCCATCAGGCATTTAATTAAGACAACACATTTAATTAAACAAACAAAATAAAGGGGAGAGGTGATTTTAAATAGCTTTTTTCAGTAATCATCAGTTGGAATACAAACACTATTTCGGTTCAAAGATATATACAATGGTAGATTTTTAGTTTTTACATTGTATAAATTACTTCCATTTTTATCTTATCTACAACAGCATATACACAAAATCCATTCATAAAATAATTGGCAGGCATATTCTGAACTTAATCTTGATCACGGTATAAGATAAATCTTCCAATTTATTTAAATTTTTAATTATGGTTATGATTAACCCTGGTTTCAGTTAAACAAGGAAGGGGTACTGAAGTTTTATCAATAATCAAAGATTTAGTATCAGCTTTGACAGTGGATAGAAACAGACATTCCATTCTCATGTTAAAGTTACAAATGTTTTAGAAACAAATGAGAGTTATTGAAAGCCACAGACAGTGAGATCTGATATAAATTACTGATTACTGTCAAAGCCAAGTTTTTAACTGAGCCAAACTAAAAGGACAACTAATAGTAAAATAATTAATATAGCAAGTTTTATGTCTTAACATCCATCACAGACTCCAAAACTGAGGGTACACATGATTTCAACAGTAACACAATCTGCCACAAGCTCATTTAACTATGTTTTTTTTATTAGGTTCTAGATGGTCCATGGTAAATGGTTTAATGAGTCTGATAACTTTACTTCTAACACTCTCTGAGGGAATGAAAAAAATATCTCACTAAAATTGTCTGGGAAACTGAGTGGTTATGGTGGTTGCCTTCAAATCTGAAGGGTGCTTGGTTTGATTGCAAGCAGGATCGTTAGAGGACTGCCATTTGTCATTGGGCTGTCAATTATAGTGTAGTGGTGAGGTCTAGCTAAATATCAACGATGGTAACATGAAAAAAAACAAAAAAACCTTATAAAATGCTAAAGGTGTAGAAATACATTAAAAATTAACAAAGTGGCTTTAGCTAAAGCTGACTCTGTGAATGGCTCTTTCAGCTATGTTCTTTTTAGTCAAATATTGGCCATAGCTAGTTCATATAGATTGGATATTTGAATGTATACTTAAGTTCCAAAAATTAATGGTTCAGACTCCAAAAGAGGAAAATAAAATAAAAAAAAGCTTTATCACAATTTTTTTTACTAAAATTTATTGCATATTAAGAATCAGTTTTTTGAAAGCAAATCAAGTTTGTGGACAGCGTGGCAGGTGTGTCCACATATTGTTGGACATGAACTGGTCTCTCAGCCAAGTACCCCGCAGTCCCACTATGTAGCTGCGTACTGCGGGAGTGTTGGTAGCTGTGTGTCTGTCATGCTGCACACCAGTGCTGCGAGAAGGCTTGGCTTGTACTGCGATATGCAGCCTCTTGTGGCTGTGATCTGTCTGACAGCTGCGGGTCGCTGACTTGCAGATATCAGCCTAAATGCACACAACAATTACTGCCATTCGTACTAATTTAGGTTTACAGAAATTGAATCCCAAGAAAATATTTTAATTTTTAAAATATAAAACAAGGGTGTACACATTTTTTTAACCCTTTGAGTGCCAACGTCCGGGGAACCGGACGTTTTTAAAACGAGCCAAAAGTGCCAACGTCCGGCTGACCGGACGTTTCGTAATGATCGAACAGTTGTCATAACAACCGAATGGATACTCGGATTCTTTTAACCCATATATTAACATTGAGTCGAAAGTTACTAGATGCAATACATCGATTTTCGTTGGTCGAAATATCAAAAATTCGATTTTTACGAAATTTTAACCTAAAAATCGCCAGATCGCGCTCGGCATTTTTAGCGTGACCTTCGGGAAAAATCATCGGCATTTTTTGAGCTTTACTTTTATTTCTCGCCTGGCACTCTAAGGGTTAAAGACTTGATCTGTGGCAGAAAGGAGACTGGTTCTTCTACCATGACAATGCACCTGCACACACATCCACTGATGTTTACTCGTTTTTTGGCTAAAAACGAGATGGTTGTGCTATCCCACGCTTCTTATTCACCTGACCTGGCTCCATGTGACATTTTTAACCATGCATAAAAACGAGGGACAAGCTGGCGGCCATCTCAAAATATGACTTTAGAAATTTGTTTTGAGAAATGGAAAAACAGTTGGGACCAGTAAGCTTCAAATGGAGAGTAATGTAAATGGAGGTTAAAGTTTTAAAAATGTCAAATATCTTTATATTTTTGTTGAATACTGTTGTGCAATCATTGTAAAACTTCAATAGAATTTTCAATAGAGACAAATTTTGGTCTTATTCATGGTATAACCTTGGAGAACAATCTTCAAGTGAATAATGCCTTTGGCATCGGAAAAACAATTCAGCATTGTTTTTATGTTTAATTTGACCTAACAGCATTTTCCATTGAGTTGCTATGTTTCTGGGTCGTAAATTTCAACTTTTTAAGCTGTTTTCAACCTTTAAACAGTTTCATCAGCATTTTTACCCAATAGAAAACAAAACTTGACACATTCTAGTGCTAGTTGTTCACTTTTTTACTTGCCATTGCAAAAAAACAAATCACTAGAAAAAATTGGGCCAACAAAAACGGTCACTACAGACCAAAACAACCACTCACTGAACTGGCAATGAGTTGTGCTATACACGCCTACAGGCTGAAACACGTACTATGTAAGCTCTGTCCAGGGCAATGCTATTCCGGTATTTTCGGGTACCCCCTATTATGTTTCATAAGTTTGCTTTGAACTATACACAATTTACTCTTGCTTGGTTGCACTTTTTATGTTTAGAAATTGAAATCCAAGAAATCAAGAAAATATATATTATAGCCTTTTGATAAGCTATGTAACAAAATCACTTTTATATAAGTAACTGATACTGGGACAAAGATTAACAAGTAATTTGTACCCATATACAGTAGACTCCCTCTTATCCAGACACCTTTTGACCGGACATCCGTTCACCAAGACTACACTCGGTGGAAAATGACATCTCTCTAACAGGACAATTTTTATCAGCACATCGGTTTAACTGGACTAGATCTGTAGGAAGTGGGTGGTACTGAAACGACTGTTCTCGTGGGAAAGATTTGAGACCAGTGATCACGTGTCTAAATACAATGCTCTCCTAAATTTAAGTCAAATAATGTATACGATATGCATTTAAACGGTCTGTTTTAACGAGTTTTTGAGAATGTCGGTTTAACCAGAAAAACCGTTATCCGGACAAGCCTCGGTCCCGAGGAGTCCGGATAAGAGGGAGTCTACTGTAGCTAAATTTTCATAGCATCTCAGTGTTACTTCAAAGAATTATATTTTGTGTCTTAAAACATAAAAGAAGATAAAACTATCTGATTAATTTAATATGGTCAAGGAAGTAATATAGAGTACATTCCGGCACAAACAAAATAAAAATAAATCAAAATACTGTCGTCGACTGTACACAAAATTTTGAAGATTTCACCAAGAATGGGTTGAGTGGGAAAGAGAGTCTTCAGGGGTCCTAATGGGGATTTGAATTGTGACATGAAGACTCTCTCTTCCCAACTCTACCCTTTGTTGGTTGAAAATGCCGTCAGGGACAATGAATATTCTGACTTTTGTCTATTCTGACTGTTAAAAAAACAAACACAGATAAGTTTTAGTCTAATCCAAAGAAATTTATTTTTTGGATCTGACCTATGCAACACAAACTCTTTAATAATGTGACTAGAAAGCATTGGGATAGGACTCAGTTTGACAAGTTGTTTGATAGCATTTATAAGGTGAGTATGCCTAATATTTTTCAAGTGATCCAAATATTTCAATTGACACAAGATCTCAGCTTTCGGAAAAAAATATTATTTTAGCTTTGAAACTCTAAGATAGAATATCTGACTTGAACATTGATGGTATATAGCTTAATAGCTAATGGTTGTAAGTAGTGTTATTGTTAGTGACTGACCAGTTGTACAGCTTGTCTCTTGTAGTCCCAGATGTTCCAAGAGTACGAGGGATCTAGCTGGTGCTCCACAGGGTGAGTGTCTGTCTGTGTTTGTGAGTCACACTTCTGGATCATAGCAGATGTTGGGGTTTTGGATCTGAAAAGTACAAATCCCTTATAATAACACACTAAAACACACACGTTAAACTGTACTGAAACTGTATACTGACTGTAAGTCAAACATCTGAATAGCTCTGAGGCTGAATAAAACTACAATCTTTGTGAAGCCACAATTTGTTAAACCTTCATTTCCATTTCCAAGCTGAAGAATATTTAAATTAGTGTGTGTTTATGTTTCAACAATGAAAATCACATTTCAGGACTATGCAATCAAGGTACATGCACCAAATTATTGAGTTTCTTAGACTAGCATAAAAAAACTTACGTTGGTTTCAAGTTGTGAATTTGTTCATCCATATTGAACAAAACGATGAGTTCTGGTCTATGAACTACAAGGTCCAATCCTTGTTGATAATATCTAAAGAAAAATATAGGTTTAAAAAATTTAGTAAAATAAAACAGAACACAGTGGTATGTTAAATATAGTTTTGAACACCATTTTAATTTTTTTATCTTTTTCAGTACTGCTACATGCACATATTTCTGTAATCAAAAATAATATTTCTCCTGTTACTTGCAAATGGTAAGGGATTCAAACCACAGTAAAATTCCATAAATTGTAACATTCTGCCCAAAATTTTTTATTTTTTTGTCCTAGGACGCTAGGTACGAGCCCGGGATTGTTTTTCACATTACTTCAGGCTAGACCTAGGGCTTGCGGCATTATCACTTAGATAAAATCCATTGCTGATTAGGTGGGATTTGAACCCGGGACCTCAGGCACCGAAGCCCCGTGCTCTAACCACTAGACCAGCTCGCTCCCCCAACATTCTGCCCAATAAGCAAGATATGCCAAAAGGTAGAGTGTGCAATCTAAGATTTTTGATCAAGCCAATTGGCTTAAGCTTTTGGAATAAAACTTGAGGCTCAAGGTTTTTAACACCATGTAATGAATTAATTGAGTAATTTAATGTTTTAATGATGTAATTTAATGATTGTCTCCCATAATCACAATCAATCTTTATGTTGTCATCCATAATGTCAGCAAAATCATAAATCTTTCAATTGCAAGTGCATTACTTTTGTGAGAGTTTACTTACTTTCCCTATAACCTCGCATACTCCTTCCCATCTCCATGTGCAGTATGCTTAGTAGTAAATGTACAAAATTAAATAAAAATAAACTAATAATACCTTTCAGGATCTCTTCCGAATGTATAAGCAGCTTCAACAGAACTGAATGCAAAGAGAAATCCCTTGTATCTCAGCAACCCCAGGGAGAGCTCTGCAGGGAAAAGGGAACCTTCCATCTCCACAAACCTGAAGGCACAGTGGCCATAGTACTGCGGAAACAAATGGTACTGATCATTACACTGGTATATTGCTTGCTTAAAGCTGAGCATTGCTCCAGACAGAATACAGCCAATCTCAATCCTATTACTCTCATATAAAAGCAAAACATTTTGTCTTAATATATTCTTAGTAGGCTATGTTATGATGCTGTGTAATATACTACAACGGAAAGTAAGATTGTCAACCCTCTAACTGAGTAGACATGTATTATTTGATCTTTTGTTTGACTGAACAATAGTGGTGATTTTATCTTGTATTTTTATTTAATTAATATTTTTTACATTGTTTGAGATGGCCTTGCACTTATCTGACATTTCCGATTTTGCAAACTTGCTGTGGCTGTTTAACCATATTTTCAAGACTCTTTTTATAGATGATAATGAACTAAAGCAACATTTAATTATTGGTATGTGAAATATTGCTGCATTGGTCAAGATTCCGAATATATTAAATATATGTATATAAAAAAAAGTAAAACAATTTAGGACTATTGAAACTTCAATGGACAAGTGACTACAATTAATTGTTTTAAGCTTTATTCTTTGGCTAATCGTTTTATGTTAATTGATTTTTTTTGGATACCTGAATTTTTTTCGGATCACAATTTTCAATGTTGACAAGCTCCAAAACTTCACATTTTACTTTGGACGGTTGAATTTTCTGTACCCTGTCATACATTGAAATTCTGGAGGTAAAAGTGTTTAGTAAATCATTCAATGAGTCTATTTTATCTTCAGACAGCCGATGAATCTGCAACAACAACAAAATTTCACCTTTGTAACAAACTTTAATAACCAAACTAATCCTGAAATCTCAAGAAAAATCATGATTGCTTTAACTGGGATTTAGGCACACTGTAGGAAAAGAGAATTGGAACATTAGGCCCTTATTCTTATCATTGGCAGAAAATTTTTATAGGTTTAGAGACTGTGGACTGTGGCTTAGGGTGTCAGATGGCCAAGTGCACCAATGGATGATCCAGGATTTTCAGGCCAAACCTCAAAACAGTAAGACTACTTACTGCTGGGTTATGTTATGTGTGAGCATAGCATAATCATCCTTAGACTTTTAGGGGTGTGCGAAGCAGCAAAAAATCTTCGATTCGAAGCAACATGTCGATTCAAAGCAATACGCATTTTTCTATTCATACATGTCAATGGAGTGAAGTAACAATAGGCTAATTAAAATTTACCACATTTGTGTAAAGCAAAGTTTTGTTGATGTGGTATTAGGCCTTATCATATATATGACATAATATGAATTTTAAGTGAAAAAATATTTATTTTCAATCATATATTAGAAGAACCTGTATTGCTGGAAATGTCAGTGAGCTGCTTTACTTGCCTACATGTTACCTATTTTATAGTATTGATTTTACAAATAAAGATATGTTTTGGCGTAAACAAATAAAAACATTTGCAATATTTATACTGAAACTTTCAATTGGTTCAAATTGATAAAATGAGAGGATAGAATCAGACCTACAAACTACAAGGAATACAAAGCAGGCAAAAAATACCAAATTTATCAGTCTAAGACCTAAAATTACTAGTTAAGTATCAAGTAAAAATTTTTCAGACCTGTGTTATTTTTAGAATGATTTTAGAGTGGCTTGTTTTGGCTATTACAGTAGTAAAACATGTCTCACACTGGTTACACCAAACAAAACTTCTCATAATTTGCAATGTCAAAATAAAACATTATAAAACAATTAAAGCAATATTTACAAGCAAAGAATTAATTAAACCGCTCCTGTATTGCGGGTATTGCGTTGACTTTGTGCAGGCATTTTTTGTATATGGATACCACGAATACTAGAAAAATACCGGTATGGATCATAAACATAAACAAATGACGTTTTTGGCCTGAAAATAAACATTATTTAAAATTGCTTAAATGGAACTGCCAAACCATATGTTCAATGATATTAGTATAGGATTGGGGCCAACAACGTCATTTGTTTATGTTTATGATCCATACCGGTATTTTTCTAGTAATCGTAATGGATACTGACTCCCTCATGAAATTGTTTTTTGATCACCACTGAATCAAATCGCGATTTGATGCATCAAATTGAATCGAATCGTAATTTTGATGCATTTTCGATGCATTGCACATCCCTAGACTTTTTTTATTATCAAGGAATCCATTGTTAGAAATTCCCAGAATTTTGGGTATGCTTGATGTATTTGGGTTCTTATGAATTCTGAACCTCTCCCTAAAACGTGATACAAATTATGAAAGAGTTACACAATAGAGTTAAGATGAAGAAAAATATTGATTTTCTAATCTCACACTTTGGAAAACTGTAAATTTCATTGACAGGATTTTCTCTGTATTCGCCTAAACATTTTAAACCAAAAGGTATGAAGCCAGGTCAAAAAGCTGGCGTTGTCAAATTATTGGTTTTGCCCAACTCGTGTATGAATGCTGTCTGTAAATAAAGTCCTCCATCAAGCTCCAAACAAGCTAGTTTAAATATTAGGCTAACGTCGGGTTTTAATTCATCCATCCACTTTTATTCTAGCCAGTTCCCATTACTCACGGTTCGATTAGTCTCACACAGTGTTTAAAAAAGGTTGTGAAGCAAAGTTGATGCTCCTGCTAATTATAAATCAGGTTCTGTCATTATATTTCTGCGGTCTCAAACATGAACTTATTGAAGTCGATCTACAGACAGAGATGGAGTAAAGTAGTTTGGAAGTAGAAAATGTGTGACGTAGAAAGTGGAGGAAGGGGCAACTGCTCTCGTTCATCAGACTTGTTCGAAGCAGTGACTAGAAGTAGGGAATTTGGCATGCGGATCACAATGTAACTAAAGAAGACATTGCCAAACTGATAGGGGATATCTATCGAGGACTACAATAAATACCTGGAAATCTTGAACACACTGAGTAGATAGCAAAGTTTAATCAAATTTATTTTGATCGAAACTGATGAAGACTTGTTGCTGGCCTTGTACAAATGTTCAACACTTTCTATTAACTTGCAGCAGTATTTGCCAAGGATTCACCCCTTCTTACCACAACCTAATCATCAAACATGATTTACAGCTGTTGGGAACATCAATTCGCATCACAAAGTTTAAATACTAATACTAGCCTTTGTCCAAACTAATCACGAGAGATAAAAGGATATCCCAAAGAATTGGGTCTGTTAGCAATAAAAGTGATCTGGCGCGGAGACGGCGATCTTGTGTGGTTGAGCCTCGATGCAGTGAGTTGGGAGGGACCTCATTTGGGACAGTGCAGGAGTAGGGATAAACAGTTAAATTGTAACGAAGTGATCATAGTATACATAGAATTGAGCCGTTTTCCCTCAGCACTTTTCCCTCAGCACTTTTCCCTCAGTACTTTTCCCACAACACTTTTCTCTCAGCACTTTTCCCTCAGCACTTTTCCCCCAGTACTTTTCACTCAGGTAAATTCTCTCAGGACAATGTGCTGGGGAAGGAGCTCAGTACCAGGGCCCGGTACTGAGTACTTTCCCCCACCTTTTGGGGGTAAAATCCGTGCATATAAGGGAGGACACTTGGGCAGCAGAGTCAGTTGGGCCTTCGGGCCCGACCCCACCGGATGGGCGTGTTGAGCCCCCGGTGACCCTTCCCTGGGTGCTGGACAGGCGTGTTGAGCCCCCAGTACTTTTTCCTTTCTCCGGTACAGGACGGGCGTGCTGAGCCCCCAGTACTTTTCCCTTCCCTCTAGTACAGGACGGGCGTGTTGAGCCCCCAGTACTTTATCCTTTCTCCGGTACAGGACGGGCGTGCTGAGCCCCCAGTACTTTTCCCTCTCTCCGGTACGGGATGGGCGTGTTGAGCCCCCAGTACTATTCCCTTTCCCTTAGTGCATGGGCGTGTTGAGCCCGCACTGGCTGGACGGGCGTGTTGAGCCCCCAGCGCTCCTTCTTTACCTTTCCCTCCGGTACAGGACGGGCGTGCTGAGCCCCCATTACTTTTCCCTCTCTCCGGTACGGGATGGGCGTGTTGAGCCCCCAGTACTATTCCCTTTCCCTTAGTGCATGGGCGTGTTGAGCTCGCACTGGCTGGACGGGCGTGTTGAGCCCCCAGCGCTCCTTCTTTACCTTTCCCTCCGGTACAGGACGGGCGTGCTGAGCCCCCAGTACTTTTCCCTCTCTCCGGTACGGGATGGGCGTGTTGAGCCCCCAGTACTATTCCCATCCCTTAGTGCATGGGCGTGTTGAGCCCGCACTGGCTGGACGGGCGTGTTGAGCCCCCAGCACTCCTTCTTTACCTTTCCCTCCGGTACGGGACGGGCGTGTTGAGCCCCCAGTACTTTTTCCTTTCTCCGGTACAGGACGGGCGTGCTGAGCCCCCAGTACTTTTCCCTCTCTCCGGTACGGGATGGGCGTGTTGAGCCCCCAGTACTTTTTCCTTTCTCCGGTACAGGATGGGCGTGTTGAGCCCCCAGTACCTTAGTGCACGGGCGTGTTGAGCCCGCACTGGCTGGATGGGCGTGTTGAGCCCCCAGCTATCCTTTGAATCTTCCCATTCCACTCCGTACAATAGTGGACGGTATTAAATAGGGGATTCTGTTTTAGGCTGGGCAGTTGGAGCCAGACAGCCTACGAGAAAGGTCAGCAGAAGACAGCGCAGCTTGCTACAGGTCTACACCACTATTTGAAGGCTGGGCAGTTGGAGCCAGACAGCCGACGAGAGGTGTCAGCAAGAGACAGCGCCGCAGAATCGACATCACTGTTAGAGGGCTGGGCAGTTGGAGCCAGACAGCCGACGCGAGGCGACAGCAACGATAGGTTGCTCTCTGGGGAGTACGCCGTTGGAACGGCATTCCAGAGGATCGCAAGGACCAGTACGACGGTGAACACTGGACGATTGATGGTTGTCTTTGAAATAGAAGGCATAATATGTTTTAAAGAAATTGATGTAAATATTGTAAATAGCGCAAAATAAATGAGTTCAGTTTGTAACAGTCTGAGTTGTCACTAACCCAGGAAATACCCGATAGGAAAAAGCTAGAAATATTTTGTAGTAGAGTGAAAGGGACTTTTCTCCTTTCAAAAGGGAAAAGTTCCTTACAAAATTAATGTTTACAATTATTTATTAAGCACATAGAATGATCATCAAGAGAACATTGGTTAATATGTTGTATCTTGAGCAAAAGCGATTGGTGTATTCAAATTCAGACTCCTCAGTGAGTAGCTTGGCACCGTCTTGGGTGAGAATGTCTTGGAGATCATCGCTGCCGCCGTAGACTGTCCTGATAGATGTTTTGAAGTTGAATTCTTCTTGTGTTCCTTCGTGTTGATGGTTGAAGACTGTCAACACCACCATGTTGTATTTGAGACTGGGCAATGTTTTAAACTCTTCTCGAAGCAGTTTCTCAGCAACCAGAAATGTAACACTCAGGAACGCTTTCGTGTCACAGTAGTAAGCTTTGGGATTGTCAATGATAAAATCCCGACAACTTAGTAGACCTCTTTTCATTTACCATTTTAGTTGAGGCAGTTTGTGGGCTGTTCCAGACTGCTAACTTAGTAGACCTCTTTTCATTTACCATTTTAGTTGAGGCAGTTTGTGGGCTGTTCCAGACTGCTTTGATGTGGTGGTACTGTTTCGAGTCGTCTGTAGTTGGATGTTTGTAGGCTGAGCTGTAGATGTTCCTGGAGTTGGTAGTCGGGAGGTTGAAGACACTTGAAGGGCTGCAGACTCCTCGAATCTCTCGGCAAGTGGCAGGCTGCTGTTCCGTAGCTTCTTTCCTCTAGACGACGTTTCCGGATGATTTAGAGCAACCTCCTCATCAGAAGACGATGTAAATAGAGTATGTTTCCTGCCCTTGCTGAATTTTTTTGAATACACTTTGGTAGCAAGACACATTTGCTAGTGTCTCGCTAATGCTTTCACTGATATAAAATATGCTTCATGACAAATGGAGCATTCTATAAACTCCATCACGAACAAAGTCACAAAAGAACATTTATCACACCGAGTCACAAACACCGGTACAAAGCTAAAGCACGCAGATGTTACTGCTACTCTGAGCACTGAGCCAATGAGTGCTGATCACAGAGTGCTGAGGGTATTTATGTCGAATAAGGGGTGTACGCTTGACACCTTTGTGACCCTGGTCGTCTTTAACCTGGGTCGTACATTGTCATTGACCCGGTCATTTATATTGAGGGTTGACCCGGTCATTTATATTGAGGGTTGTCTTCAACCCCCTTAGGGTAAATGTCTAGTTTTACCTGCTGCATTTTGGCACAGAAAACGTACTACTATACCCAGAATGCCAACCGCATGGTAAAAAGCATTAAGCGGTTTGAGAGAGCTTTGCCTGTCAATCCGTAGGCAGCCCCACCAGCGTTGCCATGCAATAGCATAGCAACGCTGGTGGCGCTGCCTACGGATTGACAGGCAAAGCTCTCTCAAACCGCTTAATGCTTTTTACCATGCGGTTGGCATTCTGGGTTATAGTAGTACGTTTTCTGTGATTTTGGTGACAGGCGTCTAGTTATACCTCGTCCAAAGCTGTAGGGACAGCTTGACGATGGTGCGGACGTCTAGTTGTACCTCTTAAAAATCTGCAGGTACAACTAGTCGGGTACGCCACCGTGTACTTGTACCTCATATGTCTGCGTCTACTTGTACCTACGACTACTTGTACCTACGACTACTTGTACCTACGACTAGTTGTACCTACGCCTACTTGTACCTACGTCTAGTTATACCTACGTCTAGTGGTACCTACGGCTAGTTGTATCTCCCCTTCAACTTGTCACCAGTTTAAGGGATTTATTTTATTTCTTTAAAAATCATACAATCTTACAACAATTTTTTATAAACAACTTGCTACAAAAGCCAGGAAAATTTGTCTTGTCTGCAGCTCATTGAGAAACCCCTGTTCTTTATAAAGATATACTTGGTCAGTCCTTATCATATTATCCTTATTATTACACTTTGGTTTTTATTGTTTACAACCTTTTTCTCAGCTCGTGAACATCACAGAGAAATTATCAGCATATCGGTGGAAATGTATTTTCCTGTCGATCTACAGAATGCCTTTATAAATTAAAATGGACTAAAAAGACATAAAAAAGAATTACAAATTTTAAAAACTAACGTGGGTTTAACGGGTTGCTATGCTGGTGACGAAATAACAACTAATTAATTATGAAAATAAAATCAAAACAAATGGAAAAAATTCTAATCACATGTATTATTTACAGTGTATGTTAAATAGAGAAGTCTGTACATTGCATATTTTTCAACTTCATTGCACACTTAAGCTGTTCACTGGGAAATCCATTGTAAACTATACTTTTTATGAAATGGCGACCATATACATAGTATGTTTTTTTAAGCCAAGTATGAATGCATATAAGATATGCATATGTATGAATATATATAAGAAATGCACACTAATCAAGGCAAATGCTTTAAGGTTATGTGAAAAAATATTTAAAGGAATCAGCAAAAATAGTAATACATAAATTTGTAAACTCACCTTACAATATTCATTTAGGCTAGGCCTATTCTATAAATGTTTAAAGTTAATAAGTTAACAAAGATATATGAATTACAAAAGGTGTTTTATTTAAACAAATGAACAAACATGCAATGAGAAAATGCTTGATGTTACAATGATAGGACTGACAATGGTGTGTGGGGTTGAAATTAAAATGAAATAAAAGATAAATTTGAATAAAGGTTCAAATAATTTAGATGTGATATATCTCAGGGTAGGGTGTCGTGCTGGCTTGAATGCTAAGAATTAATAAATTTAATAGTGTCCAAATAGTCCTAATTAAGGTGTTAAACTTACAAATCCCAACAGTGAAAAATCTAATTTTGGTGTTGTCCAAAAGGTAAGTCCAATTAGCACTGAATTAAAAGAGTTTAAAAGAAAGTTCATACTTAATTTTGAAAATAACAATGATGGAGTTGAGTCCTCTTGAGGTTTAGGCTACTGTGATATAACTTGATATAAACTGGTCTTCTTGATAAATGAATTTGATTTAGATAAAATTTGGACTCCTTCTAACTAACAGTTTCAACTACTCCAATGGCTTCCTTCTCTTTCAATCTCAATGTTCACATCATTCATTGTTAAACACATGGGATCACTTTCACTGCTTCTTAAATTTTGATTCCTTAAGGACTAATTTTGAAATGATATTATAAGAAATTTTGATGTATTGCAATTCTCTTACATATTTAATAAATAGGCCTAACTAAGTTGTGGGCTTTGTAAAAAAAATATACAGGATATGGAATGAATATTATTAATGATTAATTAAACAGATTAATGAAATTATATAAATTAGGGAAATGAATATTAGGCCAGCCTCTCTGGGGAGTGATTGTTAGGATGAATAGAAGTTAAGATTTTAAGAAACTTAATACTAAATAATTAATTAAATGACATGAAATATACATAATTACTACATAATTGCTAGGCAGCGGTCTATTGCAATTCATTAAGGATATAATTGTTTGTATATTTAATCTTACTAATATTATAAATCTGAAAGTTTGTGAGTTTGTGTGTATGTTTGTGTGTATGTTTGTGTGTGTGTTTGTTGCTCAATCACGCATAAACTACTGGACGGATTGGGTTGAAATTTGGCATGATGATAGCTCACATTCCCGATTAACATTAAAGCATATTCTTATCTCAAAAACCCTTTCGGGCTCCGCCCCAGTGGCTCTGTAGTTCCCCATGTTAATCTTATGATTTTTCATATTTAAAAGGAATTAATGAATCTTAACAGCTGTTTCAATTAAACAAGTTGGTTCTGTTTTATGATGTGCAATAGCATAAAAGTTACAAGGATTACCAACAGGGTGCAGCACTATTAATTTTTGACAACGGCTAATTTCCAACCAAAAGGTGAGTGAGCGTAGCGAACGAACTTCAACCTGGAGGCGAGTTAGCGTAGCGAACGAGCTAACCTGAAGGCAAGTGAGCGCAGCGAACGAACTTCAACCAGGACGTGAATGAGCCATGCGAATACTTATGAAGTTAAACGGGGCGAAGCCCGCGGGTACAGCTAGTAATACATATAAATGTTTTAAGTAAATAAGCGATTTCCGGTACTTGGACTGGAAAAATTTAATTACAACTATAGCTGCCATTTCGACCCTGGACAGCAATGCGTAGCTTTCAGCCTCCAATTTACGTCTGTAAAACTACTAAATTCATTTCACTTCTATTTAAAAGTAAAAAAGGTTTTGTGAGAATTAACGATAGTTGGTAGTTTTGTGAACTGCCACAGTCTGCTTGGGTATTTTTCTTTTGCAAATTGTGCTGGCGGTTGTAACTCAAGAGGCTTTATATTTTTCCAATTACTGCCATAAGTCTGTAAGTCAACGGTATTTATCATGTTTACTGCGCGGCTCGGTTTTATTTGTAGGTTTCAGTGTGGTTTTGTGTATACACGCGTTTTTTATAAACAAAAAGCTGAAGCATGATTTTTACGATATGGGTTTTGTGAGTTTGACCATTGTACTTTTATGATGCATGCCAAACTTTATTTGGTTTACAGACCTCTTGTTTTCTGGTTTCTAGTTACACTACACTACTTTTGGGTTGTGAAAGTAACAATAACAGTAAACAACAGTACATTTATTTTTATTTGAATAAATCGATTATATCGTTATCGTCTAAACTGTTATATCCTGACGACGATGATAATGACGACATCAATTCGTCGAGCTCTTCTGTCAATTCATCATCGTCGTCAGGTATCACAATTGGTGACGGCATACGTGGTGGTGCTGTAGAGGTGTGTGGTGTGTGTGACGGCTCGGACGTGTCTGGGCGTGGCTTCAGCAAAGGGGGAATTGAGTATAGAGCAGAGCGTCGTACACTGTTTTTTTGAAGGCGGGCCCTGTCCCTCTGTCCGTCTCTTTCCGCCGCGGTAACAAATCAAAGATTCGTGGCGCATAGCTGCCGACATTCTTCCAGCTGTAACAGATTAGTTGTTTAGTTTAGAGTACAGTTTGTCCCTGAGGATCGGCGTTTTTATTACTGTGGATATTGGTGTGTCTTGGTTTACATGTGTTGTATGAGTTTTGACATCAACTATAGCATTGACAAAATACAGTAGTTTATCTGGTTTACAAAGAATATTACCGTTCACTGCCTAGTTGTTACAGAGTATTTTTAACATCAAATACTTTTACGGTTTTGGCTGGTATCGGAGTTTTGACATTCGGTGGGAAAATATAGAGTAGTTACGCCTTGTAACATTATCAGATTTATAATATTACTACCGTCATTCGTCTGTTTAGAGCGAGTTTACCGTAGTGCTGGATCTAGGTCGCAGGCTTGTTTTGGTTTCTTAGGATACAAGGTTGTTATTTTCTCATGTTTACTTTGACTACGTTTGTTAATCACTATCTTTTAACAACTGCTCTATATTATCAAATTTTATTCGGACAATACTACAAAGCTCATTTAGCATTCATAAAGTTCGTTCAGTACTAGATAAATAAACCCCGGTTTCCAAACACAAGGCAGCAAGCCGGCGGGTGACACAGTCGCGGCACACACTCTAACCGGTTTATATGTTTCAGAACCATGTCTGATCTCCGTGCTAAACTGAACAAGCTAGAGGTTGTCGAGGGACCCTCTAGGATTGCCATGACTGAGCTTACCAAACCTGCTGGCTTCGTAATTACGGCGGCACGGTTACACAGCCATGCTCAATACGGCATTAGCATTATTTTGGAGGTACAGGTGGACAACCTTGTGAGGATGGTTTTATTTACCAAAACGCTTTGGACAAACTCTGTCCCAATTGGATGTGGATACGCTGGCTAACGGGAATTACAAGGTGAAATGTACCTGCGTCACTAACTGCTCTCCAAATGTTATAATTTTTCAATGAGACAAAATATAGCCACATATTAACAGAAATTGTGTTTTATTCCACTACCTTATTTACCTGTGAATAGCTGGTGACGTCTTCTACCACTTCTTATATCTTCGATGGTAGGACCTCAAAGTGGCGTCTTAGCGTCGCCAGAGCTTCTTTCCCCTCGGTGATCGAATCAAACTCGAACAGGATGTTGAAGATCATGTTGGAAACTGGTCCAAATTGCAGTTTTGGGTTACCTTGAACTGCACACACCTTGAACTAATAACCCGCTATCCACATTGCAACTGCACTTGACATTACACAACGGACCCGCTAACCCACTGTCCTGACTACACAAGGTCGCCACACGAGATCGCCGTCCCCGCGCCAGATCACTTTTATTACCCTGATGTTACGAAGAGGAGGTAATACTATCTACTAATCCGAGTGAATGTCATCCGTTGACATGATAAATAATCTATATACTACTGCAACATAACATAATTGATGCGCTATCGGTTTAACCGGTCTAGATCGGCAGGAAGTGGGCGGTACTGAAACGACTGTTCTCGTGGGAAAGATTTGAGACCAGTGATCACATATCTAAATACGTAATAACCATTATTGGCTTATACAGTATGCATTTAAACAGTCCGTTTTAACAAGTTTTTGGGACATCGGTTTAACTGAAAAAACCTTTATCCGGACTGGCCTCGGTCCCGAGGAGTCCGGATAAGAGGGAGTCTACTGTAGTCTGGAACAAAACATAAAATACTCATGCCGCAGCAAACATGCAGACTAAGCAAATTTTCATCTACCTGGCTGGAATTCCACTAAATTATTCCCTTAAATAAAATTTTTAGATCTATTTACTATTTAAAAATCATTTATTTTGATGAGTACTTAAGTTTGCTGCTACAGGGAAGAAAATAGAGGGGTTTTTATTGAAATGTTGATACTTGATAGCTTAGTATGAAGTAAACAAAATTTCAAAATGTCATTAAAATATCTCCATAGAGAAGCAAGCGACAACAGTTTAATTATTCTCTATAAGAATAACATGTTAATTTTCAATTTATAAACTACCAAGTCCAAATGAATGTAAATTTGTATTACATTTTCCAGTGACTAAGAGTGCTGTGTTGCTATTAAGCTCCGTCGCAGAAAACATACTACTATAACCCAGAATGCCAACCGCATGGTAAAAAGCGTTAAGTACTTTGAGAGAGCTTTGCCTGTCAATTCGTAGGCAGCGCCAAAAGCGTTGCCATGCGTGCAAAGTAGCAACAGTTAAGGCGCAGCAACAGTTGCTTCAGCTGTCTGACTCGAACAGAAATTCCACTATCTGTACACCAATACTAATCAGTAGAGAACCAGCTTAGTAATGGATGAAGAAAAGAACACGTTGGTCTCAGATTTAAACCACCTTGATACCTTGGGAGGTCGATGAAGACCTTAATTTACTGACGGCCCTTGTACTATGGTATAGAATGAGTAATTAGTTTTAACTGCTGGTCCAATGATCTGAGTTTTTTTTTTATTCATTGTTCAGCTTTTTCCTGAAAAGTGTTTAACCACTCAGTTTAGGAATAAGACTCACCTTTGACATGTTTTGAAGAGCGTAAATGATCTGATTGTACGTACTCAGGACTATCATCTGATCTTGGAGACTGAACCATGTTATTGATAGGTCCATAAACTGGGGCTGAAAAAAGCATATGTTTTATACAAATAGTTGTATTGAGTCTACAGTAAAAACTTGATTAACGATATGTAACTTACAATACAATAAATCCAGGTTATAATAATGAATTGTTTTTTTTTTAATGATTGAACTTTTTATTATGTTGTATGGATTTTAAATAATAATTTATATTCTGAAACGTTCTTACAACAATTATACAACCAAACCCTGAACCAGATGTCTTTGTGAGTTTATGCATTAAATAAAACTTATAGATGATGAGTTTCGTCACCACACTGATCGACCGATTAACTTTAATTGGCGTTGAACCCTTAGACCACAAGTATATAATATCTGGAACAGAGTTCATACTTGTTTTTGGTAACTCTCATAGTTGCATGTGATGGAAATAGTATGTATTTTTCTCCTAAGGTACAATATCAGAAGAAAATTTATGCCAAGTTTGACAAATATTCCTTATAGAGGAAGAGGACTGAGTACTCTTATTTTCTTTACTTAAAATCTAACTAATAACATATGACAGCAATAATTTAATTTTAAAATTAATATTTCAGTTTGACCAAATCTTTCTGATAATGATGATATCAAAGCAATACTTCCTGTAATTTTTTCTTATCTAATGGTATTATAAGAACAAAATTACTATGGCGGCTTGGCTATCTTATAACATATTAGTAGGTAAGTATTACATAGACTTGGTTGGTTGGGATGGCCGTGCGGTATCTGACTGTGTCATGCAGCTGTAGTAGTCTCTCGGTTACATGGGAACAGAGGACTACAATCTCCTTCTCACATTCCTTCACATCTTCTAGCATTGTCCTGCCAGTGAGAAACATATGTTGTGGTTACAATGAAAGCGTGTTGTTCTACTTGAGGTGCCCATACTCACGGCCACCTTTAACTAAGGCCGCAGAGTTTGAAGTGGCAACACCGCATGGGATGGCTGAGTGGCTACCACTACGCTACACCACTGAACGCTCGCACCAGTCGCACCACGGAGGATAGAGCAAGCAGGCAAATAATCTATTACTTTAGATGTTTAATATCTGGCAAAACTAATGTGTATGAAAAGAAGGAAATTATCATATGAGGCTGTTGTGTTAATACAAGAAAATTAAAAACTAACGAGAACATTAAATTCAACAAAAAAATGTCTAGAATGTGGCCTAATTCCAAAGTACATTTCTGTCAGAGTAAATACTCAATCTTTTGCTGCAATGAAAGCTAAAGCAACTGCAGAAAAAACCTGGCTAAAAAATGAGATTAAATATTTATACTCGAAGAAAGAAATGCTTAATAAGTTGCTTTTTAGAACACACTTGGAATTGTTGGATTCGTTACATCCTAGCCAGAATCAAGTTATATACAATTTAGACTCCCAGATTAATAAAAAGATTCTTACCAAAAAAAGGGTACAAACCAAAAAAATTAAAGAGCTTTCAGAAAATCAAATCCAAAAAGAGATCATCAAATGCAACCACAAATTTTACCCTACAGTAGTGAATAAAACCAACATAAATTTTAATGAACAAGAAATGAACCTTTTGAGTAAAGGGCTTAATTTTAATTTTTCTAAAACAGGGGACAAATCCATATTATCAGACATATTACACTCTGAGGCTGCCATAAGAACCATAAAAGATGAGAATGCAAGGGTATTGGCACGTGCGAGTATTGTTAATAAGGCTAGACATGTAGTTAACAATCGACACAATACCTCCAGACATGTCAACCACAGGTCACTAAGACAGGTAGCGGCAGGCATTAGAGATAAGATCACTGACAACGACGCCGTAGTCTGCAAAGCCGATAAAGGCAACTCAATAATAATTCTTCCAAAACTTGACTATATAAGGAAAGTACATGCCTTCTTTGAAACTAATGACATTGGAAAATTGAGCAACGATCCTACCATACAGTATTCCAAAGAAATAAATAAACAAATTAGTTCGAGTACAACGCTCCTATCAAAATCTGAGATATTCACTTTAAAGGTTACTAATCCACAAGCTCCTATTTTCAGAGGCCTGCCTAAAATCCATAAACCAGACATTCCCATAAGACCTTTAGTAAATTTTATTCCATCAGCGGCTTATAAAATTGCAAAAAAACTGGACAACATAATAAGGAGGGAGTTCAAAATGGAAAATAGTTTTAGTTTGAAAAACAGTGTTGACTTGATTAGCAAAATAAATAATGTAAGAATAGAAGATAAATACATCCTAGCATCACTCGACGTGGTAAATTTGTACACTAATGTACCAATAAATGAGACAATTGCTATACTGAAAGATAACTTATTGAAAAACCCCTCATTAAGTAAAGTAGCTGTTGACGAGCTAATAAAACTCACTGAAATAGTTCTAAGACAAAATTACTTTCAATTTGAAAACGAAATATTTTTACAAAAAGAAGGACTGGCTATGGGATCACCCTTATCTTGTATTTTAGCAGAAATCTACTTGAACAACTTAGAGAACAAACATCTGTGGTCTGATAGTAACCGTCTAAAAGACAAGATAATATTTTATCATCGTTATGTGGACGACACCATTGTCCTTTTTAATGGAACAAAAAGACAATTGGGCATGTTATGCACGTACCTAAACAATATACACAGGAATATTAAGTTCACACTTGAAATTGAAAACAACAAATCATAAAATTTTCTGGACCTAAATATTTTTAAATGCTCTGATGAAAACAAACTAAAATTCAGAATATACCGGAAACCTACCACCACAAACCAGACTATACATAACACTTCACACCATCCTCAAAATCAGAAATTAGCCGCTTACCACAGTTTTGTCAATAGATTATTATCAGTTCCATTGTCCGAAGAAGATTACAAGGAAGAGGTAAACACGCTAAAATACATTGCGGTGTCCAATGGATACAATAGTAATATTATTGACAAACTCATTAAGAAACACAAAAATAAAAATATCCACACCAATAAGAGAACAAGCAAACCAATATATATATCTACTGAGTTTGGGACATACTTTAACAGCACATTGAAGAAAGAAATGTCAAAGAACAATGTTGTAGTATCGTTCAGTACTAACAATAGACTCTCATCTGCATTAAGAAGCACTATGAATAAATCTACCACTGACAAATCGGAAGGATCTGGAGTTTACAAACTTAATTGCAACAGCTGCTCTAGTTTTTAAATTGGACAAACCGCCCGCTCATTCAAAACTAGGTATAAGGATCACCTACCAAAACCATCCATCCACAAACCCAATTCTGCATTTGCTGATCATCTGATAAGTAATAACCACGATGTCTCATCTATTGACAAATCCATCAATGTATTACATTATTATAGAAAAAGAGGTCGTTTCCTGGATACAATCGAAGAATTTGAGATATTCAAGGCCGGCAAGAAACATCCCCAACACATCCTCAATGAAAAAACATCGTTTGAATCAAACATTATTTACGAAGCAGCCTCATTCATTCAAAACATATCAGAAGACAATGGCACTGATAACAACAAAGGATAGGAGGGGAGGGGAAGGACACGGCGACGGTCAGTCTAGACCTACACCCTGAACCCGCAGCCGCGCCGTGAGTTGTATGGCCATACTGTATTCGTTAAAAATGTGTGTTCGTGTTCGTTTTTGTTATTTGTTCTTCTCGTTATGTGTTTTTGAAGACTTTATGACGACCTCTTAGGAGCGAAAAAACACGTCTACCGTCTAGGCTTGACAATGACACCATAAGTGTGTCGAAACCGGTAGCCATTAAGTCTACCAAGGATTACGTTGGCAATAAGGTATTTAACCTCTAGATTAGTACAAGAAAATTATTTATTAAAACCTTTTATGGTGCATTGAACATTTAAGTATTATTAACTAAGAATTGTAGCTTTCTTCCATCTATTCAGCGTATTTACTCTAGTATTTATTATTTGTTAAAATTTCAATCCTATTTACATTGTTATTTAATTAACTCTTCTATATAGGCTATTGTTTTATCAATATTATTAGAATAATGACGTTTACTATACAATGTAAAAATGTTCAAAAACAATCAATAATATTATTATTATTATCAAGAAAGGATTGAAATTTTCTACAGTTACAGTGGCTACTATTTTTCACTAAAAACCAGCGAATATAACTGAACCCTGATTACAAGTTGTTACTAATTTTACTTATTACAGGAAATTATAAGGAAAAACTAGATACCACACACAGGTAAAGTTTTTATAGTTATAACTGAACTTCTATACTGGTTAGGGGAATGTATATAAAACCAATATTTCATACAAAAGTAATAATCTTGAGGATAATCAAAAGGCATATGAACCTGCTTGAAATAATTCAGTAGGCCTACATTAATTAGCTATGCGATACTACACTACATCATGCGGCCAGCTGCACGCCGCGCCGTGCCATAAAACTGAGATTTTGTCACGCTGTTCAACCCAAAATTTTAACAAAACTAAGCATGATAGAAAGAAAAGTGAAATACAAACAGTAAAGTATATTTTATTATCTACAACCTTCTCACAGATGAAACTTCTCTGACCAACAAAGAACAATTTTAGTAGACAACTACCTTTTTCACTTTACTTTTCAAAAAAATTTTCTAATGTGTTAATTTTAAAAATATTTATATATTTAAATATTTTAATATTTATATCTACTAAACGGAATTTTAATTTTTAAAACTATAATTGGTATAAAGGGTTTATTCGCTAGCTCTGTACCAAATTTCAAAATTGAATCTCAATTGTAAGCGTGTAAAAATTCAGTATATTTCAACCGGGACCACTAAACCACCGTAATGGTGAGACAGCTGGACGTAGATGCTTGGCGTTGCCAATTCTCGCTTAAAGGCTCGCTTAGTTAAAGGCGGCCGTGCCATACTCAAGTGAGATATAACACTTTTAACAATCATGAGATTAACATTTTATGCTTTTTACAATTTCAACATAAAATATAAGGCCACCTTCTTACTAGGTCGCAGCCAGGGCGTCGCAGCCACCCATCAGCCACTAGATCTGTAAAATTGCATTGAGTCTTAGTGAGCCCTTCACACTAGGGGGTAGCAGCGATCCACCACGGTGGCAGCGACCCGGTTGCCAAAGAACTTCCTCACTGGTTGGTGGCTGCCACCGTGCTATTTCAAAGACTCAACTCATAGCAGGCCATTGTAATATACCTGGCCCCTTCACACAAGGTGGCTGCGAACTAGTTCTCAGGGATGCGCACGCAGCTTGTTTAGTCGTCTGACTGCCTTCTCTGTACACCAGTCTGTCTGTTACTGATGTCCACATTAATTTTGTTTTATAGCTTGTTAACAATATGGAAAAATAGCGCAATACATTTCTGGATAGTAGTGAAAGTTTGTTAATAACAGTAGGTAGTCCAACTGAATATGTTCATGTTAGTAAACCAAAATACCCCTGCCGCAGCAAACCTGCAGACTAAGCGAATTTCCATTTACCCGGCTGGATTTCTACTAAAATATTTCCTAAAAATTTTCAGATTTATTTCGTCTTTAAATAATATTAGTTTTAGTGAGTACTTAGGTTTGATGCTACAGGGAAGATATTGAGGTGGGGGATAATTGGAGTTCTACTGTATATGAATTTGAACGGATGGTGCTTTTGGCCTCTGGGGACCTCAAAAATAAAAAGTAAATCGGTCCCGGGTCTAGGTCTTACCATGAGACCTACAGTAATAGCTTATTCCCTGTATGGGAAATTCGTTAAAAGAAAGGAAAAGCATCCAGCGAGGAAAAATGCCAGAAACTTTATTCCATCTTGATGAATAAATCATACGACATGAAACCGAGTACTTTTCTTATTGAGAAGGTCGCAGCCACTTGGTTGCAACCACCATGTGTGAAGGGACAAGCTTTGCTACAACCCTGAAAAGGCGGCCTAACCTATGATAAGCAAGGATGTCTCCTAAAAATGGATAACTGTGCACCAATGGATTCTGCCAAGTCAACAATTGCAAATAGGCCTACCTGTAACAATTATATTTAGTTATACACAGGCCAATCTCAAAATTACTAAAAAAACTATCTGGTCTGAGTAAACTACAAACAAACCAAGTAAAAGTTGACTTACTTAAGATAAATCTGGTACTGCATTAAGTGTACAGCATTCTCTTTGAGCAGGATGAGGTCCTCCTCAGCAAGGGTAGGTGGGATGTTGACATTGACTTGAACTGTCTCTGAATCTTCCATCACCTTCTCCTGGTAGAGATGATTAAGCCAAGCAGTTATCTGGTCTATTTGTTCCTGGGTGTCTTGTATCCCTTGATTCAGCAGATCTCTTGTAGCCATTACTGCTTGCTGTAGAATACTCGGCACTAAAAAACACAAACCTTTAGGGGTTCCAGTTTTATTTATTTGTTTTATATTAGTTTATAACTGTTCAGTGTCAATGAGCAATGTCTAGACTGTGTGAAATGCGTCAACCTTATCTAGATGTAACTAATGTTTGGTGAGTCAGCGGCCCAGTTGTTAGATGGATGGACTATCAACCCCAATGGGATAGGTTTGTGTAATAGTGCCTACTATGTGGATGGGAAAATTCAAGGTAAACATAGGCTGACAAAAATAAAAAACAAACTGTAGTAAAATTATTCTAAAAAAACTTGTAAAAAATCCAGATAGGCTTGAATACGAAATGTAGTTTATATTTGAATTTGAGCTAACAAACATGTTTAATGCTGTTAGGCCTAACAAGCATTTGATAACTTGTGTGTAATTCCTTTAATATGGTTATTTGGTAAAACTACAATAGTAGTAGACTTAAATGAACTATTTACTATTTAGTACAATCAAATAGGTACTTAGTACATACTATCATCAATGCCTTCTCCACCCTTGTGTGAATCTCGATTGAAAAGTCTTATACCAGATACAATCTGCTTTAGTTCAATAATTTGTTTCATCTTGTCTTCATCTGACAGCATGATGAACCTATTAAGTTCTGATAGGGGGAAGACGCTATGGAGAGCAGCTGAAAAATACAGTCAACGATATATCAGAAAACTGACAGCAATTGGATGAAAATTTTAAAAAGAAATACCTTCAAATCATTTGACAGGGCCGAACTTACCTATGGGCGGAGGGGGCGAGCGCCCGGGGCCCCCGGGCCAAGGGGGGGCCCCGACAGGGGCCCCCTTTGCACAGCAGTTTTTATTAATAACCTCGAAAATTAATCAGACACTTACCAAATGGCCTTCTTTTGTAACAGCTTTATTTTTATTTTCGTTATCCTATATTTTGAGGTTATTGTTAGGTGCATTAAGGCATTACTAGAAACAAAATTCTTGATCCTAAGGGACTTTTCCTCAGAGTTGCACTCGGCCCCACGCTTAGGCCTGTTTTACACGAGCATATGTGCTAGGCTGTGACTGTGACGGACAAGTTTCAGTTTCAATGAAGCCGCTCGCCCGAACGTACGGCCGCAGCGAATGAGTTGAAGGGGGCCCTGCGCTTAGGGCAAAAATACAATAAATATGAAAACTCTTGTCCCAACATAACGTAACTTGTAAAATTGTGTTGTGTTAAATGGAGATCAGTGAATCCATTTAAATCCATTTGAATCCATTGGGTTCAAATACTTTTAAAAATAAAAACATTGCTCCGTTTATGTTTTATTAAAAATGTTATTATTTTCTTTTACTTCTAAGTATATACCAATCAGGATTTTAAGGGGTAGAAGTATATTATCCGTTCAATTTTAAGGTTTTGTAAAATAGCAATTAATTAAGTTATGTGTCGAAATTTTGATATCCAATTTAGTCTTTGGAGTCAAAATCATACAGCGCCAGTAAGACTTTTTAAATCTAGACACTTTACAACAACTAGAGTCGTCTGATGTTAACAAAAAATTACATTTATTGGGAGTGGGCGAGCGTTGTCAACTGAAATCGTAAACAAGCGATAAGCAGAAGCAGCTGCAACAATAAATGATAATGAGGTAATATTAAGGGATCCTGTCTGTCTCACACACATAAAATGCCTTATTGCCTATCCAAAACAATTTAAATCACTTTACTCCCATAGTTTGTTCTTTGAGACTAGTGGTCACGTCATTTTTTAGTTTTGGTTGAAATTGTCTTACTTTTGTGTTATTTTATTGCAATTCTGTAAACTAACAGTACAAAAACACAGCTGAAGTGAGTAATGTTGTATGTTTGTGTTGTATTAATCGATATTGGATCCATTTAAACATCTTTCAGTTACTCATATAAATAGTTAGCTTGTAAGTGTTTATTAGACTTTTATTGCAAGATTTTGCTTGTCAATAAAAAACTCAAACTTGAAAGTCCTCAATGGTACTTTTCATGCTAGGACTTTAACATATTATAAAAACGAGAATGCCATAGGTACCAGAACCATTATAAAAATAAACATAAGTCATATTTTATATATATTTTATGGTTTTTTATGAAAAAAAACAAAAACTCTACAAACCAACAGTTGTGTTTTAGAGTTAATGAATCTTAATGTTAAAAAACCTAGTTCCAAGCCTATTTTAATTTTATTGGTGTTGATACGTAGGCTAATTGAAAACAGAAAATGTTATTTAAATAAGTTAATATACATTAAAACTATATACACATGAATGAGCAACGTTTACTACTTCAACAATTTAAAAGCATGCTATATGTCTCTAATACTCTAATGAGGTGGCTAAATCGTGGCAAAAAAACAAAAGATTTTAAAATTCAAATTGGTTTGATTTTTATTATTAGAAAAAGAGTTTTAATCCAAAATAAAATAATCACACCTATATTGTAGCAATATTGAAAAATCATACAAATCGACGGCAATAATCAATAATTTAAATACTTAATAAACAAAAATATATCAATACTTCTAATCCAAATATATTATGGTAGCCTACCATGCTACCATACCAAATATGCCGTCACTGGTACAGTAGAGTCCCGCAAACTCGGCACTCGATAACCCGGCAGTCCGGATAACTCGGCCATCTCCTGGCTCAGAAAATTATTGATTTTTTAGTCCGAGTTAAACATGGACTCAAGCCAAGTCGTTCGCGACATGAGTACAGTACAATATTTTGGATTAATGTTGGCTGGAATGGAGCGAGTAAGGCATGAATTTGAATGCGAACAAATGCCGTACTCACGCAAACTCATTCTTGACGCATCACTACGGAACATCCCCGCGCAAGCAGACCGGCTAAAGGTCATTGTCCCTGTCGGGCGGGGCGTTCCTATGTCTCGCGTCACACTCCCACTCCACTACGTTATTGGTTGTCTAATCCCCCACTCCGCATCCCCCACGCCTGCCACCGGATGTGTGCGGCCCGCGGCCATTCCGTGTTCAGTCGATCAGTGACAGTGGTGGCGATGCGACGTGTGTTTTTTGTTCGGTAGTTTTTCATTTTAAAATGGCGACTTCAGCAAAAAGAAAACAAGTTAATGTATCTATGGAACAAAAGTTAAGTGCTTTAAAAAGACTGGACAAAGGAGAAAGTGTAAATGAAATTGCATTGAATCTTGGAGTTGGAAGAAGTACGATTGGTGATTGGAAAAAGAAAAGAGCTGAAATTGAGTCTTGGTGTTTAAAGAGAATGTGTACTGAGTCGTTGAAAGAAAGGAAAAACATGAAGGAAAGCGAATTTCATGAGGTTAGTGAAGCTCTATATTTATGGTTTCGACAGCAAAGAGAAAAAGGGACACCGATATCAGGACCCATACTGCAGGAAAAAGCTATTCAATTGTATGAAAAAATAAAGAAAGAAGGAGAGGCAACATTCGTGGCTAGCATCGGCTGGCTAGACCGATGGAAAAAACGGTATGGAGTAAGGCAACTAGCAATATGTGGCGAAAAACTTTCTGGTAACGATGAAAGTGTTCTGAAATTTAAGGAAAACTTTCAAAAGCTTATTGAAAGTGAAGGACTGTCTGGTGAGCAAATTTACAACTGTGACGAGACAGGACTGAATTTTCGTATGTTACCTGAGAAGAGCTTAGCTTCAAAACAAGAGAAATCTGCTCCAGGGTACAAAAGAAGCAAAGAAAGAGTTACGATTATGGCCTGCAGCAACGCAACTGGTGAGCATAAGTTAAAGCTTTGTTTTATTGGAAAAGCTAAAAAGCCTCGTGCTTTCAAGAATATACAAAACTTAAATGAACTTCCAGTTTGGTACACAAACCAATCTAATGCCTGGATGGATGGAACAATTTTCAAAAATTGGTTTTACAATCAGTTCGTTCCGTCTGTAGAAACGTTTTTAAAATCAAAGAATCTTGAAAGGAAAGCCATTTTGATTCTGGACAACGCTTCCTCACACCCTGATGCTGAAGAGTTAGTTGATGGCAACATAAAAACGATGTTTTTACCACCAAATGTGACTGCACTATGTCAGCCTATGGACCAAGGTGTTCTAGCCGCAATGAAAAAAAGATATCGGCGCAAACTTCTATCAACTCTAGTGACGGCGATTGACGAAGGCCAAGAACTAGTGAATAGGCTTAAAAAGGTTGATTTGCTGGATGTTATTGGATGGGTTGCTGAGTCTTGGGATGAGTTAGAGCCAATAACATTAGTGCGATCCTGGAAAAAACTTCTGGATCATTCAGGAAATTCGTTTACTGATGTCCCAAAGGAGGAAGATTCTGCTTTAGTTGATCTATTAAAGAAGATTCCCGGCTGTGAAAACTTCAGTGATGGGGATGTACAGGAATGGATGGACCAAGATGCCACGGAGAATGCTCTTTCCGATGACGAAATTGTCACCATGGTGAAAGAAAAGGAACAGCCTGAAGAAAGCGAATCAGAAGACAAAGACGCATGTGACACTCAAGAAGTACAAAAAATGAGCCACAGTGAAGGATTAAAAGCTGTTGATGGGGCCTTACGATATTTTGAGGAGCAAGGAGCTTCACCAATGGACATATTGTGTCTTCGCCGCCTTCGAGATATAGCAGCAAAGCGCAGAGTTCAGTGTGAGAAACAAATGAGCATTAAAAACTTTTTCTGGAAAAAATGAATTAGGTTTTTATTTGAACTGTACTGAGTTTTCCTGGCGTGTACTGTACTTATTTATCTTGTCTATAAAAGTACGTAATATATACTGTACAATATGTATAGGCCTACAGAATACATTCTTTTTATTTCTTATGACTTAATACTGTAATATAAATACTGTAAAAATAAAAAACGGCGGTTAAAACGCTTAAAAATTGTATTGTTCTTATTTTTAACCCTAGTTCCCGATAACCCGGCATTTCACAAACTCGGCACCCTTACAGTCCACATTACGCCGGGTTTGCGGGACTCTACTGTGCTACAAAGCAATTTGAAACATTTTGTCAGGGTCTGTTTAAATAGTGAATGCAAAAGATTAGGTTTCAAACATTTTTATTTTTTGTGTATAAAATTAAAAGATGCTGTATATGAAAATATGTTAAAATAGTTATATTTTAAGAACGATTTTCGATATAGAACTTATTGCTTATTTGGCCTTAAATTGCTCTATTTGAAGCCTAAATTTAGAAGTTTTCCCCCCAAATTCCCCCAGAGGACCCCCCCCCCCAAACTGAAATCCTAGGGCCCCATTGGAAAATTTGCCTGGGGCCCCTGAAGTCCTAAGTCCGGCCCTGTCATTTGACCACTTACTAGCAACTACTGGCTCTTTTATAGTTATAGATTGGACCATTAAACCTTGTCTCTAGACTAGTAAGAATAAATTATTTTGATTCTTGACCATGGTGGAAGGGTGGGGGAGCTATTATTGGTATGATAAGAATAGGAAATACAAAAGTTGTTAATAAATTACATTTAAATTTAGTTTGGTTTTCAACAGACACTTGCCCCAAGAGTATTTTACTAGTCCACAAGCAAGTTATTTCACTTATCAATACAAGTTTGTCCAAATTAATATAATAGCATGCGCTAAGTTATTTTTTAAATGTTAGATCCGTATAATACCCCGACTAAAAGTCAAGATACAATAACAATATACAAATACATATACATAAACACTATACAATAGATTAAAGTCAAGATAGTATATACCACATACTATGTATTATCAGCACTTGTGGAAGGGGCCCTACACTATACATTTTAAAGGAACATACTCTATTGAATTATGGACCTTAGTAACTATTTATATGATCAAAAGCTAATAAATATGATTGATTAATATACAGACTGTCCCAAAAGTCCCGGACCGGTTTAATATTTTCTAAACGACAACAGATAAATCAATAAGATTTGGTACATCAACACCACACCTAAAAATCTACTTTTTTAAGGAAATTTCAATTTTCTGTCACATCATGGGGACGTCCCGTAAGGAGTCAGAAGGAAATTTTAAATAGAAGCATAGGTTGATATGCACATCAAATTAAAGACCTTTACTAGCAGAATATAATGCCGCAAATTTGAACTCAAACGGATAACTGAATAAAAAATGGCAGCCGTTCAAAGATTTCTTGAATCTGCCATTTTGAATCTTTGAACGACTGCCATTTTTTACTCAGGCGTTCTTTTGAGCTTGAATTTACGACATTGTAATCTACTAGTGAATACCTTTAATTTGATGTGCATATCGACCTATGCTTACGTTAACAATTTTTTACGATTCCTAGGGCTGTGCCCCCCGAGGAGTAAGCGTATAATAGCAATGTAAATTAAAAGAATCTTTGAACCAATGTCATTCTTGACTCGGTTGTCCGTTTGAGTTCAAATTTGCGGCATTGTATTCTGCTAGTAAAGACCTTTAATTTGATGTACATGTCAACCTATGCTTCTGTTTAAGATTTCCTTCTGACTCCTTGCGGGACGTCCCCATGATGTGACAGCAAATTGATATTTCCTTAAAAAAGTAGATTTTTTGGCGTGGTGTTAATGTACCAAATCTTATTGATTTATCTGTTCTCGTTTAGAAAATACTAAACCGGTCCGGGACTTTTGGGACATTCTGTATATAAATTGGAACAATGCAAAAACAAGTACAAAACTAGCGCTGGAAAGCTAATATTTCTATGAATATTTTTTTTATTGGTCTCTTTGAATATTTTTTATATACAGGGTGTCTCAGACCACCCGGCCGGCTTCTATAGCTCCAATATGCAAGCAAATAGAAACCTAATTGCAACTGGAACCCGCTATTTTGACCCCAATGAATTAAGCTAAATTATTTTTAAACCCAAAAAAGCACGCCAAAGGGCAGATTTTCAAAACTTTATTAGAGATATGGAATTGAAAAATAACTAAGAAATTTGCAATTATGTTCTTTCCTTTATTAATCTTTCTACCGTCCAACAATTTTTTTTTACCTAATTAGTAATTAGTTTAATCCAGACCTAGACATTTACATTTACAACAGCAAAAACTCTAATAAAACATTAAAATACACTAATTTCCTACAGCTCTTCAACCAGTTGCAATTAGGTTTCTATTTGCTTTCATATTGGAGCTAGAGAAGCCGGCCGGGTGGTCTGGGACACCCTGTATAAATAAAGTCTCCACGTACCAGTTGCCTCCTTGAGTACAGATGTAGCCGATGGGTTGCCCAGGCCAGACAAGAGTGTTATAGCAATGACTAACTTGCGGTAAAGATTCTTCAAGTCATCCCCTGTTACCAGTCCTGTATCCTTGATCTCAGCAATGAGAGGCTCAGTCCGACTCAGAACATTGTGTCTGTGATCCACTACAATCTCGTCTGGAAATAGACTGAATACAGTACAAATTATACTGGTTCATTGATTTAAATTAAGCTCAAATGACTGATGATGTTGTAAGGGCGGCTGGCTTATCAATACTCTGTACCATTATAAAACAAAACATTGTAAACAACTCATAGTAACAATAAGAATAATTGGTCTGGCTAGTAACCAGTTTTCTATGGTTATAAAGAGTGATTTTCCAGCTTTAGCTAGGTTTGTTTAGTTATGTTTTAGATACTTTCTCACCTGAGGACGGGATCAGATTCCAGGACCCAAAAGTCGTGAAAACTTGTTTTTGCCATACACGTAATAATAAAAAAATGTATAATCCCTCAAATCCTTCCCCACCGTCAGCAAAAATTAACTTTAGACAATGAATTTTACACAACTATATCAGAGTTTTCTTCTCGCTATCTAACAATTGGTATTTTAAATAATACAGTATGACTTCAATGACTCGAACCTTGACTCCAATTCCTTGAATGAAGCACTTAAATTTTGTTTGTCTTACAAACAGAATAGATGTTTGATCTTTTCTTTTTAATCCAGTGGCATTGAGGATTCAAATATGTAGCTCTCTAAAGTTACTTTTGAGACTCTTTGTAATTAATTAATTAGGCAAAAGGAAAAGGTTAATATGATGATTTATATATGAAAAGGTAATTTACTTGGAGGTTGCCACCCTACTAGTTTTATAACCGTGGATTTCCACTTTATTGGTTCACCTCTCGCCACACTTTTTTAAAATTGTGAATGTAGATAGCTATCATTTTATTAATATTTAACACCACAGCTAGAAGTTAAAATAACATAATGTTTTGCAAGTGCGAGAATCCAGACCCAAGTATATCCAAACGTAGTTAAATTTTCACCTAAAAAACGTTATTAAAATACTTTTTTAAATATTCCGATTTTTTACATCCTAAGTTTTAAGTTAAGAATGTTAGCTGATGCTAAATTAAGAATATCTCCAACTGTTAACAAACAAAAGATTTGCAACTTGCCAGTTGCTATGTGCAAGAACTGACCCTGTAGGGAAAATTAGGTTTATTTTATTTTATTTTTTTGTGACCGATCTCACTTGCTCCCGCATAAGGGTACCAACGTGTATATTAGAACAACTGTACTAGGATATTTGGTTACTTTCCAAACATTAAACAGTTCAGATAACCATCGTAGCTTTTGTTGAAAAACATAAACGATCCATAGAAAGCGTACCTCTGGTTGTATAATTAGAACTGAAGTAAACCTGCATCTCTATGGTACGAGAGGAAGAACCAACTCTGTCAGTCATCTTGGCCACACATGTTGCCACCAACTGCTGGATCTGCGGCCGGGTCATCATATCTGAGCCAAAGTCATATTCGGGATTTTGAATAGTAATCTTCATCTGAAATACAAATTTTAATTTCCCATAATATTGGGGGTACTAAATTTCTAAAATAGGAAAGGAGATGATTTAATATGCTTTTACTAACAACTTGCATACACCTTTAGTTATTTTATAAGTTACAAATCCTTGTTTAAAGAAACCAGGCTTTGTAAGAAAACCAGTAAGCCAGCATTTGATAAAGCGATAAAGCTGACAACTCCAGAAGGCCTGGTAAAATCACTTGCACGAAGATTGTTTAACATGCCATAAAGAATGTGAAGATGGTGTTTAAACCCATGATAATATCTTAGGCTAGTATATATAAAGCAACATATATGAGAATTATCTAAGAATATTTAAACTGACAACCGAAACAGGATTCTAACACTGAAATAATTAATAAATAAATGAGGTTTAAAAATGAGTAGCTTCCAAATAGTATAAAATAAACACTCATCCAGTAGCTTATATCATAGACAAAAATAGTTAAATATAGACCGACAGCAGTGCTGCGGTTATCATAAGTTTTGGCGTCTACCACTAGGAGTGCCGTGTAGTTACGGCGCACATCGCTGCAGTCTGCTGGTAGCATACGGCAAAGAGTAGGACGACGGCAGCGAATCGAACACTGAGCACTCTAGCGGGACATCGGGGAACCTTTCTTTGACAGTCTAATTTATTCTATTTGTCTATGCTTATATTTATCAAACATAAAAAAAGCTTCTTGACAGCAAAAGAATAGAGTGAACAGAATAACTACACATAATCCAGACCTAGACGTGTACATTTACAACAGCAAACTTGTGATGACAAGTAGACCTTCATTGTAAATTTTGAAGCTCGTTTTTCGTGTTTGCTAGTGATACTGATCCACTAGTGTTGAAATTTAAAAAAATATAATTAGTAAGGTTAATTTCATAATGTGTGCTTTCGTCTTTGGTTAGGCCTATATAAACTAGAGGATGAGTTAGTCTATTGTTAATGATTGGTATGTTTTATTTGTCTAAAGGAGGTTTTAAATTATTGAAATTACAAGAAAAAAATTTTGAACAAAACACGACACCTAGTACACCGGACGGAACTAACAATAAAATTGTCTTCAGCTATTAAGTGAGTACCTATGTTAAATCTATCTATAGTCATAGCTATATAAAGCTATTGGTAAATTACTTCAAAGTAGTTGAATATACTTTGGGTTATCGTTCTCAACTTATCATATTTAAAAATAGCATCATACTATAAAATGTTGACTTACAATTCTTAAAGCACATGCTGAACTGATGGTCTGGCCTTTAGCTGCACATTTTGTTACAATGTCCTTGGCTATATTCTTCAAAACATTCTTGGTTTCAATAAGACGATTCATTTTTAACAGTTCGGCGACAAAACTGTTGAATTAAATAATGATTAAAGACAGCACATTAGCCTAATAATAGGAGTTGGGAAAACCATTTAATTTTAGATGGTAAAACAGTACCATCAAAACGTCCTAAAAAGCTAACTGGCTGATTCATCATTTCACTTTCTTCTTTTACTTTGAGGCAATCCAGATTTTCAAATCAAAAACACACTAAGAACGTCACAGTCAAGCAATAATGAGACATAGTCTTAGTCAGTAAGAACAAGCATCTCACTCCATTCTGTACCCATCCTTCACTCAGCTTTGGGTTAAAATACTAAAAGTTGGTTTTAAAAACTAAAAGAGATAATTCAGATATGTAAAACGTTGTTGAAAGCACTCAAGAGCTTTGTATGCTAATTTGTCTATATGCTCTAGCCCCACCATAGCCCCCTTGTTCCTCTTATGAATGAGAAGCAGAAAATGTACTTGCCTCGTTAGCTGGGGAAAGTTTATACCCTCGGTAGGAAAATTATTAAATTTTGTTTACATGGAATATTCAATAGGAATCTGGGTTAATATAATTAGGTATTGTTTATCTTTGCTGCACTTGAGAAATTATTTTTTTTTGAAGAATAATCACTTAATCCATAAAACTAAATAAACTATACCTATAACACAATGAAAACAAGATACAAAATTTTAAAAATTGATAAAAATTGTTATCAGTTAGGCCTACAAACTTTGAAGTTTTGTGCAAGTTATAAAAGTAGGCTATAATAAAACTAGGTAAATTATATCTTTAGCAAACTACAGAGAATGTGTTTTAGTGCTACCAGTACTTACTCTTAATTTGTTCTAGAAATAAGTAAGATATATAGAAGAGGCCCCCACAACCCACACAGCTTGTGATAACTTGGCACCTCAGGTTAAATCAATAATACCATAGCTACAACACAGCATGTATACAGTAAAGATTCACTTCACATTCCAATCATAAATAAAGCCAATGGTACTCTAATGGTATAAAGCCAGGTAATGGTACATTTATAACCTAATATCCGATTGAAATTACCTACTGATTGATTGTGCCAAACATGTAAAACATGGATCAGCCTAACCTAATTAGTTTTGTCAAACATAACTAGTAATGTTTTTAAAGAGCCATTAATACATTTTTTAGATCAGATGTTTAGAAAAAGTAAAGATGTAGTAAAGATGATTTGGAAATTAGCTATATTTTTATAGAGTTTATACTATAACTTTTGTTAGGCTATAAGAAACTGTCAGAAAACTGTAATTTTGGGGGCAAACATGACGTGTATATGGCCAAAATCAAATTTAATTAACGTTTAACTTTAATCAAAAATAAAAAAAAGTTTAAGGCCAGCCATTTACTATGATTAAAACAATAATATTGTCAATAGACAATAGCCAATAGACAATGTTATTTTTTACATATTCGTGGGAGAATAGTACATGCGTCAAAACAAAAGATTTTAGATTGTCAAAGTTATACAATTCTCAAGATTTTTTTTATATAGTTATGTAATGTGATAACACAAAGTTAACATTTTGATGTCCAGAGAGAGCTCTCGTCGGCGGCGGCGCTGTGTCAGGTGTTCAGGAATTCTGATTCTGAGTAGTAGGGTCTTTCTTGGAGCCATTCCGTTAGCTGGTTCTTGAAACGTTGGGGTGGCTGGCTTCTTAGATGGTCGGGTAGGTGGTTGATGAAGAGCGCTCCTTTGTATGAAGGTTTCTTCTCGAAAAACGTTAGGCGGTGTAGTGGAAGGGTGAAATTTGTGGCATGTCTTGTGTTGTATGTATGTAGTTCATGATGTCCTAACTGTTGTGAGGTGACTGCATGCAACCCGATTTTGAACCGATCTGATTTGGCCTGAGGCCCTTCGTAACATTTTTAGTGCGTTCAAGATCGGGTTTCCTTTTCCTGGCCTTTCTTCACGTATCCAGCAACTCCTCCTCTGATGTGGTCTTTTCTTATGAATCCCCCAATAAGTGAGTAGCCCTCAATGCAGGTTGTAGCAAGGTTTTCCTTTCATAGTCCATGTTCAGTTATTTTTAACAGGTCCGGGTTTTCATTGTAGAGGAAATGGTTAAGTCTATTTAGTTTATTAGTTAGCCAGTTTATATTTTGATGAGCTATTTTTATGGTGTTTTGGTTGCTAAGCGTTTGGTGTTCCTGAGAGCTGAGTTCCAGAGTGTCTGGGTTTTTTATTCTATGTTCAGCTTGTGTCTCTTTTTGGGAGTAGTGCTTCGGACAAAAAAATGGTGTTGCGGTGTTTTCTGCTCAGGATGTAGGTTTGTTTGTATTTTATGTTCATCAATGGTGTTAAAAAAAAAAAATTACGATTATAACATAGGTGACCTGTTTTAGCAGGTAAAGATTGATGCTTGTAAAAATTTCAGTGGTAAATATTTACATTACAGACATATGACATGTGGGATTATTACCGGTAAGTAATTTCAATTCAAACGCTTAAGGGAAATTTTTGCTCACTGATGAGGTGTATGGATACTGGAAGATGGGGGGATAGAGGGAAGCGGCAGCCCTATTTTTTTATTGTATTTAGTGGTTTGTGGTAAAATCCACTTCCTTAATTTCAAAGCTTGGATATCAGCATTGTATCCACAGGCACCAAGAATGAATACCTGGATTCTTGTTCCATGCCACTGAAGACTCACTGGCCCTCTACCCTATGGCCACGGTTGTACTTCCTTGAACAAAACTTGGCCTCTTTGATTTTTACAACCATGCTGGGCCCACCGAGGTTGCTTCAAGCACTATAGTAATACCAGAAACAAAAGAACCCTGGGCCGTTTCGAGCCTCGCAGGTTTGAATGGTACTCCACACCTACCTGCGCGAACCACGTGATCTTTTCGTTTCTGCGCTGGTTGTTTTGTTCTTGGGATGTCTATAGTTGGCCTGGTTCACAAGGACTTCTCAATGTAACGAGAACCAATCTGTTTTGGTGTGGTCAGCAGCCCCGCAGTTTTTCGTGATGTAGGCTAGCTGTCACAGGGATTCAGCCACAGATAGGAGGCAACTAGTTCCATGATAGTCCTCGGCGAAATAAGAGTCTTGGCGAGGAACGTGTACTTCAACGCCGTAACGCTTCCAGCTGCAACTTGTAGGCCTCTTTTGCTTGAAGAGTTGAATGCTCACGCGGTCGCACTGGAAAGCAACATTTCCCGGTTGAGCAAAATTCCAGCCCACATTTCTCGCACCTTATCGGACATTGCTGAGAACATCATGCTGTACAAAGAGATCCAGCATCTCACCTTCGCTTTTTCTTACAATTTCGAAGTGACCCAGTCAACTCCATACTTTGTTCATTGAACCTACAAAAGGTCGATATACGAAAGATTAACATGGCAATGACTAGAGATGTAAAATACCAGGGTATTTGTAACTGCGGGTAAATACCCATTTTTCATACACCCGGGTATGGTATTATATGATTATTCAGCTACAAGCCATACACAAGTTTTTTTTTTTTAGTTCACCATAAGTTACATCTCAAAATATAGGCCTAGCTCCTAACAAACAAATACCTACCCTTCATTTTTACCATCTTAAAAGAAAGGATCCACACTGTGGTGGACGGTGAGGAGCGAGCTGGTCTAGTGATAGAGTAAGGGATTCCAGTCTCAGGGGAAGTACAATATACAATTAAGTCCCTGAAAAATGACAAAGCTCCTGGAAGAGATTAAATAACAGCAGAGATATATTAAAGAGAGTAGGAAACATAATAGCAGAAAAGCTGTATAATTTAATTTCAAAAATATGGGAACAAGAAGAAATGCCAATGGAGTGGCAGGAAGCAGTCATTATCCCTATTCATAAAAAGGGTGAGAAAGAAGTTTGTGATAACTATAGGGGAATCTCACTGCTTAGTATCCCATACAAAGTTATCTCAAAAATTATTTTAAAGCGTCTAGAACAATACTCGTAACACGAGTTGATAGGTGAGCATCAAGCGGGGTTTAGGGGAAGAGTAGATCGACAACTGACCAAATATTTATCTTAAAAGAAATAGTAGCCAATTATTGGGAGTTCAATAAAGAATTTTATGCCTTAGGCCTATTTATTGACTTTCAAAGGCTTACGACAGCATAAGAAGGGACAAATTATGGGCACAGCTAAGAAAATTCGGCTTACCGAATAAAATTATAGCCTTAATGAAAATGAGTATTTCAGGATCTAAGTGTTCAGTTAGAATTGATGGCCACAACTGCAACCCCTTTGAAGTAAACTCTGGTGTCAGACAAGGAGATGGGCTATCACCGATCCTATTTAATTTTGCCATTGAAGAAACTCTACAGAAGGTAGCAGAGAAGAACATAGGAGTGAAAATAGGATCCAAAATAAACATCTTAGCCTTTGCAGATGATGTGGTTATAATCACATAAAAAGTAGTATTTAAAAAAGTATTTATGAAAGAAACAGAAAAAGTAGGCCAAAAACAAACGATTCAAAAAACTAAGTACATGCACTTTTCAAGAAACCTGGATAATACTGAAGAACCAATAGAAATTGATGGCCATACATTTGAACAAGTCAATCTACGGTCTAGATCAAACAAATACAAAACTGTCATACAAAAATTCTCTAATATGAAAGATAAATCCATCTAGTACAGTATAAAATTTAGTATATATTAGACTTGTATAGTATGTGTCCTTGAACACAATCAATTGAGTAAATTTTTTATTATTGTTTAATTGATTATAATTTATCCACAAGTTAAATTACCAGTAGATTGTGACAAGGTTTGCAGATTTGATGATGGAACTTAATTTGAATAGCCTACGATTGACAAAAAATTGAAAGCTTAAATTTTTCTATGGCAAAATTAGAAAAAATTTAAAGGGGAATTTCTTTACTAAAAACTTAATTCATGTTTAAAGTTGATTTTGGGTTTTTTTACAGTCACTCCTGGATGTTTTATATTAATGTTTAGGTAATGTGTTAACTTACTGTTCATTTTGCCTTTGGTCCTCAGCACGTCCTCCTTCTCTCTCTTCCTCTCTGATGTGCATTCCGCTCCGCCCTTCTCTCTTCTTGTCTTCCCCTCTGTACTATGCGCTCCGCCCTTCTTTCTAGCTCTCTATTCTCATGTATTTCGCGCCCTCCTCTGCGCCGCTCTCTTCTAGGCCCTCCTCTCGCACCTCCTCTTCCTACTTCTCCCAGGCGTCTACCTAACATCCTCCAGTTTGGGGAGGATGTTGATGACGCACATCTCGTTGTATTGAAATTGCTCTAACGAGTAATTGCAATAAATTAAAATATATACAATATATGCGATAAATATCTTAATTAGTTATTTTTATTACGTGTATGAATATAAAAGTTTTACTTTGATAAAGGTATTTACTTTTTATGTTTACATATTTAACACAGTAGGGGAGAATGTAGGCCTAAACGTTTTTTAGTGCACAAGTGTGCTCCGAATGAGGCTTAATATATTTGAACTTATCTAAAAGTAAAATTGTTTCATGTGTTCTGTGGAAATATTGTGGCATTATTCAAAATTATGAGAAATACAGGATGTTGTGATTATTCAAACCAACAGTTGGTGAAATAATACAAATACTATCCTCATGTTACGGAAGTAATAAGACTATGGTGTTATTGCTGTTATTATGTTGCAATTTACACACAGTTATTCTGGTTATTAGTTTATGGCCAACACGTTACAACTGTCCCTACTCACAAATTGTAAATGAGTTTGACGTTTCATTTATATCTTTCCTGCAACTTACCAAGCATTCCTACGAGTAGGAATGTATTTGCCCATGGTAGGCTTTCGGCCAGTCGATTGGCTATTGAAGCTCGCCGAAGAGCCTCCTCGGACACAACATATGTTGAGGCAGCCGCCATGTTAAGTTTACGATTAGGCATCTGTGAAAATAATATTTTCAAAACTTAGTCTTCAATTTAAGTGCATATGTTATTTCTTTGCTGAAAAGTTTTTACATTTATGAAGTAGGCCTGGGCCAACTAATGTAACTTTTGCTCTAACAGGGACAGCTAGAGAGGGTTGGCCAGGCCTACCTAAGATTTTGATGGATACCGGTATTTCAAAATGATAAATAAATGAACAAATGTAAGTTAATTATAAGTAGGTAAATAAAAGAAAAACAGTAGGCTACAAGTAATTAATTTTTAATTAAAATTTTCCAAATTCCTCCCTTTTGCAGGGAAGGCTCTCAAACCTCTCGTACCCTGCTGGTCAAACTACTTCTTGATCCTTGTCAGCCCTAAGTACCCAATGTCAATGGCAGCACTTCGTTAAGTTATGATGTTCATACCGTCGTGTCCGTTAAAGTGTCCTCTATCTGTTGACATCATCGGTAATATGGATCGCGGACGTATTTTGCCGCAAAACGGCCAGCAATAGATTTTAGCGGGCGCGCGCACAACTTATTGCTGATTTTACCCCACCTAACTTACTCCCCAGGTACATAATGTTGATACTGTCGTGTCCGTTAAAGTGTCCTCTATCTGTTGGCATCATTGGTAAAAGCATAGACTAAGCAACACAAGTAGACTCCTCATCCCATTGTAAATTTTGAAGCTTGTTTTTGCGTCTAGTTCATGTCCGTCCACACTGATCGCTAGTGTAAGTTAGACAACATTTTGTTTCTATTATTTTAGGGCTATTTTCATGATTTGTGCTTTACTATTTGGTTATATAACTAGGAGACCAGTTATTGCTTATGATTATATCGTTTTATTAGGTTAAACAAGGTTTTAAATGACTGCAATAACAAGAAACAAATTGTAAACAAAACATAACCTCTATAGTTGGACGTACAGAACTAACAATAAAATTGGCTTCAGCTGTTCCATTAGGATGACTAATCTACTAAGGGAGTATGTTTTATCTATGGTAAAAGTAATATGGATCGCGGACGTATTTTCTCCAAAACGGCCAGCAATAGATTTGTTATGGCGCGTGCACTACTTATTGCCGAGTTATTGCCAGGTTCACACAAGTCAAAAGTATTTTTGGCAGAACTAGGCCTAGTTTAGTTAGCCTAATAATAAGTTAGTACACAGAAAAGTAAGGTACAGAGGAGACATGTAGCCTACTGTTAATAGTACCTACCTCCCTATGTACTATTCCCTATGTACCTCCCTTGTTAGTTTGCATAGGCTAAGCATGAGCGAAATCCCAGTCTAAATTTATCAAAATTTGTTAAAGCAATTAGCATACGTTCAGATGTTGCATAGCCTACAAACAAAATATTCATTATGGTTGGATAAATATAGGATCAAAGTTTAGTAACTCAAATTAGAGTAGGTAACTTACTATAATATAATGAAGTAGGCCTAATTATGATGATTATTCTTATTCGTTCTTCTGCATAAACGGGGAAAGGGACGGACAAAGTAGAGCATAACCTATCCTATTAGAGATGTGTCGTTCGGTCATGACGGGTCAGTCAGGTGAACGAGTGATCCGGGTCACACTTATTCAAAAGACCCGTTCAATTCTGATTTCGTTCACTCCAATCAACTGACTGTTTAAATTTTGTAACGAAACTCTATTATAAGAAAAATTGTGTATCTTAATATATTTACTCATAAAAAAAAATAAAAACATTATTTATTGAGTTTAAAATATCAATATTGACTTAATTTAACCTAGAAAATAATACAGGATAGAAAATATGTTCTGTGTTGACTCACGTAGTTTACTTTGGTTTCGTTCGGTCTCGGTCTTTTCGTTCATTTCGTTCGGTCTCGGTCTTTTCGTTCGCCGTTCGCCAAGATCCGATGACCGAAGAAGTCCGATTGCGTTCGGAATGGCAAGGAACCTGGCTGACTGACAGTCGACAGACCGGTTCAATTGAACGGGTCTTTTGAACGGGTCGCGGCAGTGAACGAGACCGGTTGACCCGGATCAGTAAAACGATCCGAACGTCCCATCTCTACCCATCGATATATAACTACTACTGGATTGCTGGCTGAGCTCGCTAACCCGAGCCGAAATCAGAGGTTGCGTTCTGCTCTTGAAGGCGTCGGGTAGGGGCAAGAAAGGGGCAAGAAACCCGCACGGTGCTTGGGTTTTACATCGCACTGACGCTGTGATAGCATTTGTTTACCCTATTTTAACTATTGATTCACGAAAAATTGCTTGTATGGTTTGGGTTATGGGTTCTATAAAAAGGTTGATAATTTTAAACAATAAAAATACAGCACAGTTGTATAAAAACCATTTACTGTATTTGAATACAGTACCACACAGAGTAGCCTACATTTCACGCATGATTAAAAAGTACTAATTTTGTTAGCTTTTGACGAATACCAACTTTTGACAGTGCAATGGTTTGCTCTTTAGCATGACTGTAGCAAATTATTTTAAAAAACAAATTTCCGATTAACTTTATCAGCTTAATTTCTTGTGTGTCCTCTGCAAAGTCAACGTTAGACATATGGGTGTAGCTACTTAAATTGCATTCGTAAGCTGTCAAAAGACTAACACATTCTTCACATGTGATATAATATTTTTCTGATACCTAATATTTTTCTAACAATAAAACCACACATATAATATTAATACATTATTCTTGTATGATCCAGTTTCCGCAGATACCACTCTTTGAAAGTCAATTACATCGTTTTCTTCACCAGTCATCAATATCGTAATTAACAATTGCCTTTGTCTCTGTATTTGTATGCCTTAGGGCTGTAAAAATAGACAGCGAGTGCAAATTCTTTCATTTTTTCTGAATACGCGGTCCTGAATTTACTGGTGTTACTATTTTTCATAGAATGGGCAATTAAATCTAACGGAAATCCTGACAACTTTTCCTCTAAAACCTCTATTAACCTATCAGTGCTTTAAGTTTTTTCTTAAACTCTACAATCATTTCACGCATGTATTTTATCCTAGCATCACTTCTGTTTAGCCGCGGTTGAAGAATTTTGACCTTCCGTCTCAGAAAAGAGATAGCTCCTATCCATTATTTGTCCATTTAAAAATACTTCCAATTCAACACCTGTTTTTTTATAAAGTATTAAGACTTTTTTATATTCGAAGTGGGAATAATGGAACAAACAATCTTTCATAAAACACAAGAAGCAACAGTCAAAGATTATTTAGATTGCCCAAAAAGAAAACCAATCAATATTTAGACAGTCAGTACAGTGGGCCAAAATATTTCAACCAATTACCTCACGATATCAAAAGCAGTGCAAATTTAAAGTCATTTATTCATATAAATAAAAAAGTGGTTAATTGAGACGCCAAATATAGATTTTTTAAATAAAGTTGTAACATAAAGAATTTTGTTCTAAATCTTTGCAAATTTAACGTTTTGTATTGTAATTATCAAATCTGCATATCTTGTTTTAAATTGTCAATTTACATGATTTAATACTGCTTATATAGGATCCATTTTTTAATATATTTTTATTGTAAATATCTATTATTGTAATAATATTGTTATTTTGTTTAATTTAACAACTGTCATCAAGACGCCACAGAGAGCGGCAAGGTGTTTTTCATGTGTGGACTGAACTGGAAAGTTTATAGAATGTACTTTATATTGTTAATTTTTATTGAATGTTGTCACATTAACTGGATGCTGTGGCAACGTAATTCCAAGTTTTTATTTCATTTGTATGTAATGTTATTATGGTGGAATAAATCATTCTTTCATATTTCATTAATTCATACATTGCTAACCAAACTACCACGTGAAAGTGCTATCCGTCCACTAATAACTGGCAGGACGACTCATTCACAGGTGGTTTACTTTTGCTTCTTCATACATGACCTCGAATTGTTAAAAAAAACTATTATAGATTTGGCGGTGTTGCTAGTGGCGGAATAATTTTTTTGGCGGGATAGTTCGTTGGCGGGAATAGCAGCGGGTGGCGGCACGAGTTGCTGTTTTGCCCCTACCGGGCGCCTGCAACGCCGCAACACGTCCCGCCACTCACACCTGTACGCGACCGAATTTCTCTACACAGCTCTTATGGACAGCGCGCAATCCAGTAGTAGTTATATATCGATGTCTCTACCACGTCCACAACACACCACACACCACACAAACACAACACAACAAAAAAACAAAACAACGAAACCCAAACAACAGGAACTCGAGAACACCTCAGCTGTCAAAGTAAAAAATATCACAAATTTGATGCTTTTTTCGGTTAAAACTGGAGCAGATCTGTTATTTATGCATGAAGCCCGTTCTTCGTTCTTTCATACTACTGTAGTATACTTACTTACTTACTTCATACATACTTCATACTTACTTCATACTTCATACTTTTCTCTTCATCGTTGACCAGTATAACTGGATAGATGGCGTCAATACTATTACTAAACAAAACATATATTTACAGCAAAAAAAAACTTGAGAAATTAAATTCTTAGATCTTGATTTAAATTTGGCGGCAGGTCACTTCATTTTATTGAGGAGTAGTCGGCTTCTAGATACTCATTAAGTGTGTAGAAGGGATTGTTTTTAAGCCAAGTCCCAATTTTATTTTCAAACGTCCTTGGTTCTAGTTCTTTGACGGCAGCCGGGAGTAAATCATGGTGAAAGGAAAAAGGCGTTTCCTTCCACTAATAACGAGTATGGATTTAATGATGGATTTAATGAGTATGGATTTAATATACAATCAACCTTCAAATCTCAATATTGTAAAATCTGCACTGTACCTGCTGACAGAGTATATTTTTCTCTATTTAACAGCCATGTGACCCATGAAACTCAGTTCTGAGGACATGCCTCTGTCTCTGTCAGCAGTCGGGTGCTTCGATTGCATAATCTTTATTCATGGTATGAAAAATACAGTTCAATAATTAATTATATAAATACCTTTGACTGTATCTTTAGCAGTGTGCCACTTTTGCCACATGCAATAAATTCAAAAAAATTACTACATCCTTGGCAATGTGCCATTTTTGGCACGCCCAAGAAAATTCGGTGGCTCTCTGCATCTTTGGTAATGTGCCATTTCTGGCACGCACTCAAATTTTCGTGGTTCCCTGGATCTTTGACAATGTGCCATTTTTGTCACACTCAAATTGTTTGGGTTATAAAACTCTAATTATTAATATTCAAGCTAATACCTGGAATATGTTTTCTCATCTTTAATCTGTGAAAATCACTTGGATATATAAAAACAGCCTTTAAATAATGAAATAAGAAATAATTTACTAACCTTCCACTCGTAGCCTCCATGTTTCCTTTTCGACAAGTTGGTAGGTACTTTCCCTGTTAAAGGGAACATTCATTATCATCAATGATTTTTTCCTACAGTCACCCGACAAAGTTGGCTTCCCTGTACTGTTTATAGTACAGAAAGCTGCTAATTGCTGCATATTTATACTTTGCCGTACGGTTTATACTTTGCCGCACGGTTTATACTTTGCCGCACATCAGGATTCCAACCAAACAACACAAAACAGCGTGGTTTTATTATGCACGTAATCCGTGTACGCTTGGAAATAGGTTGGCAACACTTAAAGATAATAATACTATGAACAGCTGATTGACTATTATAACTACAATTTAACCTGTCATTTCGTGTTTATAGTTTTGGTATTTCTGAACTTTCTGGACTTTTCTTTTAAACGTTTTTAAAACATTCCTACGGTCTTAATAAACAAGAAAATACCTTTAAAGCATTTTTTTTAGGCGCGGAAACCACTTCAAATTACAAAAACATACGGAACTATATTCTCAAAAGACGGAGCACATTTCTTGCCGAGGAAAAATAGCGGAGTGATACGGACCACGGGTACTACTTTCTCCAGGGCACCATTTGTGTAATTGTGTTGCTAGCTGAACCTAAAAACGTGTTGTATAGTGTTTGAAAGACTAATTATTTATGTTTTATAGTGACTGTAGGAAAAATATAATGTGTAACACGAGTGAAAAAGGCCTTTGCTGCACTCGAGATCATTCCGCACTCGCCTGCGGCTCGTGCGTAAACATTGCTCTCGTGTGCAGCAAAGTGCCACTTTCACCACTAGTTACACAAATAACTATTTTCTCGATATATCGATATTAACAAATTGAAACATATATCAGCTGACAACTACGAAAAATATTGTTCAGTATCAACAAACATTAATTTATTTATTTTTTTTTTACATTTTATTTAATTTACAATCTGTTCAATAAAGATAGAACAATAAGCAAATATGATACAATTTAAACACAGTAGTTAGCCTTTATCCAACAATAAAGCTAAAACACAAACTTTGCATATTGGTACAAAGTATTAAAGTCCATAAATTTCTAAAAACGACTACTCAGGTCCAAAACATGGCATCTTTTCAATCTATATACACAGTTGCTGTTGTCCAACAAATTCAAAGCAAGGTAGTTGGTATGGTACTCTAATTTCTTTAAGTATTTGGCACTTAACCTTGAAATTTCTTCCTTAACCGTTGGGGTCCGACTGTCTCTATGGAGCACTTCGTTGTTAACGAACCATGCTGCCTGGATAATGTGCCTTAGAATCTTGGATTGGAATCTTTAGATGACACGTTGAGATTTGATTCTCTGGATGTCCCCCACAGTTGGAAACCATACGTCCATACTGGTTTTAAAATAGTTTTATATAAAAGTAATTTATTTTCTGTTGTTAATTTAGAATTTTGATTTAATAGTCAAGAAAGATTTTTAAATTTTAAATTTTAAATTTAACGAAATTCGCTTGTTCCAGATGTGGCTTTTCCAAGTGAGTCTTCTATCAAGGGTCAAGCCCAAGTAGCACTGTGGGATTTGAACCTTGTTTAGGGTAACTGGAGGACACGTGTCTAATCTTGTTGTAAAGGTTGTATGGACAGATTTACTCTCATTTACTTTGATCCCCCATTTTTTCAGCCAATCGGAGATATCATCGAGTCCAGTCTGCAACATTTGTGAAGCTATAACAGGGTTTTCATGAGAGGCTATAATAGCAGTATCATCAGCGAAGGTTGCAATTTCGACATTAGGATTTTCAGGGAGGTCCGTCGTGAACAATGTGTAGAGAACGGGGCCCAATTATACACTTCCTTGGGGAACTCCTGCTTGAATTTCGTGAAGTGGGGTAACAATATCACAAAATTTTACTCCAAAGTGTCGGTTGGAAAGGTAAGACCTCATGAGATTGAAAAATGTGTGGGGAAGATTAAGTTTTAGTTTGTAAAATAAATGAATGAATAATAAATAAATGAAATTTATTTATTTGTAAACGGCAAACACCATTTTACATTTCACATTGCAATTTATTACAAATTTGAAATGAAACTATTCTAAAAAAATAACCTAACGTAACTAACCAAACTTGCTGTAACATTTAAAAATCCCGTGTTTATAACTTGCCTTTTATATTCAAACCCAAACGGAATGTTTAAATGGTACAGCAAGTTTGGTTATGGTTATGTTAGGTAAGCTCAGAAACGTTTCATTTCTTAATCCATATAATAGACTATTTTAGCCTAAACAAGATCAGTTAGTTGTTGTCAATTTGTAATGGATCGGAAAACAAAAACATCGATATATCGAGAAAAAAATCATCGATAATAATGAATGTTCCCTTTAACAGTAAAGTACCTGTTGGGTATAAAGTGATAGTAGTTGCCAAGACAGCTACCAGAGTGCACAAAACCCTAATAGCAATAGACAAAAAAACCATTTGGTGCCGTTGTTGGAATGCAAAAGTTGACCGGCGAACAAGATTATTTTTTAAATCCTCATGTGCCAATAATGGCACGCTGCCAAATTAAGAGTTGCAGTAGGGGCAAATGATCAACGTGGCATATCATATCACCAAATACAGGCATGGCCGCATTGGTGGCCTTGATACAGGTTAGATGTAGCAGCAAATGCCAAATAAATATTTTATTAGTTAGTTTGGCTTTGCACATTAAGGTTCGATCGTGGAACTTAATTGTGCTTTACAATCAAAACAGCCAACAAAAGTATTTCACCCCATTGGAAATCTATAAGGAAATTTTTGAAAGAGTTCACATGGACTATGTAGGACGATGTAGGACCATTTAAATGGACACCACTTCCTAGTAGTGGCCTGCTTGGATGGCGCTCCAACATAGACGCCTGGGCATGGCCCCCACATTTGATTGCGGGCCATGTAATCAGAATCGAGCTCGGACCCCTTCCACTAATGTTGCTACCGAGCTGGCACCTCTGCAATGCGGACAATCACCGGCTGAACTATATCTGAATTGAACAATCCGAACAAAACTAGATGCTCTTAGGCCACCCAAGAAAAACGCGTAACACATCCAGATTTGCAACAGGTACGCCGCTAATTTAAAGTGGGGATGAAGAGAATATTATAATGAACGTATATAATTATACGTTCCATGAACGGAAAAGATATCTTTCAACTTGGAGCTCTGCACTACAACGTCAAACTAGACAACGGTTACATTGGCAAAAGACACATCGATCAATTATTGAAGAGAACATTAGTGCGAGACAGCCATCGATCTCTATTAAGACAGCATACACTCCAGCTCATCTCCTATTACAAAAAAATACCAGTTCTCAACAACAGAACGTGAAAGCCAATGTACAATGATGATCTGGTGTTGCAGAAATGAGGCTTCGATCCATTATAGTGGAGATATAATAATTATCAAACAACGCCTCAACAAGTTACTAACTTCGAAAATCAGCCAGAACTAGAAAGCAACCAAAATAAGCTACCGTACTGGACCTATGAATCAAATTTAGTGGGGAATAAACTGTTGTACCTCGACCTGTGATGTTACCTACAATCTGTACTAACTGCTATGCTTTTGTTAGTGATTTTCAATGTCAATCATCTGTTATATTATTGTTCTAATGTTTTTCAATGAATCCTATACTGCAATATGAGCAATGCTTGTATGTAGGCCTATGTATGTATGTTTGAACAAAGATCTCGATCGGCTTTGACGATTTTCTTCAAAATGTTGTAAGTGGTTTATTTCTGGCCTAAAAACGAGTCTAGGCCTACTGTAGTTGAGAACTGCCAAACGAAAATATAATTAGGTCTACGTAGAAAAATTAAACTGCAAGTCTAATTACTTTTAACATTAGTCTTATGGGTTTCTAAGTAACAGGGGCGTCATTTGGGGGGGGGGGGGCAGGTCCGCGACGTAGGAATTGGTGAAGGAAGTAGTCATGGCGAGCTATCCAGAGTGTGGGATCTGTTTATGACGATTAAGATTAAGGTATCTGCAATAAAAAAAAAAATGCTATGGGAAGGGAGGGAAACAGGCCCGAGACGTAGGTAGTGGTGAAGGAAGTAGTAAAGGCTTGTAGTCCAGAGTGTGGGAACTGTTTATGACAATTATACGAAGGTACTGTATCTGTAATCCTAAAATGCTATGGGAAGGGCGGAAAACAGTTCCGCGACGTAGGAAGTGGTGAAAGAAGTAGTCAAGGCGAGCTGTCCGGAGAGTGGGAACTGCTATTGGCGATTAGATTAAGGTATCCATAATCCTAAAATTCCATTCGCAGGTGCGCTGGATCATAAGCTTTAAAATGACAACTTAGTCCTCAATCGTAAAAATCGGCCAAGTATGACGGATGAAAAAGGGATGTAACAGAGGAAACCCTTACTATGTTTATAGACTACAGCAACAGTAACAGAAATATTAAATATGTCCCCTATAGGGTCTGACGATGATTGGAGTGTTCAATCGAAATCGATCACCACACTACCATCTTTTGTATATTTGCCGTCTTGTGAGTTAGTGAGTTAACAGTATAAGTGTTCAAAACACCTAATTCGATCTGTTTTTGTAGGTTAGGCTGTAAATATGTGTTTTTTTATGTAATTGTATTACTTTTTTATGTTTTAAGTGCTATTAGACGCTTTTTTTTATTTGATTTAGTTTCTATAAAAAAATCCATAAAATATGTCTCTTTCCTGTGGCACAGACCTTATGAAATCCATTTAATACGACCATTCCTTATCATTCACATTGCGACGTAGCCATCTTTCTACATATCGTCTGAAAAAAACAAACAAATACTGCTAGAAAAATAAAGCTTCTAGGTTGTGTAATCGATTACGTTATTAGTTGTAAAAATAATACTCGTCATCAATTAGAAGCATAAAGCTCTTCGTGTTAATATATAGATAGAACGGTATAACAAATTTATGAAATGAAGTAGTCTATCTAGAATAGATAATGCATTCCTTCAAACTATATTCTCACGTTCTATTCGTGTTTGTAACGGATTCGGTCTTTGACCTTATCCTTAAGGAAAAGAGGCAGTGACTGTCTGAAATATATGTAGCAGTTTATAATGCAAAATCGACCTCTTCGTTAGGAAACTTTCCACTAGCAGTGGGCTGAACTGATTCTTCTGCTGGAATGCTCTGTCTAACGTTTCTATCGACATGAGATACGGACGTACAGCATATGAATTATTTAATTAATTCAGAAAGAGATGGTCGCGATTGTCTGACATTGGCGGGGACCGGTCCTCAATGCCGTGGATGTAGCGGCTACACTGCTACAGTGGTGGAGGCCCCTCAGTATCCGACTCCTGGGGACCACGGCCGGAGCACCCCTACCCTACAAGGTAACACTAGCGTCCTGAATACTAAGAAATCTATGTAAAAAACAAATTGATTACTCCTTGTCACCCACGACACCTTTGAAACTGCACAAATTTAGATTATTATAATGCTAACATTTAAAAACTGACATTATTGGCAAAAGTCACATTTATTTTATTTTAAAATTATATGACATACTATTCGAAAATAATCAGCCAATCACATAGAACTGCGTACACTCAATGAAAGGGCGAGAACTATCGACAACTCCCAGTACGGAATTGCTGCTGTGAAAAAAACAACAACATAAAACCAATATTTAAATAAAAATATGTGTCGTTGTAATAGTTATGAATTTAGGTAGGAATCACAAGTGATTAAGGAATTAAGTGGTTTGTTGTATGTCGGCAGGTATTAGTGTAAAATGGGTAACACATCTTCTACTAATTTATCGCCCTACAATTATTTAACAAAATACTGCCAACTGTGTTAATCAACATGCTGTCAATATAGCAGGAACAAATTGCTTTACCGAATCCGTGAGCATATGCTGTCAGTATAATTAACTGTTTTATATCAAGAATACTCATGACGTATTTGTAAAATACACAGTTCTGCAATAGCTATTTATACGTACGTAATATTGAGGCATGGTTATAAATGTTAAGCCATGCATTACATATTTATTATACGGTTTTCACGTTGATACTAAAATTTATACAGTATACGGATAAACCATTCCCTTTTTACAGCCATGGGGATTAAGTAGTAAAGTACATTATTGTAAGACACTCATGGTGTTACGAATAAACAATTTAGGTAATGCAGTAATGTTTTCAGTGCTGAAGTAACCTTTAACATCGCATGCAGGAAGTCAATCAGACTAGGACGACTTGTTATATCAATCATCTTTTACTTGTGGACCTTATTACACTTGTTGGTCATGAGATTATCAAAGTGGAACAGAAGTAAATGACAGTAAGGTCGCCTGCGAGTAATGAAAAACAGTGGAAATACCGCCGCGTTCTTACGTGGTTTACATGATAAGGATACAGGCCAAACAGAATAGAAAAATTTCAACAAAAATTAAGTAAATGCCGACGAAAAAAAAAATTAAATATGGTATAAATGTAAGCAAGTAAATATATGGAATCAAATTATTGCATTTACCAATGAAAAAGGTGATTTATTGCATTATTAAAATATTGAATTTTACTTTTAATTTTTAATTTTTAACGAAAATACAAATTTGTTTTTATTAAATATATTTGTCAAACCACTCCCAATATATGTACAACGATTTGAAAATGAATCATTAGGTTGATACATTGGGATTCGTAATATTATAGACGTTACACAAACAAATAGTTATTTACGAACTACATGTCCAAATCCTTACATTAAAGACGTTTTAACATTATTTCTTTGGCTAAACTACTTTGAAAAAATGCATAATAATTACAGGGTCCAGACTTATTCCGAAAAACTGCTGATTTTGGTGTAGTAAAAACAATGCCTAGTAATTGTTTTCCAACTAAAAATCTGAAATTCTAAGCCTTAATTTTATTCAATCAGATCCTATTTCCCTATAGTACGTATCACTGTACAATATCTTACTTGCAAACATTTACGTGTTCGTAGACGTAGAGGATATCAAGCCTGGTTAACACTGCTTGCATTTATTTTACGATGAATACTACAGTATATTCCTATTCCTATCCTTGACACCAATGGATACGAGGATGTATACACAAGATGCTTGTATGTTTTCCCATATTAACATTGGGAGAATGAAAAAAATTAATCCACTACGTGAACAACCTGTTAGTTGACATCAGTGATAAAAACTCTGAGCTTACAAAGGTCTTTCTAACTGGGTTGCTGTGTTTAGTTGTCACTGGGCCAACAGATATACATTGATACACATTGTTTGTGAAGTATTTTACAGATATTATACTGGAGGAAGAATGAAATACTATACCAAAAGATAGACTAAAATATGTTCATGCCTGGTGAATTTCGGATTTGAACGTTGTTGGTTTGTTAGCCAGTATGTTGAATCCATCTGTAAATTAATTAATTGACGAATTAATACTTCCTGCTCAACTACTTATCTTCATTATCTACCATTTTAAAGTGGAAAACTCCAAAAAAAGAAATGCCAGCATGACTTACGACCAGATAGACATATTTACTAGGTAGGATATATAGATAAATATCAAGAGTGTTAAAGTATTTTTTAAGTCATGTAACCGAACTTTATACCTACATATTGAGCTTAAGCCGCATTTGTAAACCTACGTTGCACAACTGATTATAGTAATTTGATGTGCACACTATTAAGAATGCTATGCAAATTTTTAAATAAAGCTGTTCAACAATTTGCCTTTCAATAAAAAATTGCATTTTACAACAGGTTGGCTTTCTCACCCGTGCCGATAAGACCAAAGAAGTTTATGTTCTATAAATCCTTTCTGTAAAATATTTTTTAAAGTTGTATTAAATACTGACAACATCTATAAACATTTACATCTATACATAACAATAGGCAACAACGATCTATATACATATATCAACCAAGTTGTATCATATGTAAACACGGCTTTTGGACTTTTTAATAACTAGTGAATAAGTAATTAAAACAAACACTAGGTAGACTAACTAAAAAACCTTCAATGTCAGGAAAACGATTAACAATAATTACAATCATTACGATTAACACTGAACGCCAGACACGTGTTAATTATTGTTTACCACATTCATATCTAACAAACAGATCTGATTCATTGTCTGCATTCTTCTTTACTAAATAAGCATGGGTTTCTTGACTGTTTTATATTGTACAGTTTTAAATAACATGAGTAATTTCTGAATATTTATTTAGCTAGTCACAAATCAGTCAAATCAACTCACACGAAATAAACGGTATCAGCATTCTGACACATACTTTCTCCCATAAGTTTGTCAACAACCTTTATCATGTGTAAGCGGTGAGAGTAAATATACGGAAATGGGGTTTGTAAGATTTTCTTCAGAATTTAAAGGACTATAACATACTACATTTTTATCAAAATCGTTCGAGCCAATTTTGGGAAAATGTGATTTTCCGTTATTTTGTGGGGTTTTAATGGGAAAATAACATAATTTACAATAACTTTTGAACCGTAATTTTTACAGAGATGAGATTTGTACCATTTTGTTCAGAATATAAACATTTTGTCCGGACTATAACATACAAAATTTTTATCAAAATCGTTTGGGCCATTTTTGGGAAAATCTTATTTTTCCGTTATTTTATGGGGTTTTATGGGAAAATACCCATTAAAAATAAGAATTTCTAAAAAATTAAAAAAATATCATAATTGTAAGGACCATAACATACTATGTCAAATAAAAACTGGATTTTTGTTTAAATCCTATTTTCCGTTATTTTATGGGGTTTTTATGGGAAAATAACATAATTTACCATAACTTTTGAACCGTAATTTTTACAGAAATGGGATTTGTACCATTTTGTTCAGAATTTAAAGGGCTACAACATACTAAATTTTAATCAAAATCGTTCGGGCCATTTTTGAGAAAATCCGATTTTTCCGGTTTTTTATGGGTTTTTATGGGAAAATCCCCATTAAAAATCAAAATTTCAAAAAAATGAAAAAAACGCCTGGAGATACCATGGATTAGAACCTACATACCAAATTTCATCGAAATCGGACCACAGGTGTAGTCTCTAGCTCTGTACACATCCAGACACACAGACACACGGACACACAGACACACACACACACACACACACACACAGACATCACTTTGAAAACCACTTTTTTGGGTCCACGGGGACCCAAAACGAATATATCCACTCAAAACTCAAAGTCGAAAATTTTGACGAAAACAATACTTTCTCCATATACTATGGTATAGGGGGAGAAAGTAAAAATATATTGGGAGCAGTCTGGCCTTGGCTGATTAGTATTCAATGTTTTAATTCAAGGTTTAATATTTTTTATTTTAAGGTTTTATTTAAGGTACACTGTTTTTCATCTTTCCATCGCAAGTACAGTTTAGGTGGTGATATCTAAGATCCGTTTACAGAATAACGAAGGTTCGGTTATCCTGCGATACATTTGCCATACAGGCATAATAATGGGTAGTCCTTAGGTATACATACCTGACACCGCCACCCGCTAAGTTCCTTGCACTGATGTCACAAGACGGTCATCGCCCAGCAGCGATTTCGCATCAGGAAGTTTTATAATTGGTAGTATTCGTGACCTTGCACTGAGGAACCTGCTCCTGTAAACCGGAATTGTTACAAGGGCGCTGTGTTTCCTGCATCCTCGCCTTCCTCTCTGCAGGATTAATAAACTGATGCAGAACACTTCCGTCATCAAATAGAGGCGGCGAAATACCCAGCTGGGCAATGTTTGGTGATGAGTCCTCTAGCACGAGACATTGCATAGGGTAATGTAACTGCAATATGTAACCTGCTAAAAGTTAACGAGTGGATAACACGTCATACCATTGAAGTCGTTATTCTGTGGTCAAACATGGTAAAATTAACTTTCAGTCAAATAATTACGAGTACTGTATAATCTGTAATAGGTAGGGCCAATAGTAGTGTCAAGTTTCTCAAATTTTTTTGTTTAGTCAAATTTCTCCCTCAAAATATGGTGTAATTACAAATAAGCTGTTAAGGAAAAATTTATTTCAAAATTGGTAAATAAATTAAGTAAAAAAGTAAGCAAATGAAAAAAGAGGAGCTTAGGATGACGATTATGTAGAACGATACTATATCCACTTCTGTGCAAACAAATTCTTTGATAAGAAAACACGATAAAAATCCCACTTTTGCATGTAACCGTGGTAAGCAAAACAGACTCGATTCCTGGACAAAATTATCCAGCGAAGTTAATCGTCAGCGGAAAGATCACGGTCGGCTTGGATAGGCGTGAAGTGTAAGTATGACCGTGACCCGACGTGGAGTGTAGCGTGTAGCGTGATTCAGACACGCCTGTTAAGGCCGGTCTACACGCAAGGATTTCGCGAACGTTTTATCTGCGCAGGTAAAACGTTGCAGTCAAGTCGTTGCAAAGAAATGCGTCCACACGGTACAGGTTTCAGCACCAACTATTAGTGCAGTTTTGTGATAACTTTCAGTGTACGTGCATGTAATATCGTGGAAGATGTGTTTCTGCTGGCAATTTCTGCAGCCAGTGTTACAAGTAAGCAAAGAAATAAGTCTGAGAGACGACGGCACTCGTATGGTCAAGACGTTGGTTACTAAAAAGACAACAAACTTAATAATAGTTTCTCTGTTCACGTTTGAATCTACTGCTTTGTATTTTTCAAAAGTATCTAAGTCTTTTTTCTTATCACAGTCACTATATTCCTTACTCTTGACCCTCCATAAATTAAGGACACTTCTGGACAGTTCGATGAATTCAACAATAAAATCACGGGAACATTGGCGAAGATCTGCGATCGTAATTAAAAAAACACACTTATACCTCTGACAGCAGGTGAAGACAACACTGCATACTGGGGTTTTGAGCGTGAAGACGGAGTTGAAACGGATGACAGTGTCCACACGCAACGACTTGCCTGAAAACGTTGTCAAAACTATGCTCTCAGCAATAGTTTTATCGCTCCGTCTTCCGTCTCCGCGCAGTTCTAAAAAATGCACAGTTTTGCGGTACACACGCAACGATTTGACTGCAACGATTTACTTGCGCAGGTAAAACGTACGGTAAATCCTTGCGTGTAGACCGGCCTTTACAATACAATGTCGGTCTGTGTTCAGTCCTTCGTCGTCGATTGATTCAGAATGGTAGTAACAATGGTGGGAACTAGCCTTACCATCGGCTTGATGTAACCCACGCCTCATCGAGGTCTCGTACTGCTAATAGACCAGGCATCAGACGTGTAAATCTAGATTTGTGTTAAATTTTGAACAAATTAATATGATGAGGGTTCGGGTCTAGTGGTTAGATTGCACGGAACTTCTATCCAAGGTTAATATCATGTCGAATATAATGTCTATTAGTTGTAAGATAGTTCTGCCACACTCCGCTATCCGGCGACTCTTATTGTGTTAATTAAGACACTTTGAACACGAGTTGCACATAACATGTCCACAGTTTTTGGTATGTGACAACAACAACAAAATTATATGCCGATAGTGTACTTACATCATTGAGATGAGGACTTTTGAGGCTGATCAGCATTGTTATGTTGATAAACAAAGGCATAGCAAACTTCAAAATTCGTCTCATTTACTTAGGTACCTAGCATAAATGGATAATTGATTCGTTTTTAAACAAAAACATCAGTTTATATGTTTATTTACAACATTTTACAAGTAAGAGTCTGTTTATTAATCTTACAGCTCATTTTCATTACCTTATTATCATGTAAAATAAACTAAGCCTAAATTTTGTTTTGTTCAGTTGCTCATTTGTAAACTTTTAACACTACTTTTTTTAACCTCGGATGACAATTGAACAAATCAAAATTGCCAGCAAAGTGGACAAAGTAACATGTTGAGAAATCAGTTCTAGTGAGTGAAATGCCACCTTAAAGGACAACTGTGGACAAAATATGTCTTACACATTTAAAGCCATCTTCAGGCTTGGCCGAAAGCGGATGCTATCCGATGACTTGACAAACTATTTTAATCTAAAAGTCATTATTTATCGGGGCGGACATAAACTATGATTACCTCGTTTCATAATGGCCCAAAATCAGTAAATCAACAAATTTAATAAACTTCTATTCAGAATAACAGTTTAGAATAGAATAGAATAGCCTAACTTAAGTATTCTTGAAACATGTAAATGTGGCCTGTGTTACCTACCTCACAAGACACTTTACTGTTTGTTACATCTTGTTTGGATAAAGCATGTTGTTTGTAATTCATTTGTCATAAAGCCATTCAAACACTACCAAAAATATTCCCCGCATTATTTTACATCAGAGATGACCTTCGATTGAAGGAAGGTTGCATGATGTCCGGATGCATTCAATATTGTTAATTGCAATATGAATACTGAAACCTAGCATTACATAAAATGAGAAATAAGAAAGAACCATATTATAACAGGAACGGTATGGAGCATTTACATAAACAAATGACGTCACTGTCTAGAAGTGAACATGATTATTTTATTAATTTGAATGTCACTGCCAAAAAAGCTCGAAACCATAGCTGTTACGGCTATTAGTATTGAGATTAAGACAAGTGACGTCATTTGTATGTTTACGATCCATATATAGGTCGGCCGTTTAGAAAACGACCTGCGCGAAATTTTTAGCGCATGTAGGGGAGGTGAAAGAGAGGGAGGGTACTTTCCCCCTCTCCGCCAATGGCCGTTTTCACAAGGTGTGTGCATAGTGACGTCACGTGCGAACTGAACGTATTTTATTTGACCAAATCACATGTTTTCTTGTAATTTCCCAAAGACTTTCGAATGACAATCATTACGAATTAGCATTGAATATATAACACTATTTAGCGTTTTATATCCAACATAGTGTTGTATTCAATATTGAATATAGTTATTGTGTTATACAGTACAGGGTGCGGCAAAAAACCGATCCATTTTCTGCAGAGCACTGTTCAGCGACAGGTTGTCTGAAAGTGGTGGGAGTAAGCTCGTTGGAAAGCCTACACGATGCCATTTTTTCTAGTCACAGAGCAGTGGTCGCCTGAGCTACGTGCGGTTGTTATGGAGTTGTTTTTAAAAAGTATTGAATTCATTCATTGCAACTCAGCAGCATTAGCAGTTTCGTGCATTATTTCAATTGAGGTGACATGGAGAATTTCCGGTGCGTATAACAATAATGCGGTGGGTTACTAACTTTAGAACAACGGCTTCTGCGTTGAAAAGGAAGCTGAAAGGCCAACCAAAGTCAGATCGGATGCCTATTGGCATCGTATAGGCTATCCTACTCCCACCACCCTCAGACGGCCTGTCGCTGAACAGTACACTGAAGAAAATAGATCGGTTTTTTGCCGCACCCTGTATATTCAATGGGGGTAGTATATAACATTTTGATAGTGAGTACCTTTTAATCGAAAAACAGTGAGCAGTAAATACTGTAACTGTGGCTGTCTAACAGTCAATATATTTTTAGGTGACCATATACAAATAGTTTTTAATATAATACCTTTTTTGCAACTCCTACTTATGTTTTATATAATTGAAAATCTCTCATTTAAGTAGCCTTAGTAGAAAATAAATAGTTACAAATAAATTGACAAGATTGTTTTTACACATATTTAACAAAAACAGCACAAAACTACATATAGCTTAAGTTGTAGAGATTTTATTACACTTAAATGACATACACTAAACCCAAGCACTAAACTACTAAACCCGTAGGAGAACCCCTCGGACTATGGTTTTTCTTAATAACTTCACAAATTTACTAGACGCTTACCGAATGGCCTCTTTCGTTTTGCGAAGTGGAAAATCATGACCACAGCAAACTATCACGAATACAGGACCCACCGCAACGGCTGTTGCCGCGATACGGACAATCATCACGAATCTCGCCGCGATTAAGATATGGCCGCAATCACAAAGAGTCATGGTAACTGAGATAATCGCATGAGATTATCGCGGATGTTGCCAGGATTGTGTAAGACGCAATTTTTTTTGTTTTTTTTTGTCCTAGTACGCTAGGCACGAGCCTGGGATTGTTGTACACATTACTTTAGGCTAGACCTAGGGGTTGCGGCATTGTCACTTAGATCAAATCCATTGGTGACTTGGCGGGGATCGAACCCGGGACCTCAGGGACTGAAGTCTCGCGCTCTAACCACTACGCCAGCTCGCTCCCCCGTGTAAGACGCAAATAACGTGACTGCAATTATAATGGCGTTGCCACCATCGCAAGTAACGATCACACATCTTAGTGACGGCCTTTTATTGAATTTCCTATATAGGGTATAAGCTATTACCGTAGTACTCATGTACAGTAGTACTGTAATACCTCTGGACCCGGGATGGCAAGGAGTATAAAAGAAGGTGTGTGCACGCACATCCCCCACCCCTCCAATCAGCCAACCAAGTACGGTATTTACTGCTTTACTGTTTTTCGATTAAATGGTACCATATAACTGGACAGTATATTCACTCAATGTTGAATACAACGGATATATAAAACTAAATAATAGTGTTATATATTCAATGCTGATTCCTAATGATTGTCATTCAAAAGTCTTTGGAAAATTACAAGAAAACATATGATTTGGTAAAATAAAAGGTAAAATAAAATAAAGGGTGGGGGTGGGGTGGCAGCGGAGTGGGGGAAGAGCCATAATCTGTCTCACTCCCACAGCTCGGTATCTCTCTCTCGCACCAATGCTACGAGGAGGACGCTTTCTAAGAGGCCGACCTATCTTTTCAAATAGCCCATTCCATGGAAAAAAGCTATCTGATAGTAATGTAAGGCCTACATCTAATTTTACCATTTGGATTGTTTTGAATTAAACCCATTACCGGTACTAGGATAGCTGTTTGAACAAATGTGTTAGCATACCGGTAGCACTTTAGTAATCAACAAAACATATTTTATTATAAGAAAACCATCACTTTTGTCCAATATCGCATTGTGTACAAACAAAACATGTACCGTAAAGTGATTGATGAAAAATAATTAGCATCCTAACAGCAGTAGTTGATATTTACATAAACAACCCATTGTTTGCTAACCTACATCAAGACATTGAGGTGTGTACGACAGTAGCAAGGAATTTTACTATAGGCCTACATTGGGAAACATTATATTTGTGTTTTCCTCGTGTTGTTCTGTCAGCGGAATTTTAAAAACGTATTTTTGTGAGGAAACGTTTGTAACCTTAGCCTTGTTACCATGTTGCCTAGCTCTTGTTAGACAGCACAATTAATTTATAGCCCAATGACGAATGGCAGGGGAGAGAGCTGGCGTAGTGGTTAGAGCGCGGGACTTCAGTCCCTGAGGTCCCAGGTTTGTTCCCCGCCAAGTCACCAATGGATTTTATCTAAGTGATAATGCCGCAACCCCTAGGTCTAGCCTGAAGTAATGTGAAAAACAATCCCAGGCTCGTGCCTAGCGTCCTAGGGAAAAAATGACGAATGGCATCTAAACTCGAAATCAATCCCACGTGGATCGAACTAGCAACCTTCGGATTTGAAGGCAACACTGTAACTACAGTGATTGTTGAAATCAACTTATCAGTCGCCTTAGTGTGAACTATTCTTTACTTCTTAGACAAATAAACACACACATCAAAGTAATCACTTACAATAATTCTTTGGTTTAATACATTCCGCGTCATGTGCAAGATTAGCAGCTTATGGAAATGACCCAGTCGGATCCTTGAAGTCAAAGTTCCAGTCCTTGACCCTCTCGCCTTCCACTGCCCGGGGTTTCTGTGTCTGGGAGATATGGTAAATATCTGAGACTTGCATCGCCGCTAGCCCTCTACTCGGTCTCGCTGCTCGTCTGTCTAAACACCAATCACGTACGAAGGATCAAGGGAACTCATTCCTCACCGAGCGAATCCTTACAAACATACAAAGTGAATTATGTTAAGAATAAGGAGATAAATCACACTGTGACTGTGGTTACAAACAATTTCAACAACAATGTATAACGAATACACCCTTCAATGCAGTAAAGCTGTTTCACGCGTTTCTATCCAAGCTATTAAGGGTGGCATGTGTGGTTCTTTAACCTCCAACTTAAACAAAATGCATATTCTAGAATGTAGCAGTTGTTGACCAAGTAATGAAGGCTTTATTTTATCATATCTTATCTTCTTAGAACATCTCATCTTACTTCTTACTTGTCAAATAAGAATACGAGTATTGTGAATGTATGAAAAACTTATACATTCACGTGATATATTTGTGAGTTGTCCAGTAGTCAATCACATGAAAACTACGAAACCAAACTAGCTGAAAGATTTAGGGATATACCACAGAGGAGCTTAGGCGTATTGTTATTTGAAACTTGCCTAATAGGCTTCACTCTATTAGCTCCCAAAAGTTGCCTACTAATCTAAGAAATAGACTCAATAATAGATTTACCATATCATTTTTAACCAAATGTTTACATCAGAATTGAAAACCGCATATGTTATTTGATCATACCTTAAAATCTATCATTGACTTTGTATCCTGGGAGGTAGCTTAAATAAGTGTTCACAGTCTGTGTTAACAAAAACGTACTATTATCAAGTTCAGTAATACAGTTTTATTTCGTTTCTAAATTAAATGGTAGTGTGAAACCATTTTTAAGACCTTTTTAAAAAACCAACATTGTCTCTTTTGCATGCTGACCCCGTTGCATCTTCAGATTTAGAATATTTCTTTAAAAGCTCTGAAGATATATAATGTAGACGCAAATCCGCACAAACATTTCCTTTGTCTGTACGATACATTACATATTCAACTCGGTTACGACTCCAGGTGGTGATATCTCTTATCTGTATATATGTCCTTGCATCTTCAGTTGATACTTTGAACACTCCGCTGATGATGGAACCACGCCAACGATAGAGAGTAAGCAACACTTTATTTTACTTTATAGAGTAAGACATGTTACCTACTTTATATTGTTAAAAATGTATATATCACTTGTTGTCAAATAGACCCTACCAAAATCAGTTTTAGACAAATATGCTAAGCTAAACGGTATATTTCAGAATTAGGACATAAAATCACTAATTTTGTGGCCTTATCTTAGCATTTGTCGTTAAAATATAACTCGTGTTGAAAATACATATTGGCCTTTGAAATATTTTTGTCATACTGCACCATTATTTAAGTAAATACATTCAACATGAAAATTTAGCCCACTTTTTAACTTTCTTAATTAGTTTCTAGGAAGTTTTTATCTTAAATAGTAACAGCAGTTACGTTGTTTTGTTGCTTTGTATATTACTCCGCCAATAACAAATAATGCAAATTTCTTAAATTAATAAACTTTATTTATCTAAATTTTAAAACAGGAATTTCTATTGTATTTGAAGATGAAATGTAAAACGATTTTGGGCTTCTTTCTTCTGTAAAATCAGTGGATGGATTTTAAAGTCAAAACGATATACTAAGAACATATCGTTAGAGTATATCGTTGGAGTACTAGATTCCAAAGGATTCCGGGTAGCTTATATTTGCTCAAGGAAAAACACTTTTAGCCACGCAAAGTGTGTGTTTAAAACATTTTTTCTCTGCGGTATTACGAAAAATTTAGCGTTTTTGCCTACTGTAAATTTTTGGATGAAAAATTACTTACTTAAAAAAAACACAAAGCTAGATGGGGTTTTATGTTTTATTCAATTATTAGACGAACTCCCAATTGTCTTAAAACTGACTCGGCATTGAAGCGGTGCTGGTTTTTGCTCTGTTAGACATTTGTCACGGATGCTATGTAATGTTGAGTGCGGTGTAGACGTAGACCTTGGGGTCAGTTATCACCATCAGACCCACCGTTCAAGTTCACAGTCATCGCCAAACCCGCCACCACCACACTCGCCACACCACCACACCACCACTGTGAGTACTGTATTATGTGAAATACACTTAATAAAACATATATCGTGTGTGTATAAAAAATCTACGAAATTAAAATAAATGTAATTTTAATATTATTTCGTAAAACATTGTAGGCCTACTATATAATAATGACATTTTCTCATTATTTAATACCCGTTTAAGATAGACAACCAAACAGCTTTATTTGAAATCATACAAAAACAACTCAATATTAGAAATAAAATTATTAGAGTAATAACAAAAAATATTTACCTTTGATTATAGCTTGATAATATAAATCTTCATGATAGTCAATGATGACATATCTAGCAAATATTAAGAATTTATTACCATTAAAATACTTTGTGATTACTATATTGCTAATTTAATCATCGCCTAACGATAGCACATGGGATAACGTTTAATACTTCTGATAATTTATTTATAACAGTAATAGAGTAAAAAGGTCATTAATTTGTCTTTTTTATGTAAATAAAAATAAACGGTATCAGCAATCTGACACATACTTTCTCCCATAAGTTTGTAAACAACCTTTATCGTGTATAAAAGCGGTGAGAGTAAATATACGGAAATGGGATTTGTACAATTTTGTTCAGAATTTAAAGGACTATAACATACTAAATTTTTATCAAAATTGTTCGAGCCAATTTTGGGAAATCCGATTTTTCCGTTATTTTATGGGGTTTATATGGGGAAATAACATAATTTACAATAACTTTTGAACCGTAATTTTTACAGAAAAGGGATTTGTACCATTTTGTTCAGAATATAAAGGACTATAACATACTAAATTTTTATCAAAATCGTTCGGGCCATTTTTGGGAAAATCCTATTTTTCCGTTATTTTATGGGGTTTTATGGGAAAATCCCCATCTAAAATCAAAATTTCTAAAAAAATGAAAAAACTATCAAAATTGTAAGGACCATAACCTACTATGTTAAATAAAAACTGGATTTTTGTCTAAAATCCTATTTTTCGTTATTTTATGGGGTTTTTATGGGAAAAAAACATAATTTACCATAACTTTTGAACCGTAATTTTTACAGAAATGGGATTTGTACCATTTTGTTCAGAATTTTAAGGGCTACAACATACTAAATTTTAATCAAAATCGTTCGGGCCATTTTTGAGAAAATCCGATTTTCCGGTTTTTTATGGGTTTTTATGGGAAAATCCCCATTAAAAATCAAAATTTCAAAAAAATGAAAAAAACGCCTGGAGATACCATGGATTAGAACCTACATACCAAATTTCATCGAAATCGGACCACAGGTGTAGTCTCTAGCTCTGTACACATCCAGACACACAGACACACACACACACACACACACACATACGGGGTTTTACCGAATACTCGCAAACACCTAATTGTGGCATCTTTCAACCTGCGGCCACCAGTGGATGAAGGAAGGTGGTAGAAACATGTCTGCATCGATATTTTTAATGAACACTCCATTTTAACATCTAACATTCCAGTTTTTAAATTGTGGCACCATGCCACAAATCGGTATATATCAACAGTGTGTGGACAGGATGCCACTAATGCGTCGTAGTGCTTGAGCGGTGTGTGCGCCCCCCCCTACTTCTCGCGTGCGCTGTTGCCAGTTCTCCGTTCTAGTTCCTTCATTCCGTTCTGTATTCATGTGGCTATGCCCTAGCCGCTGTAGCTCATTTCCCGCAATCATGACGTCGTCTTTTATTAGTGTAAGGATTTTATATGAAGTTTTTTTCAAAGCTCCATAATTATTTTTACAATTATTGGATTTAAAGTCAATGGACCAAATGAAATGTCGTGAGGATTACATAAAACTACATGCTATTTTGTTGATATTTTATCGTCACATTGTATGTATGGTTTACGAACTGAGATACTTGGAATAAAGGCCTTAATGTGCTGGGTAAATTATCAGTTTCATGGGAATATACAAGAAATCTATTCTATCTTCTTCTATATATTAATTACGTAAGCCGATTCTTTGCGTCAAAATTGTGGGCGACTGGGAAGTCGTAGAACGACGTGAGAGGGCTCAAATTAAAGGTCTTTATCCCGTGACGGCGGGAAAAATAGTGAAATTCCCAAAATCTTAACACAAAATTAGATATAACGTACAATGTTCTCCATAAGAATAGCATTAGAAGGCATTTACTGCTGATTTTTGTTTACTTCAATCCAGCTGATCGTGATTTTATCATTAGCAAGTAAGCTTACATTTGGATTACTCATTTGCCAGTCAATTCTGCAATGTAATGTATACTATATAAAACCAACTATATAAAGGGATAACGTTACCTTTAATAATCAAGACTTTTTAGTTATGTCAAAGTTGAAATAAATTGTTTTCAAGATTTAAGAAACGATTCAAGATTAAAAGAAGATCTTCTTTGTTTTTTTTTTCAAAACATATGTAAAAGATTTATTCCAATTTTTTTTTTTAATTTACTAACATTTATATTTGAGATTTATTGTAGTGTTTAATCAATATTTTGTATGAAGTGGAATAACCTCAACGGTTACTCTTAGAAAACAATTTGGGAATAGAGATGAAGTAGGTTCGTACAGGTATTTAAACGAACCAAAAATATTTATGTCGTGATTAGTTTCGATAACTGGGTAATGGTACCCTAACTAGCCGCAAAATAGTTAGTAATTAGACGTTGACTAGGCCCTTTTTTGGTAGAATATGTAAATCAATCGCACCTTTAGGAGGATTAACACCACATACTTACACTAGGCTAATAGTGGTTTTTTAATGTTGATCACAAACAAATTTAGGTCCAAGTTCTGTCAATGGGATGCCTTTACTTAAGAATAATTTTGTTAAACCTTTACAAAATGAGCATAGACTTAGAAATAATAACTGGGTAGGGTATCTCAACACACCATTTTTTGCCTTTTCTTATTTGACGAAGACAATTTCCAATACTGTATTTCAATCGGGGAAGCCTTGTTATCAGCATTAACCAAAAAACCAAAGCTACCTTAATAAACCAATATTTATTCATAAACATGTTTGCTGCCTTTAGCAGTTAAACCTCTGGAATCATTCAAATTCTTTATTGAACAAACGTTATCAACAAAAGCAAACAAAGACAAACAACAAACTGTTTTGTTTTTTTTTGCACAAAAGGTATGTTGTAGTGGGATATCTAGGCCCATCCTGACATATAGATAATTTGATTCTGAGTTTGTTTAAATATTCCAACAATAATTCCTTTTCCGTAGCTTTTTAGGGACTATGTCCCTACAAGCCACTAGTTTACGTTAAAATACGCAAAGAGTATGACTCCGTTTTTTATGTATGCGTATAATTAATTCGTGGTAATGTAAAAGTATGCGTAACGAATTTTTCACCTCACTATGATGTTTTTAGCTGTTTTACATACATTTAGTTGGTTTATATTGGTGGCTGAAAGTTACGTTTTGCTGGCCATGCCAGCTGTCATCGTCATATGGGGACCGAGCAGGGGTTTACATCCCTAGGGCCGCAAAATCACTTGTTCGCCTATTTACTTAAAACATTAATGTATATTAAATGCACAAGCTGTAACCATGGCATTGCAATAGACTTGTTTTTTGTCACAGCTGCCTAGACAACTATTTATTGTTATTTTTGATTTTGCTGATTCCTCAAAATATTTCACATAAATAAGAGGGACGTTACATTGCAAAACATACTTGGGTGAAAAATAGCGCTCGTACCACGAGCCAAAATGGGTTTGCAGCTCTCGATCGTTTCACGTTCTCGACTTCGTCCCGAACTTAAAACCCGATATCGAGTCGGCAAAACCTCACTGTAGGCCCTAGGTACGAAATATACAATTTTTTTACGGTGGATTTAGAGACCCAAAGATTCTCACCCCGTTGCGAAGCATGGGCAGATAGTTAGTTATAAGATTATAAAGTCTTTACTGTTTTGTCTGAACATTGCGTAGACTCATGAAGTGTTTGGTTATTTCTACGTTGTATATAATAAGATAGCCGAAACGAGTCTTGTATATATATCTGTACGTTTGTTTGATTCTTACTGTCATTGTGCCTGTAACGCAAAAATTCCAATTCACGTGTCCTACCTTGGGAAAACTAGAGTACCGTTCATGATCCAAATAGTTTTGTAATTGTTTGAATAAATTTACTAAGTTTGATCAAAATATATCCATAAACAAGCAAACTACAACATTTTACAATATTCTTTATATGAATAACAAAGGAATTTTAAATTTACAATTTTTGAATTTGTCCTGTTACCAATAACCGTCCAAAAACACTTTGATATACTAAATTATTTGTTTTATAAGCTATTTAAAAAGGTCTGGATATAAATTGGGAAATTTTGTATTTTTAAGGTAACGTTTTTCTCCATTTCATATATTAGTAACAATATGTATAGTATCGAATTCAGTAATAACATTGACTACTGTATTTAAACCTTAACACAAGTGTTTATATATTCATTGAGGCTACTGGTGCTACCGCTGATGGCTTATGCATGTGTACGTTAGTAGCTAGCAGACAATTTGCCAACTAGGAACTTGAAATCAGCTGTTCCCCGTCCTCACTGTCGCGGTTGCTCGCCTAGCATGTCAACAGCTGACTGCTGTAAAAATTGGATGAGGCGACAGTAACTTTTTCTAGTACGCTTCTTTACCATGGCATCTGCCAATTCAATTTTGTCCTAAAAAATGTATACACATCTCTAAGATTTGTTGCCAACTAACATGCAATTCAAATAAAAAAAAAACTATTGTTAATCATCCCTGCAAAACTGCTAATAATTCATGATCAAATTTTCATCAGAATTCCGATAGTTTAAATCAACGATCACATAAGACCAATAGATGGAGCACATCTATATAACTCACATACAAGCAGTTGAAGCCAGGTCCGCCATCTTAGTGCAGGTTAGAAGTGGTAGATGCCAATGAAAACTGCACCAAAACTCAATGTCCAGCTTCAAAATAACTTGACATTTAGACTAAAGGTAAATCGTTGACACTTCGTGTGAAAGATGTCAATTAGTCTAGGACACTATTGGTTCTAATTAAAAGCTCAAAAGTTTATATTTTCTATTTTAAATCTTGAAATAAAGTCGGTACTTTTAAATGAGTTTTTAAATATGACATAACAAAGTTCGTCGGCTGCTACTGTTTTTATTTCTTCGTCAGGTAAGTAAAAAAACGGTGGATTTTGTGGCTAAAGAGCTCAATTTCTTGGATAATATTTTATTTTTTAATTTTTATAAAGGAGAGTTGTATAAAGAGTTTCAGAAACCATCTTGTGACTTTGAAAATGTTTACATTGTAAACCAAACGCTAAACCTTTAACACACTTTAATACGATATAGATACATATATTATAAATTAATTTGTAGCTTTTTAGAATTTTTCTTTCACCCAACAAGTTTTTGTATTTATTGTAAACTAACTTTTTCTAAAATACGGTAAACGCTAGGAAACAAATTAAAAGCGTATTTTAAAGGCCATTTTTCAACCGTCATGAATTGTTACATACCAACCTTTAGGGCCCATTGGTGACATTGGGGGGTGGAAGTCTAAATTTAGTTCATTACAATTACGTCAATGACCTTGAGCTGTGCTAGTAAGATGCTGTGGTATGGTAGCGTGTCGGGGAGAAGGGTAAAATTATTGTTCATGCTTACTCATTCGCTCTTACCCACAAACAAATTTATTTCAAGCCTAAAATGAAGAATGTAGATCTAACTTCTATATTCGTTTGGAAAACGTCAGTAAGAGGCAAGTCTAGACTGTTCCTATGTCTGCGTGGTCCATCACTATTTACTTTCTTTACTTGTTTTTTTTGAAACCCTATGTGTCGATTATGTATCTTGAGCAATGTAAAATCAAGATGACGTTGTTCAAACTAAGATATAAGTTTGGACTTCCTTGTGTGACCAAAATGGTCGCCTACAGAGCAACAGAAGAATCTACAATTTCTTATAAAATCAGTTTTATTGACGTTTGCAGACAGTTTTATATAATTGTTTTAAGGAAACCCAAAATCTATTGGCAATCATAAGTTAATATGATTTGAACTTTTTGCCTTATACAAATGAAATACCATGTGCATATTGGTCCTCTGGTCCTGTTAATACAATTTTTTGAAGGGTTTCTTTTATAATTTAAAACTATATCATTGCACAAACATTTTCAAGGACTCTCTGCAGTTTTGCGTACTCTTGCAACTACTAATTCAAGAATCAGTTTGATGACCGATTAAAAATAATGTGTTTATACGTTATAAAGATTCAACTGTTAAATATCATAGTTTTTTTTAGGGTGGGACTGGAAATTTAGACTATATTAAAGATTTGCATTCATAGTAGAACATTATATACTTTAAGTAAACCAACAGAAAAAGATTGTTTAAAATTTTCAAGTTCATTTTAGAACAAACTGTTTGCTCCGCCTCCCAGTTAACTGAGAATTTCAAGAAGTAAAAACATATTAAATAAATAATAAGTGAAGTTAAATATATCCCACAGTGATTTTAAAAAACATTACTGTACACAAACTTCACGGATGCCAATATACTTCTAACAACCTTACTAGGAATTTCCTAAAACTGATATTGTACGTTGAAATAGGTTTATCTATCTATCTATTCTATTCTATATTCTACACTATTATAAAGAAGAGGGGGTGTCTGTGTGTGTGTTTGTATGAGCTAATCTCAAAAAATACTGATCCGACTATGCTCAAATTGCACACAAATGAAGCTACAGCTCCGAGGATACATATGGAACTATTGCCGCTTCGATATTCACCTAGGGCTTTGCCCCGTGGGCTTTCAAAAATCTGAGATAAGAGATTTAAAAGTAAATATTGATTGATGGTATCCATGGTAACAAAGAACAAACCTAGTAAGTTTAAAAATGTAAACAAGCAGAACTAACTAACTGTCAAATTGATTTTGATTTCACAATTCAACACAGCTGGTTCAAACCTTATTAAATACTGCACGAATATTAGAACAGAGGGGGTAAGGATTATAAATTTAAAATAATGATGTCACTAGCCTGAATGTAAACATTATTTAACATTACCTAAAGAAGCTGCCAAACCATATGTAAATGTAATTTCATTATTATGGGAATGTTTCGGTAACTGTACTTCATTTGTTTATGATCTAACTATACTGAGTCTGTTTGTTAATTATACTTAAATATACTTAATTTTGTGAAATGTTGTAATAATATTTATTTATTTTTATAATAATTCATTGTAAAAGAAATCATTCGATGGATATAGGAAATAATCAACATTCTATATTGCCTTATCAACCTAGGCCCTTATCCTGAGTTATGAGGTATATTCTTTTGATTTATTTGTTTGTAAACAGTAATATAATCCCCCTGCCCCAGCAAACCTATAGACTGAGCGAATTCCCGTTTGCCTGATTATAATTTCACTAAAATATGTTAGAAAATTGCCCTAATAACATGTTTGGAACTATTGTGATAGGTTTTTGTTTACAGTGCAAACCATTAAACACATTCTTTTATTATAGGTATATGTGTGCTACACTATAGGATACCGTATAAATTAAAAGACCATATTTTCTTAAACCGTTTCCTCTCCCATCACTGCAATGATCATGTTCTACTTTTATGCCAACCCCGTACGAAGGACGGGTATTCTACTAGTTATTAATAAAGTTGAGAATGCTAAAGGTTCTACAAAACAAAACATTGAATAATAAAAATACATTTGTATGAAAGTAACAGATAGATTGACAAAATTGTAAAACGATCGTATAATATCTAACGATATCAAATTATTTACAGTATCATGGTTACAACTTTTAAACTACTTTTGTTATGACTCTTAATTCATTAGGACCTTTCATTTTATGCTTTTGTTAGTGGGGACTGGTTAAAACACCACAGTAGGTTTTACAAATATGATTGTGAGATGATATTATAATCTGAACTATATTATGCGTGTTGATAATAATATGTATTTTAATTTAAGTACTTTAATTGATTCGGTTATATGTTTACCTCATATAACATTTGAACATTGATTGAAACATTAGATGTCTTTGGAATACTCTGAGAGTGAGAAGCAAAACATAACTTTCAGCAATGATGCATCGAAATCTACCTTTACTGACTGATTCAGAAATGTAATTGCAAAATATTTTGTCAACATGACTAAAATGTTAAAAAAAAATAGATGTATCAGCACGAAATAGTTTGTAAGATTAAAAAAACAGTCTAGGACAACTTATATAGCGTTCTAACCTCAAACATTGTTATTGTTTCAGTGTACAAATTCAATTGATACAAAATAACTACGTTACCAATTTATGTTTGTAAACAAAAATCAATTTTTTTAATGGTTGCGTAATAGCTATTTACATTACAAGTGTAGTAAGAGCGTTTTTACTTCACGCAGGTGAATGTTGTGCAACGAGCGGAAGCGAGTTGCATAATTCACCTAAGTGATGTAAACAGCACGCTCTTGCGTAACGTGTAACGTACAAGATTTTACCTGACCCGACAATAAACATGGGTTTACGTACAATATTTTTCATTATCCATTTCACTCATCTTCTATCAGTAACGTTCTTTTACTAACAAAAGCTAGGTTAGGTAGGAAAATACTTTAAAGCATGATAATAACACTCAAGCGCACAGCTGATTTCTAGCGTTGAACATCGTTGGCTCCATAGAGTTATATTTTTTAAGCACTCAATGTTATTTAAATGGGTTTCTTTACATCACCGAGTGAGTTTTTGATACTTTACATCACTCGAGAAGTAAGGAAGTTGTATACATCACGCTTGGGATAGGGAAGTTTAACATTGCGGGTTAGGTAAAATCAATTTAAATTATTATTTACTACACAAATTATTTGTAATGTAAAACATTGTTCAGCACTCGGAGCAAAAGTATATTATTTATGGTACTTAAATTGTTTTATAGTACGTGGCAGTATAGTATTATTAGTTTATTAGTTGCTTGTTGCACTGTTCTACACACTGCTCAAGCTCTACAACTCATAAAGTGGCATCCTGTCCACACACTGTTGATATATACTGAATTGTGGCATGGTGCCACTATTTCGAGTGTAGGCTGGCGCGAGAATTGGCAACGTAGCATTTGGAAAGTTATAGTTCCGGCGGACGGCGCGAGGCGCGCTAGCTACCTGTATGGTTTCGTGTTCCACAATTCGGTGTGTACCTGCGCTACTTAAACTCACATCAACGAGTTCAAAAATACTCAATTGTGGCATGTGATGTTTAAACGACGTAATAATGCTGGAAAACCTCAAAAATGATCGAATTAGCTGTGGCACCCTGAAAAAAAGGTGCCACAATTTTTGAAGGTGCCACAGTACGGCCGTGTGCCTGTGAAGGATGCCACTATTCGGTGAATACAAACACACACACACACACACACACACACACACACACACACAGACATCACTTCGAAAACCACTTTTTTGGGTCCAGGGGGACCCAAAACGAATATATCCACTCAAAACTCAAACTCGAAAATTTTGACGAAAACAATACTTTCTCCATATACTATGGTATAGGGGGAGAAAGTAAAAAATTAATAATAATTAACTTCAATAATCTTTATTTAAAATATTTCATTAAAACGGGCAAAATAACGTATTGAAACACTATTTCCACGGTTATATTGGCTTAGCTCGTGAAATAAAAAAGCTAAAATATAAAATACGCAGAGTTTGGTGTAGGCTACGATGTTGTTAAATTTTCACAAAAATTGGTGGATTATAAGACTTATCGAACAGTGGTCCATGTGTATATACGGACACGCTTATCTATCGTAGACACAAACATTACTGCACATTACCTCCTATATACGTTGTGAAGATTCCTATTGTAGTATACGTCCTGGTGTTATATTATCACATGTTTCTAGTATTAATTAGTTGTTGATACATTTTGAGTTACTTTGTTTGCTTACGCTGTTCAATACTCATATATAAAATGAAATATAAAATATCTGGTTTTACAATACCTTTATCAGTTCCAAAAGTTTTGGAACTGATAAAGGTATTGTAAAACCAGATATTTTATATATTACAGTTCCGGGGCTACAACAATGAATTTTAAAATGAAATATGTTGAAAATTTCTTAGGCCTACATGTTGAAAATATGTTGAATAAACTGTATCATCAATCTGACACCTTTTTTTCTCCCATTACCTTGTCAACAACCATGGGCAAGAGGTGGGAGTAACTATGATAATGTATAGGGTAAATTACAAAATCTGCAATAACCGTAATTGTTTCAAGAATAGGGGGTTGCACTATTTTGTTTAACTATATAACACATCAATTTTAATCAAAACCGGTTTTTTTTCTAAAACCCGATTGGTTTATATGGTTGTTTAGTAACAAAAATACATAAGTTATCATAACTTTTAAGCCGTATTTTTTACGGAAATGGGATTTGCACCTTTTTGTTCAAAATTTAAAGGACAACATACTAATTTTAATCAAAACCGGCTTTTTCTAAAACTTTTGTTATTTTATGGAGTTTTTATGGGAAAATAACATAAGTTACAAAACTTGTAAACCGTAATGTTTACGGAAATGTAATTTTTACAATTTTGTTCAGAACCTTAAGGACTATAACATACTAAATCTTTATCAAAATCGTCCCGGAAATCTGTTAGTAAATCCGATTTTCCATTATTTTATGGGGTTTTATGGAAAATCACCTTTAAAAATCTAAATAAAAACAAAATAATAACCCCTAGAGATGCTATGGATAAGTACCTGCATAACAAGGTTCATCAAAATTGGACTACAGGTGTGGTCCGTAGCTCTGTACACATCCACTCACACAGCAGACATCACTTCGAAAACCACTTTTTTGGGTTCAGGGGAACCCAAAACGCATACATCCACTCTAAACTGAAACTCGAAAATGTCGACGAAAACAATACATTCTACAAACTTTGTATAGGGGGAGAAAGTAAAAATGTAGATATTTCATAATTCTATATCATGGAATAAGTTCATTTAATTTCATTTACGCAATTAACAACAATATTTCAACTTCGTCTATCTTTATAATATATTACATTTTTTACAAACGGCGTTTTTCGTTTCAGAGAACCCTTAAATGATCTAGAACTTACGATATAACTACTTTCTTCAGAGACATTTTTTTTTTTAAAGTTAACCAACACAAATAAAAATCAAGTAAAATTGTTGATTTCATCAGCTCAAAAATAAAATTGACCATAGTAGTTGTTTTCTAAGTTATTATTATGCGAATTTAGAGAAATAAGATAGTAGGATGACCCAAATAATACAATGTAGTACAAATTTATCGGTTTTTGTATATAGGTTTTCGAGGCTTTGCTCATTTTTTTAAATAAAAGGTAATTAACCTCTAAAAATATTTCGAAGCTTTGAACTCCGAATAAATACATTTACGTAATTAGTGTTAAATAAAACTCTTACTACCAAGATGTGTTGTGGATTCGACTTTTTAGGGTCAGTTAGTTTTTAATATACAGTATGCCTAATGATGTTTTTTTTGTGTTTTTTTCGTAATGAATTAAAAAATATCAATAGAGAAATAAAACAAAACAAGTCTGCGTATAACTTTTTGATCTTTAATAATAAATATAAAAAAAAATATAGTAGTACAGAAAAGTATTTACTACGTTCAACCAAGAGGGACGGTTTCATCAGTTCATTAATTTAATAATGTGTTTCATAAGTTACATAACGACCTTGAAAATACCTCTAGTGAGGACTATGAAGAATATATTACCTGTTCTGTCTGGCCCTGGCTCCAACCACAGCGAAGTTTTGTGTTTCCACAATCAAATTGTATCCTTATATGTTGGAAATGTTACCCAGGAATAGTAATTAATACATTTTTCTATGTATAAAAAAATACACAATAATTTATTAAATGGTTGATTGGAGTAAACAAAAATGCCGAATCAAATCGAGGTTTTTAAACAATATTTACAAAATCCGGCCTTTTTCACTAAAAACGGTATCTATTTTATATGCGAAGAATAAAAAATATAGAATTTAATCCTTACGAGTTTTGTAATTTAAAATGTTTATACGATGAGCAGGTTGATTTCAGCAAACATGAGCTGTACACCATGTTACCTCATCATGATGAGCAGGAACATTTAGAAATGCATTTGAAAAATAACAAATCTATTAAATAAAACCAGTTCCAAATAAAATCTAATACTGCAAAATCTCATTTGATTCCGTCCTCCTAATTTGCGTTTCAGATTCCACAGTTCGACTGTAGGCGCTATCACGGCTCGATGGCCTCAGTTGAATGGCATTAAGTCAGTTAGGGAAATCGCTTGATTGAGGGTTTGGCCGACTTTGAATTCCCTCCCAAGGTCACGGTCCGGTAATGCTAGGCATTACGTGGCCAACACTGATAACGCCGACCTTGACTTTGTTGATAACGCAATAAACGAACCTACCTACGAGGTGACTGCAGAGGATGTTTAATTTGTATAGGAGATTACGCGATCCTAGTGACGTAGGGAAGATCAAATGTATTTGTTTACTTTGAATAAAATACTTATTTATTGAGGCGACCATTAGGACGACATGGTTCTTTCTAACAGTTAACTAAAAGCTGATGTCTGTTACATCAGCAATGTACAATCTGTAAAATTGTAATAAGCGTGAGATAAAATATACGTTTAGTTCATTTTAAACAATTTCAATTTGTAGAAGTGGGTACAGTATTATACTGTCCAAGAATTCGTTAGAAATAATCTCATTGAATAATAGCTGATCTACCAGTGTTTGGCAACAGGATAACCTAGTACAGAAGTATCCGGGAATTTTTAATCTTCTGTGAACAAAATTGACCTTTTACAATAGAAATAATATAAAAACCACTTATTTTATAAAATTCTCTTGGGCTAATGCAACTAAATATGTGAAGTATTAAGATGAATCGTACTATCAAATTTAAATTAAATAAATTTTAATAGTGTACATCATAGCAAACACAGAGGATTTTTGCCATTAAAGCTAAATAAAATACTATTATTTACTTAAAAAGGTACCACCTTTAAACATGCGACTGCCTATTCGGTTAAATAGTTCTTTCGTTGACCGTTGACCCGAAACACAGAAAGAACTAAGTTTATTTTATAATATTGTAAAAGATAATTTCATCGACATAAAACGTTTATTTTTAACAACATTGAACATCCTAACTCACCCTAAATATACTACTAAGATTTATTACACCTGTAGAAAGAGTGCAAAGGATATATTTACTACCATATTTTGGAACAAAAACGGGGTATGACGACCTCACAGACGAAACAGGACAATTTGGCCTAGATAAGTTGCGAGGGAGTTTGTGGACCAGATCGAGTCAGTTTCCAAACATCCTCGTTGACCCGTGGCAAGTCCTGCTGTGAGTGTGACTGAGGTTGTATAACCGAGTACTAGGACAGTCCAGTGGGGGACATGCCACACGCAGCCAGGGTCCTCCGGAGGTAAGCAGTCAATACAATAGTACCAGCCTTCTAGGTAGTCTGTAATAAATGTTATCCATGCGAAACAGTCAACAATAACATAATGATGATCTTTCATAGACAAAAACATGCAAGGTAGGGAGGCCAAGCACCTGCAACTAGTAGCACGAATTTGTAAAGTAATTTACTGTCCTTATTTCGACACTTAAAATGCCATCTTCGGATGGCCACAAAAACATTTGGGGTCTGCACACTGACCAGAAGATGACGTTTTAAATGTTGGAACCAGTGGTCTCATAAAAGACTTTAGGGAATATCAAGAGGCACCAGTTATTACACTTTTTACATCTGTCTGACTTGTTAGAAGGTCGTTGTTTTGACCTTGAAGAAAATGCCTGGATACTTGAGGTTGTGTTATTTTGCACCCGAATTTCACAAACTGATGACTGGAATTACTTTACTTATTTATTGGAGCTTAGAGCATCCAGTAAGCAATCGCCTTTGGACCTTTTTTACTACCTGAAGGTCTTTCTTTATCGGTTCTCCACCATATATCTACTACGCCTCATTGACTCGTACTTGTGAGAAACAATCAAGTTTATTTTTCTGATTGTTGTTTTTTATGTGTGGCCTAATACCCACAATTATATTTTGCAGCTTTATTTGTTTTTTTTTTCACACACTGACATGATGAATAGTTACAGGTCATCAATTTTCATAATCTTGTGACGACAAATTGCTGATAAAGATATAGAGCTTGTCAGTTGTTTTATTTTCGACTCTTCACTTCTGACATCCATAAAGAAAAAGTAGCTTTAAAATAAAGTTAGCTCGATACGCGACTTGATCTTCTTCAAACCGTTCTGCCTCAGCAAAACCGCATAAGTATAGCTTTACAAGGCGACATTTTAATACTATCCTCCTTATATAATCCTCATCTCCTTATATAATAGTATGAAGTTATCTATTCCTCCTTGTTTTTTCTTCTATATTAAATTCTACTTATCTTAATAGCAAACTTAGTCAATAATGGTAGTTTTTTAATCAATAATAATCAACTACATATAAAAATGCATTTCTACGATTTAATAAGTAGTTCCAATCCAACAAATTGCATGATTTTATTTAGCTGTCTGGGTTCTATAAATATATTTCTGTAGCACTAAAACTGTAGTGTAACATCCATAAGGTAAAACCAAGGCCACACTAAAAAAAGTTTTTTTAGTGTGGCCTTGGGTAAAACCTATCAAATCAAGTGATGAACTTAACTGTAAAAAGTACAATTTGCTGATGTAGAATTGTGTTTGCAGATGCGCCTGTGGCCGTGTGCCATGCTGAGCCTGCTGACGTTCTGTTGCTGTGACGCCAATAATTGGAGGTTCGAGTTGAGTCTCAAGAGGTTCGAGCAGATTCGTGACGTCTTGCTCAATGCTGTCGGCAGAACTTCCAACAACCCAGGGTTGCTAAAGAGGGCTGGCAAGCTTAATGTAAATATCCTTGTGATAATCCTAACTAGCATGTATTATCAATGTTTCAATTACATATCATGAATATACTAGTGTTTAAACAAGATTTGCTTATTTATTAGAAGGCACTAGAAAAAAAAATACTGATAGATTAGTTTTATTTGTGATTGCCAATGTACAGAAACTACAGCCTGCAGTAAGTGAAGAGAGACCATTTCCTTGCCAGACCGAGGGGTTCCGTTCCCCGGAGAGACCTGACAGTGTTCACAGACTGCGGCCCGGAGACATAGACGTGGTGGGAGCCCTTGGAGACAGCCTCACTGCTGGCAACGGAGCAGCGGCCTCCACACTGCTGCATGTCTACACGGAGAACAGAGGCATCTCATGGTCTATCGGTGAGAGTAGCAGTATGCAAGAATCGTTGTATAGAATATAGTACTATGAAACATACAAAAACACCGGTGTAATCTTCTAGTGAAACCGTAAACATTATAACACAAGATATGACAGGGAAATCGGAGTTTTTTCCACACTGCAAAGGCTTAAAGCTTAGGATAGTCCTGGTTTATAAGAACTATATATCAAGAACACAAAACAGATGTTAATTTACCATTAAATATTTAGGAATAAGCACTAAGAACCTTACAGTGCTCGCCTTCACGTCTATAATATGTTGCTGGCTCTAAGGCCATCCTGCAGGATACAGGCTACTCCCTTATGGTAAACGTAAATAACTTTAAAATGACAAAAGTAGCATTATATGTTTTAAAAACCATACATTGCCATCACAATGTCAGCAGTCAATGTATAGGATACTTCTTCTGTTGGTTGAATACTAAGTACAAGTCGTAGTTTGAAATTACTCTTTACATCTCTCGTTACGCAGGAGGGCAGGGGACATGGAGAGAGTTCCTGACGCTGCCTAACCTTCTGAAGGAGTTCAACCCCCGTCTAGTCGGCTACTCCCTGAAGGACTCCTTGACTCATCACAGAGCGTCACAGTTCAACGTAGGAGAGGCCGGTGCTATGAGTGACGACCTACCGTACATGGCGGGTCAGCTGATCAAGAGGATCCGCTCTGACCCTAGAGTGGATATCTACAAGGACTGGAAGGTTGGTCACTTACACATTTTTGTGTAACACAATGTTGTGAGCACAATATGTTTGATACAATAATACATTAATTCTTTTCAAAATATAAAATCTCATTTGAACATAAAAAAGGAAAATGTCATACAGTTGATAAGGCTTTTGTAAGCTATATTAATGCACTTCTCTAAACTACAATATGAAAATGGTAGCTCAAACTCATCCCACATGGAAACAATCTCATCAGCAGATTCAATGTTAACTTTTATTGGATGGATTGAGAAAGCGGTTGTAGTATCTATCTTGATTGCAGTCGCTTAACTTTCTTCATTATAGATATATTTGTGTGCTTTTATGTTCACTTTTAAGAAGAAAAAAAAACACATTTTTAACAGTATAAACCTTAACGTGTAACAGTTAAGTATTGAGTGCATTGAATACGAAAGTTACAGACAATGTAAATTGGTATTGTGTAGACTGGGACAACGATATTACTTATATTTATATTAACTGTAAAACACTTGTTAAACATTAAACATATCCGACCACAGATAATGTTGATCAACGAAGAAAGTTTATGTTGTTTCATATTATATCCTTAGCAATATGTCCCCTGAATGTCAGGCGTAATACATATGTTTACTGTTCAGAGGGAACTCCCATAATTCTAAGGGCATAGTAAACATATTTTCTTAATGAAAGTAAAAAAACTATTTTTGATCTACTATACAGTTGATCACGTTGATGATGGGCTCCAATGACTTCTGTCTGGACATTTGCTACATAGACACCAAGATTGCTCCTGAGCGTCATCGCAAGAACCTCATCAAGACATTGGATCTGCTCAAGGAGGCGCTGCCCAGGACTCTGGTACAAATTGTCATCTCACCCAGTAAGTATAGTACAGTACAGTGATAAAATATACTGACGTTACGACGAAAATAATAAGGCTTCTTTTCAAATTTGGGAAGTAGTAGATTTCATCACTAGGGCCATGCATGACTTTTTTCGACCCATGCTCCGGTTTCACAACTGAGGCAAAGCTTATCGTAAATAAGTGAGGGCTAAAATATACTCTTTGCCCATGCGATTAACTATATTTTTCGTAATTGCATCATTATTATTTAACAAACTAAGTTAGGAACACGAAAATACTTTTTCATCACTCCGTAACGAAAGTAACTATTTTCGATAACAGCTGACATCAATGAAAGTAGTCATTTCCCAAGCTCTAATTTAGAGCGAGGGAAAATCGATCAGCTGATTTTCCCTCGCTCTAAATTTACTTTCCCTCGCTCTCAATTAGTTCTCCATTTATTCACTACGCTCGCTAGTGTTTTGTTACGGTTTAATTTAATGATTTGAATCAGCTGTATGTATTTTTAAAAGTTGATTTATTTTCATGTTTAAACAAAATTTATTGAGAAATATACGTAGATTTCCTTTTAGAAGATTTTATTTTATTTTGATGTTCAATCAAATTAATTGAGAAATATAGTTATTTGTGCAACTAGTGAGAAAAGTGAGCAATTGACTCACTCGAGAGAAATCCTTACTCACGAGCCGTAGGCGAGTGAGGAATGGTTTCTCGAGTGAGGCAATTGTACTTTGAACTCGAGTTGCACATTATACTTTTCCTACAGTTACCATAGAACAAATAAATTTGTGAAGAAACATAACCTATTTTTACACAGAAGTGAACTTTTAATATATCATTTAATGTGAAGTGACAAATACAACAGTACAACAGCTGACCAGCTGATTTACAGCCAGTGCTGCCAACGTATTTCGCGCGCATACGACGTTGCCTGCATGTTACGCGCTCACTATTTCGTGCCTTCACGCTGCAAATCTGGAGTGAGACAAAGTAATTAGAGTGAGACAATGTTAACATTGTCTCACTGATGAGCGAATTGGCCACTTTGCTTTCTCAAATCAGTGAGAGAACATGTACATTGTTAGGTAACTGTAGGAAAAAATAGTTGTAATATTACTGAGGTCTGCTATTCTGTGTTTGTATATTTATGCGTCGAGATGAAAATTATCGTTCATAACTCGTACCGAAAGTTATTATCCGGCACTTGCTCCATTATTCCCGTCCTCGGCTTCGCCTCGTACGTGAAAATAGTTCTCACATACTCGGCTTCGCCTCGCACGTGAAATTCGGGTTCCCTGTGTTCGGCTTCGCCTCACACAAAAACTTGAGCGCGCGACGGAAAATGCCACTTTCGGTCCTAGTAATGAAATATACTATCATAAAACTAATTTAAATTAGTTTTCAATTTTGCTAATGAAATTAGACAGCTGTTTGGAAAGCGATTCAATTATTTCGTCTATTACGATTATGTTAGTGTATATCAATATGATAAACTATTGACTAGATGTTGTTCAAATGTTTATTGTGGGGATAAGACAAGTAATTAAAAACACAGACACACAGACACAATTACACAGACAGGTAATTCAGTATTGAATAGAATCATAGAATTCAACCTTTGACTATTTAGTACCCAATAGTCAATGATTTAACCATAAGCTACAACCATTGACTATTGAGTCAAAAGTACAACTAATTCAATCAATCTAGAGAAGATCTGTTAGTTCTGTCCGGTTTTCTGTAGATTTCATGTTTTGTATACAATGTTTCCATTATTTTAGTGTTAGTTTCTCATTATTTGTGTCTCTCTGTTATAAGGCTAGTGGACGAGTTATTGTTTATGATTAGATAGTTTTATTTAGCTAAACGAGTTTTTAAATTACTGAAATAACAAGAAACAAATTGTAAACAAAACACTACATCTACAGAAAACCGGACAGAACTAACAATAAAATTGGCTTCAGCTGTTCATAAGGATGGGAAATCCACTAAGGGACTATGTTGTTTCTATGGTTTACACCAGCTGAATTTTACGCCTTAGGGACTAAAAGGCTTTTTCCTCCCTGGTAGTAAAAGAGCTACTTTAGACAAAAAAAAAACATTCATTTAAACAAACGGCTATTTTTGACGCAGTATGACAAAAAACACTTATCTTGGTAGAAATAATGGTGTAGTGGTAGTAAACGTCTTAGATAAGGATTAAATCTTGGCTCTTTGGCAGGAAGAGGAATACAAAATTACTTACTTCATGAAGCAGCCAAATGCTTTTAAAATCTAAAAATAGAAATTAGATTCAATTTCAAGGTATTGTAAAACTGGTTGTATGTCAAGGCCTATTCGATCCCTAAACTATTTAATAAGGAAGTTTAGGCAACGTTTCTTCTTATACAATTATAGTAGACTAGGGCTATTTTTAAACAACTATAGCAGTGTATAAAACCGGTTTGTTAAAAGAGGTGCTACAAATTGCATCACATCTCAAGGTACTGTAGCTGGTCCTCAAGGTATACTACGGTCTCAGCACTTCCTTAGCAGTTAATTATGTGATGAACCATTAACTTAGTTCATACACCTTGAAACCCCATCCGCCTTCCATATTAGTTATAATAAAACTCTAAGCAATATACGAGAACCGTCTAATTACCTACTAACTGGTAGTATTCTGACTGTAGGAATAATTGCAAAGTTAAATAATGTTCATGAAGTTTTTATACATACCTATGAAGAACAAAAGCAGGGCCTGGGCTTAAAAACAAACCCGCCAACGAGTGTGTTAATCATAACAAACATGTTAAGATGCTAGGTTAATTTTGTTAATACGTTAACATTAGTTAGCTCCTTAAATTATTTTTTATGATTAAATCCGTGGTATCTTTATAAAAAACTCAATTGCAGTTTAGTAGAAGTAATGTGGTCACAGTTTACAATAATGCCATGTTATTTTGGGTAAACCCCAGTCACATTACATGTGCTGAAGGTTCGGCCTCGTTGCGTAATAAATTGTGCTCTGTTACTGCTCTGTTGATGGATATAGCAACTATGTCGAAATGTCAGGTCACGTTATCTAATAACTGTAACAGGTCAAAATGTTAACCATATTTTGGGGATAGGGTTCTTAGCCTTTCAAACGGCTGAAGTCACTGTTGTTTAGTTGGTCTAGAGTCATTTAGACCTCATTACTCATATAATTTTGTTCATCTAAACTACAAAAAAACAAAATTACCAATTTAAAAACCAACTATAAATTCAATTAAACTAATAATGTATTTAACATTAAAACCAATAGATTTAAATGTCACTGTGTTACAGACCTAGGGAAGATCATCACAAAGTTCAAGGGAGTCCGCCCTCTGTGTCAGCTGACCCACAACTTTGAATGTCCGTGTTTGTTCGGTCTCGCCTATCAGCATCGTCAGCGAGAGTTCCTTCAACTCATGGATCTATGGCAACTGGCTGAGTTTAAAGTTGTAAGTATATTTTGAATAAAGTTAGTTGTATACAAAGTCTAAGTTATGACACCCCATTTTAAGTACTATAAGGCCACGAGGATCGATTTATGTTTCAATCCTGATGTTAAAGCTGGTACGTTACATTCGAACGGTAGTTCTTGTAGAGAATCCTTTCAGTAGCTGTAAAATATAGCTGATCTTTTATTCAATTGCTTAATGTTTTTCCACTTTTACATAGTATTGTAAGATGACACAACCTCATTAATGCATAAGTCACATAGAACTGCTAAGGTTTATTTAATATAATTTGGATATATAAAAATGCATTTTTATTGTTGTCCTAAAATGTGTTTATCATGTATTATCCATACATGTACCCATGTTAACGAAGATAGGTTCATTATCTTTAGGTACTTATTTTTACATCAAGAGGGGGCTTAGTACTATAAGAAAATTCATGTGTAGGGCTGCTCTTTTTCCAAATTTACTCATTTGTTTACTTGTTTGCGATTGGGTTATATTATTTAATCTCTCTACTGATTTATCTTAGTGTCAATTGGTCGTGAAGTATTCTTTTACCAAAAAAGGGTTGTACAAGAGAAAAGGTTGTAATCCTAAGTTTTTAACTAGCCGTATGGATTCGTATTAGGGTTAGGAGTCATTTGTGTGTGTAACTTCTAATAATTGTTTTTACATTTCCAGGCTTCGGACCTAAGATATCAAAATAGTGATGATTTCGCCGTGGTCGCACAACCGTTCACGTTCAATATTTCATTCCCCATTAGACGGGATCGGTTAGGAAACATACTAACGGACTTCACCTACTTATCTGAAGATTGTTTCCACTTTAGTCAGAAGGGATATTCAAGAGGTACGTAAGTCTTGTATTACCCTGTTCATTTTTCACTTATCATTCATTGTTCAACTTTAGTATTTATACTATAATTCAGAATTACGAAAAATACCTTAATTCAATGAAAAATCTTGCCTAGAAAAATCAACAATATCTTAATTCATTGGTTACCATTTACAAACTATAAGAGTATCTATCAGTGATAATAAAAATATACATTTAGAGCTGTTTGAGGAATACATAGGCATTGCCTTTTGGACACTGAAGTTGTATCGATAGTCTAAGGTCTTCCAAAAAACAATGACATACCACACGAGGTAAACCTGTGGGCTTACAAAGTTTTAATGAAGCCGTTATCATGAGAGAATTCGGAAACTCGTTGCGTGTTATAAGCCCCGATTGTCTTCTGCATCAGAAAATATCTCTGCCTAAAATCGACCAATAAAACATAGGTACCAAGATTTTAGTTTAACATAAAAGTTGTTGTTGTTTGTTGTATAGGATGTATTGGAATATACTTTTACCGGAACCGGTTTTGTCTGTCACCGTAAAACTGATAACATGCTGTCATTTACATATAATTTGTGGATTTTAACTTCTTTAAATTACAGTTTATGAATGTGTAGTTGAATTTTTTCAAGTTAAAGTATATCTCAAAGAATTTTCACTTTTAAGTAGTTAAAGATAGTTTGATGCTTTTTGCATGACAATAAATGCAATAATACTATGGTTTACGAGTAGGCCTATATAAGGACTAAGCCTCTACTTTTCTGACTAAATTAAACCTATTTTATATAATTTATAGAATTTTGAATTTGCTGGTTGTAGTTGTGAAGCATTTTAAAATCTTAATAACCGATATATATATAATACGCTAAGCCGATTTTTGTAAACAGAACTCCTCCCTCATTTTTGGACCGATTTTAATTATTACAGTGTCAAAAAATGGCCCTAATCTGTAGTTTTGCAAATTTTTGTTTGTTTTATTTATTAGTTTAGGCAGGATCTTCCATCAAAGTTGAGTTTTCTCACATAAGATTAACATGGGGAAATCTAAATATTTAATTGGAAACTTTGTCTCCATTAATTTGAGAGAACGGATGGGCGTAGAAACTTGGTAGAGGTGTCCAAAGAAAGGTCTTGGTATGTAGATGAGTTATCAAAAGAAAAATTAAGTAAATTCCCTTAGGGCTCTGCCCCAGAAGCCTTTAAAGATCCCTCCACAGATTTGTTTACATTTTGGCCATGTGGATAATACTTTTCAATGAAACAGCTGTTAATTTTTAAATTGTATTTTAAACAACACACATTTATTGGGAGTTACTGAATTGTCCAAAAGAAGTATTTGCAATGTTATTTTATGATTTTAAAATTGATTTTCTTCTTTATAATGTCATGTGTTGCAATATAAAGTTCCATTACGAAATCAGTGGAAAATAATTTTATCACAGTAACTCTTACAATTATTTCTTATTGAACTATCTTATATCTATTTTACGGGTTGGTGTCTGCCTTTTTCACCACTTTTGCCTATATTTTATCATATTGTTCTAGACAGATCATCATAGGTTCATGAGATTATTGTCATACATGTTTTCAATCATTGGAAAAATCTTCGATTGTGTAATACAATACAAAATAATAGAAGGGCAGAAGGGCAAGGTGCCCATTTGTGCCGTGTCCATATTTTGTTGATTTAATAGTAGTTTATAGCAACTGGATAAAACATTTTTCAATATTTATGTAGAAATACGTGCATGATTTAGAAAGTCATTAAGCTGGAAAACTGCAATATACTGCAGACTTTTCATAGATGTTACTTTGATGTATTCATTCAGCTTAGTGAAAACATTATTTAGATATGTATTCAAAAAATAACTTGAACTCTTAGAGAGCCTTTGAATGTTATTAGACTAACGAAAAGGGTTGTGCATGTTTACTAGCGCTACTCAGCAACAAAAACCATTTAATTTATCTCTAAAAATATATATTCTTAAAATGCACTGATCAACAGCCTAAAAAAATCTATGTAACTTACCCTCATAGTTACAAAATGCTCAAACTCGCATTGTGACATTCATAATTCAGCTTATATTTCTCCAACAGATAATTCATCTGCCGAAGAATTTTATTGTGCTCTTACCGTGTCTGATAACATCCAAATACAGAAACCTTGCCTAAAATGGTATCAATCCTGACAAATTATTTGCAGTGGCCTATATTACGGAACGTGGCCCACTGGCGTATTCTAGCTTTGACAGTAACCCCACAACCAATTTCTCAAAACTGTGCTAGAGGGTTATTCATTGGCACAGAAGTACTATATGAACTGACGTGACGTGACGAAGGAAAAATCAAACTTACACTGTAACAGATATAACCTACCTTTGAAGTTAGAACGTGTCATTCCAACAAACAGATTTTTTTGTTCAAATACAGTAAAATCATAGATTAATCTGCATTACACTGATGAAATCACGGAAGTGTTTAACTACAAAAGAATTACCAATACGATTTTATACCATTTAAAGGTTCTTCAAAAGGAAGAGATACCAGATAACATACTAATACTACTCCAATGACGTACGGTATGGGAAATATTTTATTTATTGAATGATCAATCATATTTTGGAAACTAACGCAATTAATATCATTATTTTTGCTTTTACACTTTAATCAATGCTAAATGCTCAAAATATGTATAATTTCACTCAATTTATCGCAGTTAGATGAATTAACGTAAGCCTTGAAAGTAACCGTCGATTTCAACGGGTTTCACCTAGTTTTTTATATTTTGCAATACATGTTTGTATAAGGTGTTGACATTGTTTTTAAACGATTATTTTCTCGAACAGCTGTGACGGCGTTATGGAACAACATGTTGGAGCCTATAGGCCAGAAGAGAACCAACTGGGGAATGGAGTTGGAACACTTCCTTTGTCCAACAGAGGACAGACCTTACATATCCACCTTCGCCAACTCTTGACCAAACCCTAGCCTACTTAGTGATTAGTGCAGTGTGAATTCTAAGTCATTTAGCTGTTAAGAGTTATTTATTGCTTTAGTGCTGTATTACTATGTATTTAAGTATTGTATTGTAAGTGATTAATTGTTTACACTCGTTACACAATGTACAAATATACATCTATTTATTATATATTATCTTATTTAATGGCTGTTAAGCTACCTTAATGGTTACGCATAGTTTTACTCAGCTAGGTATAACATTACTCATACAGATATAAAATGTGGACACTTATCAATCACACTCTACAAAACCAGATCACATCTATCTATATATTAATAGGCAAGCATGTTTCTTTAAAACCTTTTTTCTCAGCTCGTGTGCATCGTGGGGTAAATCTACGCATACCGTTAGAAAGCTATTTTCCTGTAGGTGTGCAGAATCCCTTTATAAATTTAAATAGGCTCAAAGATAAGCACAAAAAATGAGTTTAAAAATTTGAAAAAAATAACATGGATCTTATGCGTTGCCATGCTGGTGACGAAATAACAACGAAATATAAACAGAAAATCAAAACAAATGGAAGAAACTCCAATCACATGTTTTATTTGCAGTGTGGGGTGAAAATAGAGAAGTGAGTAAGTTTACATTACATATTTTTGGTCGAGTTTCGACCACTGGACGACCTCTAGTTAATTATAAATTGACAGAGCCTAACGAACAATGGAGATTTTCTGCTAATATCTTCGTGCTTGATGTTGATGATATGACTAATGTGAGTAAAGTTGTTTTATAACACCTTACACCTAATATAAAGTGTACCCTCACCTTAATGTTATTTAAGTAAGGATTTCTACTCACTTCACCAGTGTATTCCAAGCATCAGGTGGAACAAAAAGGCGTGATAATATGAGACATAGTTGGCTATAATCGCAAATTTTGTAATACCCCCACCGCAGCAAACCTGCAGAGTAAGCGAATTCCCATTTACCTGTCTGGATTTATACTAAAATATTCCCTTAAAAGTTTTCAGATGTATTTCCTATTTAAATAACATACATTTTAATAAATACTTATGTTTGCTGCTACAAGAAAGGTATAGAGGTATGTTTTTTATTGAAATGTTGATGGCTTAGTATGAAATGAATAAAATTTTGAAATCTGATTAAACAATATATCCATAAACAAGCAAAAGACAACTGCAAAAAAAATGTGAAATTTTATGTTTATAGAGTCAAAAATAGTAAAAATCCAGTTTTACCCCCACAAAACCCCCATTAACCCCCATTCCCATAGTCCGATCATGCTGAATTTGAACGGAGTGTGTTTTTGACCTCTGCGGACCTCAAAACGAAAAAGTAAATCGGTCCCGAGTCTAGGTCTTACCATGAGACCTACGTTCGCTAATAAAAACATCACCTGATATAGTATTAGGGTTTTTAGGTTTTTTATTAGGTTTTTAGCTTACCTCCACAGGTAAGGTAAGCTAAAAATAATTTATAAATAAAAACCTTTTTTAAAACAAAACGTTTTTAAACGCACTAAAAAGTTGAAAATAATTTATAAATATGTGAAGAGTATAAATACTTGTAAGATTTAAAAAGAAAAAAGTGGGGTGCATGCAGTTGATAATAATACATTAGTTCAATAGGTGAAGGTCATTGTAAATTATCTATTGCATGCACCCCACGTTTTTCGTTATAAATCTTACAAGTATTTATACTCTTCATATATTTATAAATTATTTTCTACTTTTTAGATTTTTATGTGTGTAGATGTTACATCTATTATAAGAATATATATCAGATTAAGACATAGGCATGTGGGAAATATAAGGTTTATTTGAGTTTCTTTTCATAATTATGTATTAGATTGAATGTATGGCCTACCTACTAACTATAAATACATCATTTTTTTATTGTTAACTTTATAGAATACTAAATAAATAACTATTGATTATTAACAAACACCTTTATATCTGTAATCAGATTGTTTATCTTTATTTTGAAATGTTTGTTTGTGTAAAGAATCTCTTGGGAGGGTATTTACTCAGGGGAGGTATAAAAGAGGCTACGATGACAGCGAGGGCTTCTTATTAGCTGAGGGAACGCCATTACCGTAACAAAACTTTCGATTGCCATCGGGCCTCGGTGGTCTAATGGTTAGCGTGCCGGGCTGATATACTGTAGGTCCCGGGTTCGAATCCCGCTGGAACCATTAACTTTTTGTCCAAGATTTTTTTTATTATCAGCAAGTTTGGTTGGTTTGGTTTGGTTATTACAGTTTAATTTTATAATTAAGTCACTAAAAAATTTTAATTGAGCAATTTCTAGTTTTATTTAATAAACAGAATTATTTTTCCGACTACTAAACTCTTGTTATATTATTTCTTTATCAGCAAGTTTGGTTAGTTCGGTTAGGTTATGATAGTTTAATTTTATAATTAAAAAATAGTAAAATTGAATTTGAGGCATTTATAATTTTATTTTATGAGCAGAACTATTTTTGCGATTAGTAAACCTTCATTGCCAAAGTGCTACTACAGCGCTGTTCACGGAGGAATTTTGAACTAAATGCCTCATTTGTACCTCCCCTAAGTCAGACCCCTCTTGGGAGCATAACCTGTACCTCTTAACCTCTGCTTTTCGAACTGTCAAATTTAAATATTTACAGCTGACTGATTTTTTTTTTTATTTATTTATTTACTTTACAATCTGTTCTATTATATATTGAACAATAAGTAAATCTATATATCTAATTCCGTAAGCCCAAAATTTTACAATGAAATTGTGAGCGAACTGGAGGCCGTAGAAAGCTGGGAGGGGTCTCATTTTAAAGGTCTGGGCATGAAGTTTTGGGGAAAAATACTCATTTTTCTTACTTATGCACCAAAAGGTTATTACAGGATAAAATAAATCACATTTAAATAGCATGGGAATCCAGGTCATGTCCGATTTGTTTACTTTAAAACATGTGGTTTAGATTTATTTAAAGCATATGGTAATATCATTGACTATTGGCTACAAAAGTTGTATTAATAGTGTTAAAGGTAGTATGTAATATATGTATTGTATGTAACTATAGTGCATTTGAAAGTAAACATGCGTGCAAATGAAAATGAAACAGCATTTTGTGATTGGCTTCTACGCTTATATTAGGTAATGGAATCTTAGAGAGCAATAGGGCAACACCGGCAATTGACATTCCAGATATAGCCCAGTAACTTAAGTAAAAAATCAAGGCCAACAAAGACATGAAAGATGTAAAGCTGATTTTTTGCATGGTGATAGTGTATGATAGGAAGGGTGTTTTCTGAAAGTTCCCCGGATTTCCCCCCCTTGCTTCCCCTTAAACCCCCCCTCCCCCAAAACACCAGGTTGAAAGTGTAGTGTTTTACTAAATCACCTATATCTTTTGATGTAAACAAGCTATCAGCATATTTGTTTTTTCTTTGAACTCCCCGTTAAATTTACTTTAATAAAATAACCTTACATGTAGCATTATCTCTATTGGGTGGGTTTATATCTGTGATATAACCAAAAAAAATTTTTTTTTTTAACATAAAATTGTAGATTAGGTCAAACCCCGGTTTTTGCAGTAGGTCGTACGTCAATGTGTTTGAAACAAAACTTTTTACCTATTTTATGAGCTTTCCAAAAATGTATAACAATATATATTTTAATTTAAGTTGTTACCGAATGAAGCTATTTAAATCCATGCTTCACTTAGTGCACTTAGTGCATCATTCCAAATTGTTCAGTAAATATTACTAAATGATTACTTTTTATTTATTTATTGTTTACATACCCTGTGTGAATGTTTAACAAGCAAAATAAGAACACTCAATTACAAAATTAGTAAGAAAATAAGTACTCACAAGAATTAAAAATGAAGTAATCGGTAGTTATAAGAAAAGGCAAATATTTGCTCAATAGGTTTATTTAATTAGCCTACAGTTAAAAAAAACACTTAAGTAAGACATAAACAATACAGTACATATCAACTTTCTTTTCCCTCATCATCGTCAGTTCCTTCGTCAATGAAGGGTGGGAGTGAATTTATACAATCATTTATACAATCAATTTAGTTGTACAAAGTAAAAAAAAAAACAATTTAGTATTTTTTCACCACTTAAAATTTGTAGATCACTTAGCTTATTACCAATAACTTTTAAATGGAGGGAAAATCTACCAAAGTGGATGTGATATTCTGAAAGAGAATACAAATTACTAAAAAAAACTACTATGCAAGACTATGCATTTTTTGAAAATACTTAATAAAGGCAGCCAAAAGCTGGCTACAAATAGAAACTTGAAAACAGAAACTTGAAAAAAGAAACTTTCACCACAAATATTTGATAAAATCACATTTTCATAATAATTTGCAAATCTAAATGAATTAGGCTTTCCAATGACCCAATAATTAACAAAATCGGTCTAGTAGAAGTCTAGATTTAGTTGTACAAAGTTTAACGAAAATATCCCTTACTCAGTATTTTATCATTACTATAAATTCAGAGGTTGCTTAGCCTTTTAGCAAATAACTTTTAAATTGTGAGGAAATCCACCAGAGTGGAAGGTGATATTCTGAAAGATAATAAAATTTCCTACAAATTGGTACCATATAATTTTTGGAAATACTCAAAATAAGTAGCCAAAAGTCGCACCCAAATAAAACGTGTAAAAAACACAGTTTTCAATGCATTTCTTATGGAAAACATTTTTTTTATATTTTTCACCATAAATCATAACAAAAAAAACTTTCATAATTATTTTCAAACTTAAATGACACACATTTGAGCTTTCCGACGACACAATACTGTAATTAATAAAATCGGTCTAGTAGAACTCTAGATTTAGTTGTACAAATATTTTTAAAACTGAATTATACAGGGTTAGTAAAAAGTGTGGAGACCCCCTGTTATTTTTTTAACGGCCCATACTAGAAAAACTAAACTGGGCACACCTTTATGGCATGTTATGAAGTACTTTTTGGACATAACCACCACTTGGTGTACATCCCCAAAATGGGGGATTTTGGGGGAAACTCAAACAACCCTTTAAAAACAACATTTTAAATGTTAAGCCCCATTGAGTAACTCCTCATTTTGAAGGTCCTGGTCGAAGAAAACTAACAACGCAAACTAGAGGTTTCTATCTCAATCCAGTAAAAAATGGAAGCTGATTGAAATCTGAAATAACTTGCAATTTAATATTTAATTGGCTGCCATATTTTACTGTGTTAAGATAGAGACCTCTAGTTTGCGTTGTTAGTTTTCTTTTATTATGATTTTCAAAATGAGGGGTCACTCGATGGGGCTTATCATTTAAAGTTTTTGAGTTTCACCCAAAATCCCCCATTTTGGGATTGGTAACCAAGTGGCTATTAGGCTTAAAAAGTACTTCATAACATGCCAAAAAGGTGTGTAGAGTTTAGTTTTCCTAGTGTGAGCCGTTACAAAATTTACAGGGGTCTCCAGACTTGAAAAGCTGTAAGTTAAATTTAACTTCTGAGATTTTCAATTGGCTGCCATTTTTTACTGATTGAGGTAGATACCTCTAATTTGCGTTGTTGGCTTTCTTTTACCAGGACCTTCAAAATGAGGGTCACTCGATGGGGCTTAAAATTAGAAATTTTGGAGTTTCCCCCAAAATCCCCCATTTTGGGGATGATCACCAAGTGGCGGTTATTCCCAAAAAGTACTTCATAACATGACATAAAGGTGTGCCGAGTTTAGTTTTTTTTTTTAGTATGGGCCGTTAAAAAAATTAATAGGGGGTCTCCACACTTTTTACTAACCCTGTATATAGAATAGATATTTAATGGACAAGTTGGAATGGTGCGCTTTGTGGCGGTTTGAAGCATGGATTTAAATGGCTTCATTCGGTAACAATTTAAACTAAAATATATATTTTTTTACATTTTTGGAAAGCTCATCAAATAGGTAAAAAGTGTTGTTACATTGACATACTACCTACTGCAAAACCGACGTTTGGCCTAATCTACAACTTCACGTTTTGAATAAAATAATATTTATCTTGTATCACATATAAAGTCCCACCCAATAGAGATAATGCTACGTGTAAGGTCATTTTATTAAAGTAAATTTAACGGGGAGTTCAAAGAAAAAACAATTATGCTTATGGCTCGTTTACATCAAAAGATATAGGTAATTTAGTAAAACACAACACATTTAACCTGGTGTTTCGGGGTTGGGGGGGATTAGGGGGAAGCAAGGGGGGGGAAATTCGGGGAACTTTCAGAAAACACCCTTCCCATTATATACCATCACCATGCAAAAAATCAGCTTTACATCTTTCATGTCTAGGTTCTTACCTAAAGTGACTGGGCTAATAACTTTGTTCTCTCTGATTGTGCAATTGTTTATGGCAACTCAATATATCCAGAAAATATTCAAAACTACTCCAATCAAATAATTGTATGTCCTTTAAATGAACATTGTGATAATTTAAATGAAGAAGTATTAAAAATCTACTACAGTAATTATGAAGTAGTTTCAGAAGACCCTACAGAGAGGTTAAACATACCAATTGAGTTTATAAATTCAATTACACCATCTGGAATGCCACTACACAAATTAGTTTTAAAAGTTGGTTCAATAGTGATGCTCATAAGAAATAGGGTCTGGATTAGTTAATGGAGTACGATTGGTTGTGTTGGGTATGTCTGAAAAAAGTGTAAAGTTAGTAGTAATTACTGGAGTAGGGAAAGGGAACATATTTTTCATGCCAAAAATAAAACTAATATCTACAGATCCTAATATGCCCTTTAAATTTACAAAGGATTCAATTCCCATTGCGATTATCTTTCACCATTACTATAAATAAAGCGCAAGGCCAAACCTTCCCAAAAGTTGGAATTTATTTGAAAAAAAAAACACTGTTTACCCATGGTCAACTTTATGTTGCTTTTAGCCGGGTAAAGCGGCCAGATGACGTTAAAATAGAAATAGAAACAAATAAAGACCAAGGAATGGACCAAAATGGATACTACACAACAAATTTTGTTTTCAGAGAGATTTTGTTACAGAATTAGTATTTTACAATTTGGAAGATGACATTATCTCTATGTGTTGTGTTTTTCTAAGTGAATTTGTCTATATAAAAAAAATGTATATATATTTAATTAATAGTGAAGATTATTGAAAATGTTCTTTTGCTGTATTATGATTAGAAAATTTATGTTACAAACCCACCACATGAAGAGTCCTTTTGAATTTTTATCCTAAACAGAGCAGACATAAAAATGAATTATGCAGGTATGTGATAACTGTTATACATTATTATAATATACAAAAAATTTAAACGATAATTCAAGGTAGGGTACGGTAACCCATGAGACAAATAATTTGTACAAAATAATTATGAGAATATATTACATATACTGTATATAGGGGCTATTGCCCCTACAAGCCACTAGTACTATGTAATACGAAAAATTGACTTTGGAACATTAAAAATAGCTGTTAAGCACTCTCAACAACAAATTTTTCAATAAAAACACTTTACAAAAATCTGTAGGGCAGGTCGAGAATTGATGGCCTCTTAAGTCTGTAAATTGTATCCATGTTGTTTAATAAGTTAAGAGCTAAATGATTTTGATGAGATTCCAATTTCGTAATATATCGTTCACTTATGGTCATGATTTCGTCCTTAACTGTAGGCATCTTAAGGTCTTGATGTAGTGTCCTATTGCTGACATACCATGGTGCATTTGTTATCTTCCTCAGCATTGTCGATTGGTATCTTTGGAGAATTTCTATATTAGAAGTACTCGCTGAGCCCCATAGTTGCACTCCATATGTCCAGATTGGTTTCAATATAGTTTTATATAGCAATAATTTATTTTCTAGACTAAGTTTTGATTTTCTTCCGATGAGCCAATTTAACTGATTAGATTTTAAATTTGGTTGTTGCCGTTTTCTCCAAATGTGTGTTTTCCAAGTTAACTTCCTATCTAAATGGATACCTAAGTATTTAACCTCAGTTACTTCGGGAAGTTGGGTGTTGTTTATTGTGACAGGAGGACAAGAATTTTGATTTAGAGTAAAAGTAATGTGGACAGATTTAGCTGACTTAAATCAATTGATATATTTACATTTTTTCAAAATGTAAACAAGAAAAATTTGGAAACCCATGGGACGTAGGTCAAGGGAAATATGAAAATTAAATGATATAATATTGCATTGTCATCCATTTGTGAGCTATGTTTCAAATTTCAAGTCTCTAGCTCATTGGGAGCTTCGTTTAAAGTTTATAACAAAATTTGTAGGAAAGCGAGCTAATAAAAACAAGCCCATGGGGTGTAGCCCAAGGGGAATATGAAAATTAAATGATATAATATTGCATTGTCATCCATTTGTGAGCTATGTTTCAAGTTTCAAGGCTCTAGCTCATCGGGAAGTTAGTATAAAATTGATTGCAAAATTTTTACCGGACAAGAAAGCGTGCTAATAAAAACGTTTTAAAAACAATAAACTAAGTTATTGCATTCACGCAATCAATATCGTGTGTTCTTGTACATTAGTTTTATATTCTAGGGAACACAAAGCAGCTTAAAAAATATATTACAACCGATTAAATTTATCATTTTTGGCCATAAGTATGTTATAATACCCCCGCCGCAGCAAACCTGCAGACTTAGCGAATTTCCATCTGCCTGATTAGATTTAAACTAAATTGTCTCCTTAAAAATATCACATTTATTCCCTATTTAAACAGAATTAGTTTAATGAGTACTTAGGTTTGCTGCAACAGGGAGGGTAAACAAGTTTTTTTAAATGTAAAATATTAAAAGGTACTATGGTTTAGTAAGAAATTAATGTATTTTCCAAATTTGATCAAAATATGTTCATAAACAAGCAAACTACAACAGTTGACTTATTCTCCATAAGAATAACATGGGAATTTTAAAATTACAATTTTTTTGAATTTTCTCCGTAACAATTAGGCGCATAATAACGCTTCAATATACTAAATTATTTGTTTTTTTAAGCTCTACAAAATGGTTTAAAAAGAAATTGTGAAATTTTGTGTTTTTAGGGTCAAAAATGGGTAAAACCTATTTTTACCCCATAAAACCCCCCATAAACCCCCGTTCCCATAGTCCGATCATGCTGGTTCGCGAACTCATTCAAGTTTATCCTGCCTTACACCTTCAAACCAAATTTTATCAAAATCGGACAAAAATTACTCAAGTTATCGTGCGGATGGACACACACACATATATATATATATATAAAAATTTGAAGGAATGGTGTTTTTGGCCTTTGGGGACATCAAAATGAAAAAGTAAATCGGTCTCGGGCTTAGGTCTTACCATGAGACCTACGGTAATAGCTACTTCCCTATAGGGAAAATTCGCTAAAAACATTCAATTGATGGGAAATTCAATTTACTTTTGAGCTATTTTATTTAGGGTAAACTAAAGGGAGTTAGTACTTACTAAGAGGATTGTTCATCCATGATTAAAACTTTCCACTGTAAAGTCGATTACGTGGTACCTTGTTTTTCCGAAAAACGTGTACTTTTACAACCAAATGTGTGACATTCCCACATAGATGATTCGGTAAATTTTGAAAAGTTATTAACGCCGGTGATTTTACAGTGTGCCAGTACAAATTCACTCTCTGAGTGCACAAGGAAAGTACAAAGAGGAATAGACGGTTAAATAGCAATCGTATATTTAAAAATCATTATAACACTGAATGTAAAATTTATAAATTCCAATAATCCACAAAGCTTCGAGTCTTACTTAAAATTTAAAAACTAACACTTGTAAATAACACTTATAATTTAAACCACAGCACCAAACATAACGAGTAATCTCTATACAAACCAGGTTTTAGAAAGACCTATCTCCAATTGTGAATATTAACAGTACACGGTGACAATTTAACGAATGTATAAATAGACGTATCACGTGGACGATAACAAATTGACCTGCTCGGTTGTTAGAGATGCTCAAAGCTCAGTTGAGCATGCAGGACTCGTAGGTGGGGATCATGTACTTGATGTTGATGAAGGCATCTTCACCTCCGTACCTCTCCAGGACCTCCAGAGTCTCCTGCACCATGTCTCCGATGTTCTCTCTCTTCTGCTGGCTGTAGTCGATGCCATCCCCACAGTTAACTGTCACGCCAACAATACAGGAGTTACAACGGTCAATGGTGATGTAAGAATGGAGGGTAAAGTTATTGGCACTTCTGCCACGTACGATGAATGAACTTTGTGGGCTTTACTTAACTTTGTGTTCTATGTACTCGTATTAAGGATTAATCAAATATGATAACACACGTTACATCACGTATACACAAATTATGAGGACCTACCAAGTCCAGGATAAAATGTTAAAAAAAGATTAGCCAAATAAATTTATCAGTCGGCAAAATATTGTATCCGCCTTTCCCTGCCTTAGTCCAAATTTCCCATCAAGAAAACGCTGACTAGTTTCGGACGAGTTTCGTTGCAAGCGCAACATTATCAAATCTTGAAAAACGTCAACTCATTGAAATAAATAACATATAACACGGACGTAAAAATTAATAAACAACGATAACGCTATCTTATCTCGATCTTATCTAACAATCTCCACGACGTCAGTAGACCCGTCAGCAGTTTGAGTCTACTGCCTACGCTAGGGTTAAGATAGTGTTATCGTTGTCCATTTATTTTTTACGTCCGTGTTTTGTGTATATGTTTATTTATTTCGATACGTTGACTTGTTGCAAGTAAAGATTTAACTATGTTGTGCTTGCAACGAAACTAGTCAGCATTCTCTTGATGGAAAATTTGGACTACAGACAGAGGAAAGATAGCCTATTTTTCATTAAAATAGTCCAAGGGGGGGGGGGGGGGTAGTAACTGTTCACCATCAACTTTACCCCACCAACAAATATGCCATTTGATGACAGTGTCACTAAGCTGCAGGTATTTTTTAATTAAAAAAACAACGTAATTAAATTTTACCACTACAGATATCCTGGGCTGATCTTGAAATAAAAATTTTTAACTGAAAGTTAGATATCTCGATAGTTTATGTAAAATTTGAGAGACTATCGTTTGAAATCTTCTTTCGTTTAGTTAAAACATTTGGTTTACAAGATAGGAAACAGTATGATTGTACATAAAAGAATTCAAGACTATTTGTAAAATGTACTCACCGTTCATATCCTTGTATACGTTGAGCGCAGGTAGTATCTGCCTGTAGTACGGCACCAGCGCCTCGCCCACCATGTCTGCAGACATTACTAGATGCTGCAGCACCTTCAGCGTAGTGCAGATCACCTCGGAGTTCTTGGTGTTTAGCGCGTCTGGAGCGAACGAATTACATACAAGAACCTGTCTAAAATTTCTATTGATGTGTATGCTAAAAAACTACATTTATCTGAGTAAATGAAATTCATTTGGACCAGCACTTGTCAAACTTTTCACAAAATCTAATATCTAAGAACACATTTATCATCACACAATAAATTGTGTAACTGTTACGAATATGTTGTCAACACAGTTAAGATGGACGCAAACTCAGATTAGTATTATACATTTTCGTAATTTCTTTTATGAACAAGTTTGTATCGTTATAATTAATTCAACCAACGTCCTACTAAACCAACATCCAATAAACCATGGACTGATGTAGTTTAGGTTGTAAAGTTATAGAAGTGATTTTTTTCAAAACAGATATTATAAGAAAACACATTAATAATACACAAAAGACTAAGAACACAATGTATAGTGCAATGGCTTACAGCTACAACTGCCACGATCAGGGCGGCAGATGAGAGTCACGTGTGATAATTTGTAGCTGTTCGAAAGTATCCAACACACCAAAAAATGATAACCAAACAAATATATTTATAGTATATATTATAACACTTAGTAATTAGCCCAAGAAATAAATATTTTTGTTACAAATAACCACTTAACATTATGTGTAAAATGATTGCAAACTCACTTTTGATGGGTATGATGAGCTGCGGTATGACGGGTAGGATCTTGTTGCGTCCATGGACCAGCATGTCGTGGATACCTTGTCTGGCGAAGAACTTGTAGGGATGTTCTGTCTCACACAGACCATCGAAGAACACGGGCAGGTAATGGTGGAAGTTGAGGCTCTCTATGGGTTGCTACCATTAAAAAGGAATAGTTTAAAAAAATAGTGATAGCATTTGTGCAGTTCTCATTACATTTCTTCAACCATTTTAAAACACCTGGGTTTACTGAACCAGCCCCACGACAAACAAAGCCAATACAGCAACACATTTCACAACGGAATGCCAACATGAGGAAGATTGTATCAAAGGAGAAGCTAGACAATGGAAATTATAATCAAAGTTAGTAAACCAAAATTTATAAATCATCTATAGATATTGAAGAATCAAACTATATTGAAATCTGAATCACGAGCAGACATGTGGCACGTTAACTGTAAATGTACGGTATCCAACGGTTTTAGGGATTCGGTTCTTTATTTTTGTAGCCCAAGGGAACTTGCTCCATGTTTTATTTGGTATCAAATGTGTTAATCATATATAATGTCAGAATATTAGGCCTAATTTGTTACTTCAAACGATGAATTATTATCTAGACTATTGTTCTAATCCACCTTCGTTTTGAAATGTCCGGTACACATTACAATATGAGCAGATAATCGTATTTTCGAGCAAGGTAACTGTTGCTTACCCTCCAAGCGATCTTGTGTCCGGAGCTGGAGGACTCCATGGAGATGGGGAAGTCCCCTCGGATGTAGAACCTCTTGAAGGCAGTGTTGCCAGCTGTGTGCCTCACCCTGTCTTCTGGCTTGGGAGGCTTCTCCACCACCACGCCCCTCTGGTACGACTGTATAGAAAAGGCGGGAACAACCCTCGGCTTCGGAGCTGGCTTCCTTAGGCTCTCCCTTTCAATAAGTAAAGAGAAATTGACTAACATTTGACATTATGACAATTAAATTAGTTCTAAATACCATGATTGGACATGCTGCGTTTGAAGTAGGCCTATTTACAATTAAATTGGTCAGTAGATTTTTTACGAATCCATTTCATGCAGTCGTGCAAATTTTTTAGTGTAAATTATGCCATCCGATTTCGTATACTGTAATTCATAGTAACAGTTATATTAACAACTAATTAAAATAATTCTAAAGTATACAGTTATCAGTTTGTATGACATCATCTATTTTGAGTTAATACTCTACGATTCTGACCATAATAAATACATTATACAAATGGTTATCCTACACTTTAGGTTGTAAACTTAAGCCTCATTATGTCATCTTTTTTAGTTGAATTCATAAATACTGTAATGTTAATTAATTGACAAACACTTATTTTTTTTTTTTTTTTTTTTTTTTTTTTTTAGGGAGAGGAGGGAAAATGCTTTTACGCACACAGGTAGCCAGCCTGTAGTGTGAGACTCCTGAAATTATCAGACTACTCACTAAAAAACCCCCTCTACTCTGTTGGACACAGACCTGGAATTGTTTGTCACATTACTTCAAGTCAGGCCAACATGTGACCTAAGCCCTCAGGGCTCGCACCGTTTCTGGCATTTTGATTCTTTATAACCTACACCGCATCCCGGTCAAGGTCGATCTTCTTGGCGCGGAGGATACCCTGGATATAATGTGACACACAGGTCCAATTGTCCTCACCCTCCGTCATAATCGGTATGACCGTGTCCACCGACAGCAGCCCTATTAACTGTTGAGCCTCCAGGCGGGGCCTTTCCCAGCGCTGGCAGTGGAAAAATGTATGTTCCACGTCATCGAGAATGCCTGGGCAGTATATGCAGTCGGGAGACACGGCTTTGCCCATCCTGAACAGGTACGACCGGAAAAAGCCGTGTCCCGTCAGAAATTGGGTGAGGTAAAAGTCCACCTCTCCGTACCGCCGATCAACCCAAGGTTGGACTTGCTGTATCAGTCGCCTGGTCCAGAGTCCCCGTGTCTCCTGTTCCCAGCCCTCCTGCCACAGCTGGTAGGTGCGGGTGCGTTCCTCTGTTCGTGCCTCGTCCTCCCCACGGCGTCGGTAAATTGCCTTTCTCTCCGCCGCCAAAAGTTTGACGGGGATGACTCCAGCAATCACCAGGACGGCGGGCTCGGACACTGTTCGGTAGGCAGATGCTACCCTCAGTGCTGCCTGACGCTGCACTCGGGCGAGCCGCATCCTGTATGCCTCCTTATTTAGTGCGTCTGCCCACACCTCCGCACCGTACAAGAGTACGGACTGGACCGAAGACATTAACAGCCTTCTACGACTGGACCGAGGCCCTCCGACATTGGCCATCAACCGGCTAAGAGAAGAAATCACCCTAGCGGCCTTGTCCGCTGTTCGGAAGATCTGATCCCGCCAGCTAAGCTTGCTGTCTACCATGACCCCAAGATACTTGGCAGAACGAACCGTTTGAACCTCGACGGCTCCCACCCTCAACGGCACGATGGTGTCAATCCGTTTTTTTGTCAAAATCACGATCTCGGTTTTGCTCAGAGCAAGTGAGAGACCGTGGTCTGCCATCCATGCGTTTATGGTACGCATAACTCGGTTTAGCTTTAGCTGAGCCAGCTCAACGCTACGTGCAGCTATTGGACAAACACTTATTGGAGATAAACTATATACAAGCATTGTTCTTATAGTATATATTTACAGTATTATAGCCTAACGTTGCGTAGTTTTAATAGTCCACTTTTCTTAATTCAAACAGTGTAGGTAATATATTGGCATTGACATCATACATTGAAAATGTAAACCTAAACACTTTAACCTACTTAACGAAGAAGAATGTAAACAGAAGACAAGACGTCAACAATATTAGCTTACCGTACCTGAAAGCTCTTCCTGAAACGTACTCTCCTTCAACACCCATAATTTATGAGACAAACGCGACACAAATAGCGGAATATTACTTAAAATAAAGTCATTGAAAGTTTGTGGATTCCTGAGAGCGTGGCTTGAATGTCTCGCGGTTCGTGACTGAACACTGGGATGTCATGAAACTATCTGGAGTCTCTAGGCAACAAGTAAACAGAGTTGAATCGATGCAAACTGCACAGCTGACTTGAGGTTTACATGTGGCATAGGAATGTTCACTTACTACGGCGAGACAGTGGCGATTTGTGTCAACACAAAATCAAAATAGAACACAGATAGGTCACAGTTTCAAAGTGATGACGTCAACTGCTCTAAACCAAATTCATTTTCTCGATTCATGGGATTATTCTGTTTACAAATAAACAATATATAATTATTATTGACGAAATTTGGCGTTAACTAAATATTTGTATATTTTGTTTGCATTTCATCACAATAGGTTTGAACAATTGATTAGTTTGTAAACGATGGCACCTGAGGGTGATTGTGGAAATATCCGTGTTACAATTAGTGCAGTACGGTACGGTAACGATGATTTAAACTTCATTAAAATGGTTGGATAAAAGCGAGGTTATGATTCTGAATTGCAGTGGTTACGTTGATTTACAATGAATGTTCTAGAACGCTGAACCTTATTATAAAAGGGAAGAGGTTACATCCTGCCTAAGACCTATTTTACGTGACATATAACTTCACCCAAAACTTTTTGTTGCAATATACAAATGATAAATCTCGGTAAGTTAATCTGTAAAAGATAGATCAATTAAAATCTGTATATAATACTGCACGTTGAATGAAAAAAAAACTCATAGACTGGTCCATCGGTCCCCGGTAGTTAAAGGTATGTTGCAAGAATTAGAACAAATCAATAGTTACAACAATTCCTTACGGATCCTTTCATGTGGTCTTCAATATTTGGGGCTGCTTAATACATATTACCAGTAAAACACTTCACTATAATGACCAAGCTAAACCATAGATTTGACATATTTCCTGCATTAAGGAAGTATGTTAAATCTATGGTTTAGCTTGGCCTGGTCAATCCCTTGCCTTCTAGATCTGTTAGCCTCATGAGAGAAATCGCATTACATATTAGTCTGGAGTTATGTGTATAATGTGTTGTTATCCACTTTTTTATTCCTTTTTATTTCACTGCTTTATGGACTACGTATGTGGACAGCTTAATCGTCCGCACTAGTGAATACTACGACTATCTGATAATTAGACCAATTAGTTAATACTAAGGCATAAATGTGGATCGGATTCCACTAAAAATGTAGGTCCCTTAGTTGCCATTAGCTGTGTGGGCTATTAATTAACAGCTGTGTCAAAGGAATATGTCGGCCTTATTAATTAACAAGACCACAAGATCGCGCCACTCATCTCCTTTCATACTTGGCTTAAAATACCTACTTTGTATGGTCGCCATTTCATTGAAAAGTACAAAGTAAAGTAAAGTATTATCCTATACAGTAAACATGAACCACATTTGTCCGATGATCCTTGAGGTACCAGAGAGGGACTGTTGCATGTCTCGTGCCCACATGCAACCCAAAATGCACTAGTACAACTTACATGCCGCATTTAGAGTAGACATTGCACGAACCTAAATAACCTATAAACTTTATATTATTTTTGTTCCACTGCAAAATCAATGAAAACTATTCTTCTATTCTAGACGTTCCATTTGTGAGACCACATAATTTATACCCACTTGTTATACTACCCTACGTTTCAAAGTTTCCAAAATATTATAATTGAGTTATATTTGTACTCCAAATCAGTTCATTTGATAAAAATTCAATGCTAAAATATTTAAAAATATCCAACAAGAAAACAAAGAAAATTATAGTTTAGAATCACATCACATTACACGTTATTTGATGTAAAAACCTAAAACCTTAAAATATTATTCAATGTGGCTAATACAACTGTTCATTTTGCACAGTACTTATTTATTTCTCTAAAGTTTAATTGTATTTAATATATAGATAACAACAACCAAAGCAAACAGAGAGCCTTTTTTTAGACAAATATAATGGTGTACAGGCATATCCATCTTGACAAATAAATAATTTGATTCTTAGTTTGTTAACATTTTTAAATAATTTGTTTTACATTTAGAACTTTTTAGAGACTTATGCCTCTACATGCTCTTATACTTATACTTATACTTTTATGCCTTATACTTATGCTACATGATTAGGAGTGTACCATTAATCATGATTAAAATATAAAATCTAAAAAAAGAAAAAAATAGGAGCAACAACAAATGATTAAACTTAGCTTATATTATAATTTTTCTGTTTTTCTAAATTAGGGCTTGGTAAACAACAATTTTCTGACAGCTGTCATCAATGCTTTTTGGTGGTTCGAAACTAGACCAAGCTGTCTTTGATAATTGGACTTTAAAGAGAAAATCACGTATAACATTTTTCCCAAAATCGCTTCGTTAACCAGATATCCACCGTTTTGTATTTTTTACATAAACATTTTTATCCTTGATATTTTTTTAACCGATCTTTAAACAACTTGGTATGTATGGTAGAAGAGACCCATGTTAGAAAAAAAATCATCTTGATTCAACTTAAAATTTCAAAATTGCGGCCATTTTTAGTTGTAAAAATGGAGTAGAATAAGGCTAAAAATCTAAAAACCGTAACTAAAATCGTAATATTTCAGCTATTTCTTATTTGATCTTTTTAAATTGGTATCGTTTGATTTAGAATAAAACATTCTAAATGAAAGTGTAGCAGATGTTGGTTCATAAAATCAGCCGTTTTTAAGTCATTTAAGTTTAAAAAATTAAAAGCCACTTTAAAAAAATTTTTTTGTTGAATCAAGATATTTTTTTTCTAAAATGGTTCTTTTTTATCTTAACATACATACCGAGTCTTATAAAGATCAGTTGAAAAAGTCCGAAGATAAAAATGTTTATGTAAAAAATAAGCGATTTTAGAAAAATTTTTATACTAGATTCTCTCTTGATTTTTTTGACCCAAGGAATCACTGGTAAAATATGTCCCCACCTTTTTTGAAGATCCTGTATAAATGCAAAGAGAAAAATATTTTTGAAATGTTATACTGTATTGTATTTTCCAACTTGCACAGATTTGTGTCAGTAGTGGTTTATACAACGCCTTCAGTTTTCAAACCTTTTCTGAACACTTGCCTGTATTGCATGTGATTGCCAAAGTTTGAAGGCAGTACGGACGTTACGGATTGACCCTACAGTCGCTTTTACATCGTTTGGATGCACAATTATAAAAAATGTACATGATAAAATGTATAAACATTAGGAGTTAACTGTGTAGGTTTCCAAAGTAAACTATATTTAATTTTCAATTATCAAATAGTCTACTTTACAGAATAAGCCTTCAATACAGCATCGAGGATTCTAACACATAGATGTACGAGTTTGTGTTATGTTGAATCAGATTCTGAAGGCTCAAAATATTGTAGCATGTCTTTCTGTTTATAAGGAAGTGTCCAAAATTACGGTGTTTTATGTCTATCTGCATGTTGATCATTGATTTAAAATAGAGACAATAAAAGATCTTCTATCTTAAACAAGTTGCATTTCCATAAAAAAAATCTATGGCTAATCAAAAAAGTGGTGTCAGAAATCTGATACAACATACTCTACGTACTATACGTAAAAACCTTTTTATGAATAAACGGTGGGAGTACCTACAGTATGATATTTTATTTAGAAAAGCACAAACGTTGCTATAGCTTTAAGGCCGTAATTTTTTATCAATAATGGGTTTACTATATTTTTAGTATTTAAAGTACCATTGCATACCGGTACTAAATTTGAATTAAAATCCGTTAAATACATTTTTAGCGAATTTCCCTATAGGGAAGTAGCTATTACCGTAGGTGGCACGGTAAGACCTAGACCCGAGATCGATTTACTTTTTCATTTTGATGTCCCCAGAGGCCAAAAACACCATTCGTTCAAATTTTTATATATGTATATATATATATATATATAGAAATATATATATATATACACGTCCGTGAACGCGATAACTTGAGTACTTTTTGTCCGATTTTGATGAAATTTGGTTTAAAGGTGTAAAGCGGGCGGGATAAACTTGAATGAGTTCGCGAACCAGCATGATCGGACCCTGGGAACGGGGCTTTACGGGGGGTTTTATGGGGTAAAAATTGGTTTTTCTCAGTTTTGACCCTCAAAACACAAAATTTCCCAATTTCTCTTTAGACCTTTTTAAAGAGCTTAAAAAACAATTAATTTAGTATATAAAAGTATTTTTGTTCGGTTAATAGTAACGGAGAAAATTAAAAAAATTGTAAATTTCAAATTCCCATGTTATTCTTATGGAGAATATTGTCAAATGTTGTAGTTTGCTTGTTTATGGATATATTTTATATTTTGATCAAATTTATTTATTTTGTACTAAGCTATCAATATTTTACAAAAAACACACTTTATTAGTTTCCTTGTAGCAGCAAACCTAGGTACTCGTTAAACCTAATGTTATTAAAATATATTTAATTGAATATCAATTAAGACGAATGGAAATTCGCTTAGTCGGCAGGTTTGCTGCGGTGGGGGTATTGCTTATTTTATGGAGTTTTTATGTGAAAATCACTTAATTACAATGACATTTTGGCAATAATTGTTACAGAGATGTGGGTCGTGGCAAGGCCACACTATACTAATAGTACTAGTACTGTAGTATAGTGTGGCCTTGGTTGTGCACTGTACGGAGGTGTTAAAAATTAGAAGGACCGGGCCGCTTAAAAATAAAAATGTTTCCATTATTTTACGGGTTTTCATGAAGATACCATGGGTTAATACCCTCGTGCCGAACTTTATCGAACCCGGCCACGGGTGTGGTTTGTAGCTCTGTATACATCCACACACTTCGAAAACCACCTTTTTGGATACAGAGCGTTTATTATAACTTATAAACTCACATTAAATTTGTCAAAACCTGTGGATTTTGGCTTTGACTTCATTTCAGAGAGTGTTAACATTTCTTAGTATCGAATATCAAATTTTAAAATCTTACATAATACTTTCAGAGATTTCTCTTCCTTGGTTTTGTGGTTACTCATGTTTTGATCTTCGGGCTCTTTTACACCAACGAGGCTAGGCTAAAATTCCAACACTAGTTTCGATTTTTCATATTCAGCTTCGTATACATCCCCTGTTACAGAGCTTAAAACTAAATACTACGTAGATTTTTATCTCGAAACAGTTATTGAGCGTTCTGCTTCTGTTTTACAAATACTCCTCCTGAACGGCTGAAGCAATCTGCACGAAATTTAGCAAAATAAATTGTAATAATTTAATTTAATATTTAATTTAATATATTTATTTACGGACATGAACAAGATGGACCATTGACTTTGGATACTGCAAATAGACAATTCATTTTCGTGAACCATATCTAACATTGAGTTTGGATAATGCAAGTTAACAAGCATGCTCCTTATTTGTGTATTATGTAAATCGTGTACAACAGTGGCTTTGTATATTTCTCTGTAAAATGTCCGTAAATAAATAAATGAACTGAAATTATAACAATTCATTTACGTTACCCAAATGTGCCATTGAGTCTGGATACTGCAAGTCAACTATCATTGACTTTAAATACTGCAAATAGGCTTCTTATTTATGTGAAACAAATGCGACTTTGGACACTGCAAGTAAACAGTTCATTTACGTAAAACAGACGTACCATTGACTTTAGAACCTGTAAATAGATATTCCATTTAAGTGAACCAGGCGTTCCATTGTCTTTGGATACTTCAAATAGGCATTCCATTTATGCGAACCAAATATATCATTGACATTGGATACTCCAAGTAGACATTTAATTTATGAGAACCAAATAAAAAAAAATATAGACTTTGGTTCCTGCAAGTAGACAATTAATTTACGTGAACCAGACTTATAATTGACTTTTGATACTACAAATAAACATTCCATTTATGTGAACCAAATATACCATTGACATTGGATACTGCAAGTATATATCTCATATACGAGAAACAGATGTAGCATTGACTTTAGAAAAGTATTGGATTAATATACTAGCTCCACAATAGCAGACAACTGCATTGTACACCTAGTTACTTGTCCCTCATCATACCTAAAATTGTTAACTAGCCACTTTGATGTCGGGGGTTTTTAGCTCGGAGCCTATTGCCAATTATATAAAAGTATATGGTGCCACATGTTGTTGATTGAAGATACAAATGGGCAGTAGTTTTTATCATTCATTTCCAGCTACACAAATGAAAAAATAAAACTAGCAAAAGCAAGCGAATTTTGATGTTTGACAAAAGCTATAAACAAATGAAAATCCTTCTTTATTGAGGCGAACTTAGGACCTCATGGTCCTTTCTTACAGTTAACCTCTACAGTTAACAAAGACATAATGTGAACAAAATTAGAAATAAAACAGGTGGTTGGATCGTAAAACCAATTGGAATTTATTTTGAGTAATTTTAAACATCAATAAATAAATCTAAAAACATATATATTTTTTAAATCTGAATATTAAGTCACGTGCAAAATAGTATATTTCATAACAAGAGTAGAAAGTGAGTCATTACATATTTGAGTCCATGGCTTTAAATGGTTAAGAATATGTTTACACCCACTTTCACTCGTGTTTTAACGTTACTTTTCGCTATACTACAAAGAATAATTGTTTTCTTCATTACAAAATTCATAGAATTTTTAGGTTTTGCCTTCAATTTAATTTTAATCTTTACTTTTAAGAATTAAATCAGTTGATAAAACAATAACAAATATTTGTTTGTTTACGTCGGCAAAATACAAAAAGATAGGAATCATTACTTTCGCATAGTAAACATTCTTTTGCCATTTCGCAGGTGATAAACATGTAAAAAAATAGGTCATTTCACAGTAGAGTAGCGAAAAAGCATTTGCAACAATCAGAGTTTTGCATGAATCAGGAACGGAGTGGCACCCATCGATGTATATAACTTAACTATATTGACTATATTAGACTATATACAAGTTATAAGTTATTGAAAAGACTTTATTCAAGTATTTGTAAATTTACTTGTTCAATTCTGATTCGGGAGTTTTGTCAATTCCAAATAAATAGTTGATTTTCATAGCTGACTAAACCTTAAGCTGGGTTTTCCTAGACGCGGAGTCGGCCAGCGGAGAGCGGACAACGGAGAGCGGAATTGAAATTAACATGGCATTCCGCTCCGCTGCTAGGAAAACAGTAACATTAAATTACCTAAGACAAGCTGAGTCCGCTCTCCGTTGTCCGCTCTCCGCTGGCCGACTCCGCGTCTAGGAAAACCCAGCTTTACAATCGTTTATCTTAAATTAGAAACATTTAAGTCCTGGCAACGAAAAAAGTAGTTTTTAAAGCTGGGTTTTCCTAGACGCGGAGTCGGCCAGCGGAGAGCGGACAACGGAGAGCGGAATTGAAATTAACATGGCATTCCGCTCCGCTTCTAGGAAAACAGTAACATTAAATTACCTAAGACAAGCTGAGTCCGCTCTCCGCGTTCCTCTCTCCGCTGGCCGACTACGCGCCTAGGAAAACCCGGCTTTAATGCATATTTGTGAAAGTGAATTTGGTCATTTGCGTTCTTCAAGCATTTCTTAATACAACAAAATTGATTAATAGGTAAAAGTAAGGTAATAATTTAGATACGTAATATAAAAGATAATTTATAAAGTAGTACATGAACAATCACATTTAACAAGCACTAGCTCGTTTATCCAAACATTGACAAATATCACAAACGATCTCACGCTGAGCCGCTGTGGTCCAGCGTATCGACGGTCACGCTAATTGCTTTGGTTGATTAAATATTTGGTTGGGAATGTAAACCACTTTATGGTTACAAATCTCTACAGAAACAGTCAAAGGAAATGACACGTATTTTGATGTATATTAACATACATCACACTGACAATATCTGTCTTTGCATACCGACCCTGTGGCATTGACGGTTGGTTTCGGCGTACAACATATTTTTAAAAAAATATAATGCATTATTCATGTTCTCTCAAAGTGAAAATTTAATATTCTTATATTGCACCTTCGTTATTAGTATGTACTGTATTATACAAAAATGTTAAAACTGCTAAAAGCAGTAAGCTGTCACCAATGATATCTTTGTGGAGAATAAATATGACAAAAATATCATTTATAAATATTTTTTTTAATAGGAAATTTCTTCAGTGAAAAAATAGTCCTATCAATGTAGTCTTTATAAATTAATATCACAAAGTTTGTGTTTATTGGAGCAGCAAATAATGCCATTGAGCCCTTAGTATTTATTGGTTTAGGCTGTAGATTTTTAATTAATTACATCTATCATTTGATTTCTTCAACGCTACTTTTTCTTGTAGCTATTTAGCATTTTATTTAGCATTATTAGCTATTTACGTATTTAGTACGTATTAATATACAATTGGAAAGTTTGTTGTCTGAGCTGATTTTTTTGTAATCCTTGTTCAACGGATGAATTAATTATATTGATTAAATTAATTAATTATACTCATATTTTAACCTAAAATCCTAAACCTAAAATCTCGGATAACACTAATTCAGTACTATGGAATATTAATTATCTTAAAAACATAATCGAATGATTCATTTTCTAGGAACCATTTTAAGGAAGCACTTTTAGTATCTTTAAACCTGCTTCCTGAAGCTGACTTCCTTAACATTATCGCGAGCATGGAAAGTGGACATTCCCATAGGGATGGTAATGAACGCCTTATGTCTGCTATAAACATGCAAATATTAGCCAAGTGAGGTAATACTACACACTGCATGTAATAGGATGCTTGACCAGTGTAATATCTTAGATAAAGAAAGTTTCAATCAGAGATCTGCCAGATTGCCATGATAGTAGCATGATAACCGGTATAAGCGGCAACGTGGGGCGTTAATCCTCATAAATGTCAACTATATATAACGTACAATTACGAGCAAATACAATTTACTTAGTAGTAATTTCCATGTTACTTAATACTAATTACTATCCTTGCCCTTCCTTGAGCTCATGTTATGCATTTCTGAACGAAAACTCTATGCATGTTTTTTTCTATCTATTTAACTGTACAGCTATTTATTTATTGTAGCGTCTCTGTGATATGATAGCCTTTCTATTTTGTATGCTAAAATGTGACTGTGATAATGTATCGCTATTGTTTTATATATGTGTCTCTGACGAGGTCTATTGTAATCAATGATTATTTAATGACCAATAAATTACTTGATTACTTGATTACTTGAGGAAGATATTGGAACAAAGTAGGCTACTTTTTTATGACACTTACCATGAACTTAATGTCATTCACCTAACATAAGATAATTATTGTAGACAGTTATTATAAAAACTGATTTTACCTATTTTGGGTTTAGTACAATCCACAGCATTGAAACATTTTTTTTAATGCACTACTGCATAGGCCTACTGCAATATATCAATACTTGAGAAATGTGTTTTAATACAAAGAAAATATATGGGCCAGACTATTAACGAGCCTGAGAAGGTTATTTACGTACAAACATACGAGTTAGAGTTCTTTCTTTCTATGTTGAGATGTCCCTGGTCTTGTCACCGCGACACCTTAACTACATCTCAAGTTCGTGGAAATCCTATAAACTTACAAATTTATGCCCAGGGACTTATTCTTGGTGCGTTGCCTATATTTTGTCAAATTTTAAGTTATTTATTGGCAAAATAATTGCAAAATTGAGGCACTTCTCATGTCTGACGTTCTATACTAGTAAAACCGGATGGTTAGCTGTCCAAATAAACTGGATTTTCAAGTTAAATGACAACTTGACGTTTGAATCAGTTTGACAGCCATGAAACGTATTCATCCAACCGATCAATAGATTAATTATATATGATTACATATTTTCTCAATGTTGACTAAAACGAAATGTCTACAGAATTTCAATTGGGTTTTCGATGAAGTAATCATTTTTCATTTAACTTAGATATTACCTTATATTATAATTTATTACTCTCACTAGTTATTTAAATAGTTCACAATTACATACTACTTCGAGGAATCTGCAGATCTATTTGGAAATCTAAATAGGTCTAAATATAACTCTGTTCGAATGAAAATAAGTATATGTACTGTGTAAATGTAAAACAAATATTTTGTTAAATATGTATACAAAGTACGTAGTTTGTGTCGTATGCCTAGACTGAAAATAAATTACGCATTTAAAACATGTTTCATGACATTATTAATTAATACTCAATTCTCAAAGTAATAATTGATAGTTTGTTACTCTTGTTTGTTGACATCTTTGTTTAATGACGCAAAACAACTTTAAAAATTTTTGGAAATATGAGCCGTTGAGAGGAAAAGTGGTGTTAAGTATTTTTTTACCTAGTTCAATGCGATCCTGAAACCTTATTTCATGCTCGTACATATTGTACACCGCCATAACCTGTGCTTCGCAACGGGAAGAGAACGCCAAAGAGAATAATATGATCCATAGATCTGTTGTAACTTATATAGATAATCTTTTATTAATCCACTAAAAGTATTAACTGGCCTCCCAATTTCCCATACATTATTTTTGGGGAAATAAGTCATACAAACACAATAGAGTTTTATAAACATTTTAGGAAAAAGTCAGTAAGTTAATGATCTATGCACTTAAAAAATTAAACGCCTTATTCGTACAGTTTCAACAGTTGTTTATTAAATTGAAAACATAATCTTAACTGTTAACAATCCTACTTTGACAGTTCTCTATTGTTGTCGCTGCTTGGTTCAAATCAGCTGTTGTCATACATTTTACATTTAATTGTGCTGCTTCCTGTTGGTAAAACTTGTAATTTTTTAATGCTATTGATCAAATTGTTTAGTTGAAACAGCTGTTAAGATTCTTTTAATCAATTGAAATATGAGTACTCATAAAGTCCACATGGGAAACTCCAGAGCCACTGGGGCGGAGCCTATTCGGCGGATCTGCAACAAACTTCACACAAACCATCCTTGAATAATCCTTATTGATGTCTGAAAGTTTCATTACCATCTGTCTAGCGGGTTCGGAGTCCATAGGGTACATACACACATACTTCCTCTTTTATCGATTTAGATTGGGAAAAGTGGTTCAAGTCAAAACCAGAGGGTAACATTTATTCAGGAGGCAGTGAACAGGTTTGCAAATAAGTGCATGGTAATTTCATTTCAAACTAAAGTGGGGTAAGTCTGACTTTTGGAAACTGCTGATTTTAAAGAGCTGGCTATGTTTTAGAATAAACGTAGTGTATTATAGAGTATGTTTAAGTTATTCAATGATCATTTTAGCCACACGTTTCCATTAGGTACCTAAGATATGAGTGACTATTCTATGTCTACTATTCTTCAGAATTTTAGATCAGAATATGTACCAACAATGAATCAGGTAACAGTAGACATAACCTAAAACACGGTGTCTAGTACTTAACAAAATAATTAAATGAATAAGTGGATTGTTAAATTGAACATTTAACTACTATAATATAGGCATATAATTATATTGCCTCCTATAATTTACAGTTAAAGTCCTCATTAAACTTTATATATCTCAACACAAATTATAACTGACTCACACCACTTTTCCTCTCAACTAAATGGAACTTAAACTTTAGATAGGTAATAACTTATCATATAAAAAAAAATATATCCGCGTAAACAAGCAAACTAAGTTTCCATAATCTATAAACTACTAAATCGATATTCAAATAACCGTTTGTGAATTCACCATTCAAATAGGACCAATGGTGACTTCTGTAGAAAAACAAATGTTTCATATAACTGATAATTAGATTCCAAATTCAATGATAGGTTATGATGGGACCATAATTCAATATCTATTTCCCAAAGCTATGAACAAGTCGTCACTCCCCAAGCTGCTCGAGTCTATTACACGACCGTTTACAAAGCGTTTCCGCCTTACAATACAATCAGTTACATAATGTGTAATGAAGAGAGTGGCCGCAAGTGACAGATATTAGCATAAGAATTGGATCTGTCTGTGAAGGCCACTTTCACTTCGTCCTTGACCGTCACCTGTCCTGCCACCCTGGCCTCTGGTCTGACACACGACCATCACAACACAACTCCTTGCTATATCAACCTTTGTGACTGATTGAAACAATATCAGAGTCAATCCATCTTCGTTTGGTGTTATCTAAAGTAAGGCAACGACGATTTGAGTTGTATGAAGGATGTTTTATAGTCTCTCATTTGAAAGAATTTCTTTCTGCGTAGTGATTGTTTATTCATGCGTTCATAATTTACCACAAATTTTTGATCATCTTGACTACGTTAAAGTAGAAATCGGTCAGAGACTATACTCTTAGCAATATGGGAGTACCCCAGAACACGAAGTAAAAAAGGGCACTCCCATATTGTTAACAGTATCATGATTCACACACAACATGTTGCTCTATGTAACATTGATATAGCTCTGGCTTAAATTTATAAATAATGGAGTTACATACTCTAGTTTTCGTATATAATTAAATCATATACCGTTTTTGGATTTAGAAAATTTAAGAGTTAGGCAATAGGAATTATTTGAGTCATATTGAGTGTGAATTACAGTATAGTGAGAGTCTTCCTAAAAATGCTTTCCTGTGATACCAGTTTTCATTCGTGTACTTTTTTCCCTTAAACCCTTCCCTGGAACAAAAACACGACAGTAAAAACAGTACCTTGGAATCGCTCTTTCTATGTAAACTGTGCTTGCTTATATGGTCTATTCTCTGTGCTTAATCAAAAATAAGAAATTTTCATGTTGGTCAGATTGGTATTAACTAATAATTAGAGTAGTGTGAGTCGTTATTAGCAATTTAGTTGCAACCCCTTTACTTAGACACTCACGGTTCTTCTTAATCAGGTTCAACATAAAGTAAGGTATGAAGTGGCTCTATTTAAAGAGAACACTACGATTACTGTATATCATTTCGGCAGCAACCTGACTCATGAGGATCTATGAATAGGATGGTTTGTATATTTTGAATGGCAGTTTTAAATGCAAGGCCTAAGAATATACTTGTAGCACTAGGGTTTCTTAAGTGATCCATCCATAATGTCAAACATTTTAGCTTTAATAATTTCAGTACCTAAGTTAATGACAAATGTGATTTATCATCAACAGTAGTTCAATTCTGTACTAATTGAATCGTTACCAGTGGCAACCATGTCATTATGTGAGACAGCATTCACAGTTAATGACGTTGATTAGCCCCACCAAAATAATGTGGTGATGTCAAATTCTATAGGCTATTCAGTTTTAGTTAATAATACAACATGAAAGTGATAATATTCAATAATTTAGTTAGATACGAGCCATACATACTAATAACAATGAAAAAACACTTCAGTGAAAATTATACTACTCGAATCTTTGGATTGGTTAAACCTGTTACAACTGCTATCCTGGCGTATCAAAATATAGACATTTTAAAATACATAACAAATTGAATGCAAAATACAAGACAGTTTACATCACATACAACTGAATATCTCGTATGCATATGCCGTCCATCCACACGACGGCCTCAGCAGTAAATAAAACATCAATATTCACTTGAAACTTTTCTCATAGAGAGTTGGTCGTTGGCAAATCGTTGTAGAGATTCGAAGATAGTGGTGTAAAAACAAACACAACATAAATAGATAAATAAAGATAGTACGAGGCGGTTGTAGACAATGCTGTGTGAAGGCGACATTGATGATGGGAACCTTGTGTCGAGAGGTCAGAGGTCAGATACCACGAGATGGCGATGGCGATCCTGGCGTCAAACTACCACTAATGTAGTTAACAACTTTTCTACTAAACCACAACGAAAACTGCTGTTCTCAACGCATTTTATGTGGGCCTGATGAAGTTCTAGCGCAAAAAAGAATATCTTGGAGTTGACAAAATCTGCCGTGCAATTTGTTAGTCTTTAACATTCGTCTGCTGCTGGTGGTTGCCGAAGACAACAGTCCAAAATTGATTACTACATCGTCATCAAAATGTTTTTATGTTTGTTGCTGTGTCAAAGTCTATGTTTAACTACAATAACATCAATTTTCTTTAGATTTTTTAACAAATTTGAATTTGTCATTGCATTGGCGGTACCTTGTCGTTACTCAAAGTCGTACGTGTTCTTTTTAAACAACTGTTGCTGATGTTCGTATACAATGACACATCAAGACAAAAATAATCTTTAATCGAGTAAATATGGTAAGCAATTTACAAATAAGCATCGTTCTGTGGGCTTGTTGGCAATACTCTAGGCGAAAAATAATGTTCACTAGATGGGCCATAGACCACTTGCTATTTCACCATTTCGTTTGTTAAACTTGAGCTCACTTCAATGAGATTCACCTTAGGACCTAGTGATGAAATAAACTTTTCACGATTTAAATCAGTAAAGCTAATAAGTATTACGAACTTCTGAGAAAACCGTATGCTGCTCACTTATCAACCGCATACTTTATTGAAAGGTGATGTTGATGAGAAACTTCCTCGAAAATATCAGCTTTTAGATTAACCCTAAGGTACAGCTAAGCTAAGGGTACAAACTCATTTAAAGGGTGGTATTTAATCACATTTAAAATATTGGAGATGCATAATCAGTTAGATTTCTTTTTATTAATTCTTTTTATTTATTCTTTTTATTAACTTTTTTCCCAAGTAAACCTTTTGATTCGCATTATAGATGTTCACATTACGATAAATGTATTAGTTTTGATTCTGCCACACAGTTAGGTTTTCATTGTAATATTTATTACAGTAGTGAGAAGTATCAAACAAAGCGGTAAAATTAAGTTTCACTTTTAAAATTAATTATGGATGATAACAACCTTATACAAAATATCTAAAGAACCATTACAATACATTCTTCCCGTCTCGAAGCATGGGAATAGTTTTAAAATATGCAAGCCAACATTTAAACGAGTTATGGATTAAGCACTTTCAATTCATAAGGAATCTTGCGGTAAAGTATAGTCCAGAGTTTTAAAAACGTTATACAATTTATAAATGAGTTTAAAACAATTACTCCTACAATATTTAAGTCTTTCATATAATCCCGACATGATTATTTATATTTTGTTTTTTTATTATTATATTAATTATTATTATTATATTATATTATTATATTAAGCCAGATTGTTTTTTTATACTGATATAGTTTACAGCAGACCATTATGGTCATAGCTAGTTATAGTTTAGATGAATGCTGGTAAACCATTTGGCTTAGACTTTGCAGTGACCTTTTTGCAAACAAATCGGGTTAAAAATAAGCATACGCTAAAAAACTGCACCATTACTTATCATTATGAACAATTTAAAAACAAGCTTCAAAGTAAGCTAAGACAAGGTAAAAAATATGTAAATAATCTGTTGTATTTGGAACTTATTTTGGCCTTATTTTAGTTTCTATGTTTAGTTCTATTTTTATAGTTTAACTAAAGAGTTAATTTTAGATGTTGACAAACTCCATAATAGCTACATAACTCAAATCTATGTGAAGTATAATACATAGTTTGATGTTTTAGTTCCTAAAGATTCTCTTAAGCGCATTACACAAGCGGGAGGTATTAAAATGTATAAATCATCCAAAAACTCTAACCCTCGCCAAGGGAGGTAAACTTTCTTGTCCATATTTCATAAATACTACACTACGTTACATAAATATGAAAGCTAACCTCTTAACTGACATTAAATTGAAAACGTGTGAGTTTAAATTTTAGAGGTTGTAAATTATGTAGCATCCTTCTCTCCCTAATATTAATCTTAGTCTTCTCGTGGTTTGGTAAAGATTGCCAGAATGGTATATCTACAACCGTAATACTAGTCATGTCATATTTGTTTCTCAATTTTTGGAGAGAAATGACATGATATACTTAAGTGTTATTTTACTTTGAGGTGTTACTATATTGGAACTAATTAGTTTTTTCAAAAAATCTCTTTTTCATTGTAAGAAATATGTTTTGAATTGAATTTAATTTTTTATAACTATCTACCAACAGTTATATGATCTTTATTTTAATTAAAAAAAATTCTATATCACTGAAAACCCAGTTTTATTGAATAAGCTTTTAAAATAATCTACAAAACAAAAGCAGTAAGAAATCTTTTAAGTTAGTTTGAAAGTTGCAATTTACCATTAGGTTGGGAAGAAACAATTTACTGTGCACATTTAATAATTTTGGGAACAGGAGCTTTTGTAATTTTGTCGAGATAGAAGATAAAAGTTCGGTTACCTTATTAAACACTCACCACATGAACATTTTTACATTGTTTGTTTATGTGATATGCGCATGAACAAGTCGTTGTAATACTATGATATTGTATAAAGTCATAATATTAACAAAGGCCTTACCTTGATACCGTAACAAACGTTTTCGTGCTAGTCGTATCATTTTCAATCTCTAAATTGATAAATGGCTTTAAAAGAATTGGTTAAATTGTGTACATCTTCGATCAGTACTCTGTGGATGGTAACGATAGCAACAGTCGTGACATTGTCTTCTGACTATTATAGCATTAAGGTCATTCGGATACGCAATTTAATAGGACTACCATACTTGGGTACATGGTAGTCCTATAATTTAATAGTATCCGAATGTCGAAAAAACTGATAACTCAGTTATTTCTTTTCCGATTTTAACAAACAAGGTCTCATTTGATTTTTATTAAACTCCTCTATCCTTTTGGTCTGGTACAAAATGTTCTTAATATTTACGGTTTTCATGAAATTTGTCATTAAAGATTTTAAATGGCCGCCATATTGAAACGGCTTGAGATATTGGAACGGAATTTTCACAGCCCTTTTTACTTTCAAAACTACACATTCATACCAAATTTTAAATCTATATCTTGAAAAACGCTCAAGATATAAAATAATTTATAAAAATCCCAAACACACCGACAGACAGAAATCTAGGCACTTTAGACCCATACTTGTATGGTGTTTTATATTTGTCTTAGCCCAGGGAAAAAGTCCACAAAAATGTCAAGACAATTTTGAAACACCCTGTATGTATTTTAAAGCTAAAATTCTCAAGTTTTTTAGCGCAACTAGATATGAGCACCATTAGTGGTCCGGCATAAATCAAAGCGAAATTTGACCTCTTCCCAGGTTTTGGTTAGTATCAGGCGACTATTCTCTGTCGGAGGTGATTAAGATCCCGAATATGCACCTAGTAGACGTCATTTTTTACTGCACCCCAAAGGAAAAAGTCCAGAGTTGTGATATCTGGACTCCTAGGAGGCCATTGGATAGGCCCCTCCCTGCTAATCTACGGATCGTCGAAACGAGGTTCGAGGATTCCACAAACCATATAACGCACTGGGCCTTTTGCTGTGGAGTTGCCATTGCACTACATAAACATGTCTAGTTGTTTAAAACACACTGAACAGCAATGAAGTCTGTGACAACATTGACGAGTGGTGCCTACAGTTAAATTAATTTGGAATACAATATCGTCCAAGCATTTATGAAACATTAAACATACTCTTTTATTTGGTATCCATATTGACCTTTAAAATGTTTCATTTCTTTTATGGACAACCTGTATTTTTATGTAAACAGCAGGACAATTACGTGTAGGTTAAAACTTTTTGAATAAATTTGCTGTTTTTTATTTATTTTAATTTTTTTATTTAAACCACTTATTTAGTGGTTCATTTCATTTGCAGCTGAGGCAGGGACGTATATACGAGTAAAGATTGTTAACTTATTTAGTGTTTGGATTAGGCGGTATAGTACATCTTCCCGTTGCGAAGCACGGGTACAGCAGCTAGTATTTCATAAAGTTGCAATAAGTTATAAAATAACTTAAATCTGAACAACTTTTAACGGGATTTTGCTAGGCCTAATGCAATTAAGATTCTTGCCGGCTGCAGGTTGTAGTCCGGTATACTACAGGTAGGTAACTACTTGGTGTCATTAGGCATAGGTTTTAATTCGCTCGTGACTGCCCCAGCGGCCTGAATACTGCGATGTTGGTTTCTCTGGCCCATCCTGTAGACCTCGGCTGGCCTAGCCCTCTCTGCACTTTCATCACCTTATAAGTAAGAGTCCATATAAGTAATTAGCGATTAACGCCAATTATAATTAGGTCGGTCCAAAGTGTTTCCGTCAGTGTTACTAGTCCTATTTACCTTAGTATACGGTGTAACAGTGGATTTACAAGTATTTGGGATTTACAATGTACTGTGTGCCAGTTTAAATTGAAACAGCCAAGACTATAAAAATTATATTAGTGAGGTTTGTGGAAGTATGAATGATGTGAAGTGCACTTGTAAGAATGTGATTTACAAGCAAGACTCATTGAGTTATTATAGTTCTTGCCCTCTCACTGCGTAATGAATCCTTAATTATTATGAGTTTCTACATGCTATAGTGGAGTTTTATCTTTGAATTTTAATAGAAGTAGACATATCTTTGTACTGCTGTAGCGTTATGCAGTTTAAATAATTTATTGATCACGAGTGAACTGAGTGACAGCAAAAGTGTGCCGTTGTTAATTGCATTGCAGAATACGCCAATGTTTTTAGCATGTATTAAACTGTTAGGATGATATACTGCACAGTATGGTATCTTTTGTTTCCATCAACTACCATGGTAGAAAACGTTGTGGGGAAAACTTAGTTTTGACTCTAGCAAACGATGTGAGAGAAACATATTTTCTATTTGGACACCAAATTATTCACAATAGATACATATATTATATGAGAAGTCTACTTTAGTATCACCTAGGTTGTTTGAGTTGCTCGCAAAGCCTGTACGCTTCAGCGGCTTAGTGCTATACCACACGAGCACTGTATCTCGCAGTAGGCGTATCATGCCAATAACTCCTGATAAGTTCCTCTGCATTGTTTCCATAATGATGACTCCAGCGGAGAAAGGACCGGCGACCTCATCTAGCCTACTTTTACTTTCTCATAAGCCTCGTGCTGACCACTTTTCTTATTGTTTGCCCATTGTTCCTTCTCAACATTGCCACCTATCAGATTTATCTGATCTCGATCGACGACTATCTAGATAGGCTGGCTACTCCTCGTCAAAAACTCATAAATCACAAACATTACCTTGAACACCTATCTTTGCATACGTTTACAAATCTAAAGATATGAGAAGTAAACGTGGGATAAACATTAAAAATGCTCCAATAAGGCATCAAGCTTTTATTCACGCTGCTTACTATTTACACTATTTACAAAATAGGAACATCATATTTTATTTTCCATCAACATTCAACCTATGCTGCTACACAAAACTGCAAACCCATAATCAAAACCGCTTAACTCAACATTATTCAACAACAAATTCGAATAAAAAAATGTTTGAACATTTATACTGTAGAGTACACTATGTAAGGTGAATTTAGCCTAGCATAAAAAATTACTATGATGCTATTTTTTTCGCTCGAGTACTATTTTAATACAAATTCTTTTGAAATTTTGATTTTAATGTTTTAAGTTATTAGGCTATTAATTTATTAGAAAAAACCTCTCAAGAAAACGTAAAAAATTGTATTCTGAGGAGGGCTAACACGCTCCATTATAATTTAATTAGAACAACTCTTTTTCTGCGATTGGTTACTAACAAGTAGCATCAACAATACACATACTATAATACAAAATCATTATTGGCGTATCTGAAAATATATGGCAACATTTTTGATTTTTGTGAGTGAATGCTAAAGATGACCTGCTATTTGGCAAACACAGAACATTTAAACAGTAGGCTACTAGGTGGGAAACTGGAATCCAACCACAACGTATACAATAACAAATAACAAATCAACATTAATTTATATTCTTACAGTCGGAATAACAACAACTTTCAACATTAAAAACCTAATTTTTACTATTTACAATTTCACATAATAGGTATTATGTAGTTTTTACAGAACACCACCAGAATGTCAGTTTTTACACTCTTCTAAATAGTTAATAATTTTAAAATCACTCTTTTAAATCAACCATTTGTTTTATAATAAATAGTATGATAATCACTTGGGATGACCTAGCGTTAATGGTGAACCTGGGGACTCGGACACGTAAAAGGAGCGTAGGAACAGAGAAGAAGTCTCTCATATACTAAGAGACGGCCTCTTCTTACGATCTCGCTTGTTACTGTTCTTGCCGAAGATGGTGCCGAGGACTTTAGAGACAGAGTTGACTCCAAGCTTGCGGCGGATGGGCATCGCCCTCAGTAACTGAACTGATCTGGCCTCTCGCAGAAGACTCTGGAAGGCCAGGGACACTCCTGCGAAACTCTCGGCAGCACTAACCTCGTAGTACTGACACGAGTATCGCAGAGACAACTCCTGGCCTGCGTCTACACACACGGCTCTGAAACACAACGGGTTGATGAAATAATAGAGAAACATTTGTACTCTGTCAAACTATCGGCAGCACTAACCTCGTAGTACTGACACTAGTATCGCAGAGACAACTCCTGGCCTGCGTCTACACACACGGCTCTGAAACACAACGGATTGATGAGATAATAGAGAAACATTTGTACTCTGTCAAACTATCGGCAGAACTAACCTCGTAGTACTGACACAAGTATCGCAGAGACAACTCCTGGCCTGCGTCTACACACACGGCTCTGAAACACAACGGGTTGATGAAATAATAGAGAAACATTTGTACTCTGTCAAACTATCGGCAGCACTAACCTCGTAGTACTGACACAAGTATCGCAGAGACAACTCCTGGCCTGCGTCTACACACACGGCTCTGAAACACAACGGGTTGATGAAATAATAGAGAAACATTTGTACTCTGTCAAACTATCGGCAGCACTAACCTCGTAGTACTGACACAAGTATCGCAGAGACAACTCCTGGCCTGCGTCTACACACACGGCTCTGAAACACAACGGATTGATGAGATAATAGAGAAACATTTGTACTCTGTCAAACTATCGGCAGAACTAACCTCGTAGTACTGACACAAGTATCGCAGAGACAACTCCTGGCCTGCGTCTACACACACGGCTCTGAAACACAACGGGTTGATGAAATAATAGAGAAACATTTGTACTCTGACAAACTCTCGGCTGCACTAACCTCGTAGTACTGACACTAGTATCGCAGAGACAACTCCTGGCCTGCGTCTACACACACGGCTCTGGAACACAACGGATTAATCAGATAATAGAGAAACATTTGTACTCTGACAAACTCTCGGCTGCACTAACCTCGTAGTACTGACACGAGTATCGCAGAGACAACTCCTGGCCTGCGTCTACACACACGGCTCTGAAACACAACGGATTGATGACATAATAGAGAAACATTTGTACTCTGACAAACTCTCGGCTGCACTAACCTCGTAGTACTGACAGGAGTATCGCAGAGACAACTCCTGGCCTGCGTCTACACACACGGCTCTGAAACACAACGGATTGATGAGATAATAGAGAAACATTTGTACTCTGACAAACTCTTAGCTGCACTAACCTCGTAGTGCTGACACGAGTATCGCAGAGACAGCTCCTGGCCTGCGTCGACACACACGGCTCTGAAACACAACGAATTGATGAAATAATAGAGAAACATTTGTACTCTGACAAACTCTCGGCTGCACTAACCTCGTAGTGCTGACACGAGTATCGCAGAGACAACTCCTGGCCTGCGTCGACACACACGGCTCTGAAACATAACGGGTTGATGAAATAATAGAGAAACATTTGTACTCTGACGAACTCTTAGCTGCATTAACATCGTAGTACTGACACGAGTATCGCAGAGACAACTCCTGGCCTGCGTCTACACACACGGCTCTGAAACACAACGGGTTGATGAAATAATAGAGAAACATTTGTACTCTGACGAACTCTCCGCTGTACAAAACTCGTAGTACTGACACGAGTATCGCAGAGACAACTCCTGGCCTGCGTCTACACACACGGCTCTGAAACACTACGGGTTGATGAAATAATAGAGAAACATTTGTACTCTGACGAACTCTCCGCTGTACAAAACTCGTAGTACTGACACGAGTATCGCAGAGACAACTCCTGGCCTGCGTCTACACACACGGCTCTGAAACACTACGGGTTGATGAAATAATAGAGAAACATTTGTACTCTGACGAACTCTCCGCTGTACAAAACTCGTAGTACTGACACGAGTATCGCAGAGACAACTCCTGGCCTGCGTCTACACACACGGCTCTGAAACACTACGGGTTGATGAAATAATAGAGAAACATTTGTACTCTGACGAACTCTCCGCTGTACAAAACTCGTAGTACTGACACAAGTGTCGCAGAGACAACTCCTGGCCTGCGTCTACACACACGGCTCTGAAACACTACGGGTTGATGAAATAATAGAGAAACATTTGTACTCTGACGAACTCTCCGCTGTACAAAACTCGTAGTGCTGACACGAGTATCGCAGAGACAACTCTCGGCCTGCGTCTACACACACGGCTCTGAAACACTACGGGTTGATGAAATAATAGAGAAACATTTGTACTCTGACGAACTCTCCGCTGTACAAAACTCGTAGTGCTGACACAAGTGTCGCAGAGACAACTCCTGGCCTGCGTCTACACACACGGCTCTGAAACACAACGGGTTGATGAAATAATAGAGAAACATTTGTACTCTGACGAACTCTCCGCTGTACAAAACTCGTAGTACTGACACGAGTATCGCAGAGACAACTCCTGGCCTGCGTCTACACACACGGCTCTGAAACACTACGGGTTGATGAAATAATAGAGAAACATTTGTACTCTGACGAACTCTCCGCTGTACAAAACTCGTAGTACTGACACAAGTGTCGCAGAGACAACTCCTGGCCTGCGTCTACACACACGGCTCTGAAACACTACGGGTTGATGAAATAATAGAGAAACATTTGTACTCTGACAAACTCTCGGCTGCACTAACCTCGTAGTACTGACACGAGTTTAATTCTACTATTTGATTCCTCGGATTGATAAGTATAAAATTCTAAAATATGGAATTAAAATGGCTGAAATATCACGACTTCTTGTCGTAAAATAAGGTGGAATTGGTGAAGCTAGTCACACTGTACCTAATTTTTGCCTTATTTTACAACTAGTGATATTTCAACTTGACCCATTGGACCATTTCCGGGAGTTAGTATGTTTACTTACAGAACATTTGTACTCCCCCTGTATAAGAACGATTGTGTAAATGCCTAGGATACACCCCGGCGTGTTTATAGTCGGTAAACGTCACAGACAACGGCGGTGTTTTACAACTGCATTGTATAACACCTAGTGCCCACTTTCTCACTAGGCTTCACTGTTAATCGACTTATTAGATTTCAGAAAACAGCAATAAAATAAATTTATTCTACAATAAACTGCTAATCAAGTTGTGACCATAAACCATGATTGCATATTGGACTTTTCAAGGATCTGTTTACAATGGTTGACATTTAGTCAAAGCACGGAAGTGTATAAATAGCAATATTAGAAGCAAAGATAAAAACAAAGTATTAAATTTTAAATTATTATCAGGAAAAATTGAACTTCAATACTTAACTTTCTAACCTTGTGTGAATCCTACCTTACATTGTGATACTCTCTCGAGTTTTTCTTTAGTCAGTGATCGCAAATTAAACAGATATTCTCACATATAGTGGTAAAGCTATTTAGCATCGCACCTGCATTACAGCCTACAAAAACCCCGATCCCATCCTTAACAAATCCTCTTTTTCTATTGTACGCTAGTTGTTAGCCTGAGAATTGCCTTTAATAACTTTGTTTAATGAACACTAAGATCCTTGCTCTCTAGCCTAGATGCTCTTTTGAGATCATGTATAAGATCATATATGTATTTTTTAGCTTTAATAGTTATCTTACTTCCAGCTATCATCTCAAGCCTCCTACTGTATTCACGTTCTACTGCAGTCTTCCAACACTCTAACAATAACAGTCAGTTAAAAATTGAACCGATGTCCAACAATTTCACACTACATGTACAATGATAACCAGGCGACAGTCTTGCTCATGTAGTGTTCCGGGAATGGAACCATAACTCGAGTGACCTTGAGCAGTTTATGTGTGTCGGGTGTGATATGATCGCGAGAGGTCGTCCGGCGCGTCGGCTCCACTACAAGGCGATATAGAGTACTACAAGGCTCCTATATGGGACTGCTTTGTTACCTTTCGAAACAACGAGATTGTAGATGCACAGTGACCATTCTGGATCATGCTTTACTGCCGCAGTTGAAGATACATCGATTGTGGTGTTGCAATCGGTTTCTTCAGTTTTTGGTCCATAACAATACAGTACTTTACCATGACAACAAAATTAGTAAACAAAAATTAGCTGTGAAAAGTATTCATAAATTTAATATTTAACTTTTTAATTGACTTTACTGTTTCTATGGAAACCATCCAATACATATTTTTACGAAATTATATTTTTACATTGTTTTTGTTTGCACATATTTTTAGTTTATTATATTAAACTGGTAATCAATTGTAAGAATTTGGGGTGCAGAAGCCTATGCTGATATCAAAGCAAGAGTAGAAATATAGTAATTATATGTATACAGAGCGCAAAAGAAAAATGGTGTAGTTATTCAGAGTTAAATTGGTTAAACAATAAACATAAAATTACTTAATTTCCTTACATAGGAAATATTCGCAAAAAATAAACCTATACCTGACAAAGAAAAGGAAAAAGCAAGCAAGGAAGAGCTTTAAATGCCACCATTAACTACATTTTATTGAGTATTTGCACTTTTTGAGAATTAATTATTTTACCTAACCCGCCATGTTAATCTTCCCTATCCCACGCGTGATGTATACAACTTCCTTACTTCTCGAGTGATGTAAAGTATCAAAAACTCACTCGGTGATGTAAAGAAACCCATTTAAATAACATTGAGTGCTTAACTTAAAAAAATATACCTCTATGGAGCCAACGACGTTCAACGCTAGAAATCAGCTGTGCGCTTGAATGTTATTGTTATGCTTTGAAGTATTTTCCTAACCTAGCTTTTGTTTGTAAAAAACGTTTCTGTTAGAAGATGAGTGAAATGGATAATGAAAAATATTGTACGTAAACCCATATATATTGTCGGGTCAGGTAAAATCTTGTACGTTACGCGTTACGCAAAAGCGTGTTTACATCACTTAGGTGAATTATGCAACTCGCTTCCGCTCGTTGCACAACATTCACCTGCGTGATGTAAAAACGCTCTTACTACACTTGTAATGTAATTAGCTATTAATTGATTAGTTTCCAAAAAAACATCAAGCAACATTCTATTTTTACAACTATCAAGTACTTTACATCATTACAGCTCAATAGTTTACATATTATTTTATAATGAAACAGTTTCCATGCCAACTTAAACAAAAATAAAACTTACAATGTTTCTCTAAATTCTTTTTAAGTCTAGTCTTCAATTTGTTCTTTCTCAGTAGGTTACATTAAGAAACGTCGCATTATGTTTTTTGCATAAGCTTATTTAGGAGTGCCATATTGCCAATGGTGTAATTAGTTGAGATCAATAAAAATATCTATCTCAATTTAAATTTTGTTCACTGTCACATAGGAATTGTTATAAAATAATGATATAGAAAACTCGGCAATAGTTGTGTCATTAAAAGTCGTTGGAAGCTAGCAGCCACCTTGGATAATTTCAAACAGTTGCTAAAGGGTTAATTAAATATAATTGTTCAAACATCAAGATTATAATGTAAATTTCTAGTATAATGTGAGTTTAGAAATGTTTTATTTTTTGTTCTGAATGTATTTCCAAGGGAGTCGATGAAAGCCAACGGCCATCTTGGATTTGCCCGCCAAAAGAGCAATGTTAGTTTTGTTATTTTCAAACAGCCGCTGAAGAGTTATTTACCACTTTAAAATATTGTTTTCAAATTCCAAAGTGATTGTAATTTAAATACCTATACTTTGAGATAAAACATTTAGTTTTTTGATTGTTTTACGAGTTAAAACATCTAGGCTCCAAGGACTCTAAAAACACGACCAACAACATGTTTTGATTTATAATTAATCGATACTGTGGTAAAAGGACTTTTAGAAGCGTTCTCTTTTTCGCGCTGCAAAGCATGGCTACTACCACTGGAATTTAAAGAAAACAATAATACGTATTCTGTATCTCTTTTGTAATATTAGTCAGTTAAAAACTATTGGCTCTTTTATGCATTAGCCAACCCCCCTTTCAATCACCATGAAACATTGGGATCTTGTTTTGTATATGACTGGAAAGTCCGTTGTCTTAATCCCGACCTTAAAACCCCCAAAACCTTACCGGGCTCGACCCGTCCTCCTTGATTTGTAGTTATTATACCACGTTTATGTTAGAATTATGTTATTACTTAGTTTCCAAGACAACAGGAATAAAACTACCACTTTAAATTTGATTTCTTAACGTCTCTCATAGGCTTTTAAATTAAACGAAAAATAACTGCCGATAAAAAGGATAATCGGTTAGGCTGGGTGTTACGTGAACACATCCTATGATGGAGCATTGAATGTGGAAAATAAGTAAAATTCTACAAAAGTTTGTGGTAAAATTGTTTTTTAACTAATTTTTAGGACACTTTTACCAATTATCCTTATTTCACTCTCCATTAGCACGGCTAAAGCAAATTAAATTCTCTAAATTAAATTTTGTTCACGCACTACTGATAAGTAAACAAACTATTCATTCATATGTAATGGCTGTTTCACTTTAACCACAATTGTGTCTAGTCAAAATCAGGTGAACCCTTTACCAACGCCCCACTTCGTTTCACAGTAATATCCATTACATAAAGGTATTACATTGGTAGATGAATGAACTCTCGGTTACCTGAGATGCTTATCTGGCAATGTCATGATGCAACTACGCCAGTGGCGTGACTACGGGCATGTCGCCGAGTGGTCCGGGTGATTAGGTATGGATTTAATTACTTCGTGACTGTCCCACTGAGATCCAGCTACCAAATTTCCCAACCTCTAATCAATGAACACCGTCTTCTATACCGTTATACAAATACACCGTGACGAGTATCAAATAAACCGTGACCTGCATGATTCTTTACTGATTCAGGTTTCTTATAAGGTTGGATCTTAGACGGTGTCCCCAACTGCAGCCCCTACGATCTCATATTTGTTTACTTTTTGACGTTCTTATCGTGTAAAAGTATTTTTATTTCAAAGCAGATTTAAAGAAAGGTTTCAAAGGATTATTATATCGTATTTGCCTGTTGCGAGTGGATAATACAGTAGTCTTTAAGGTAAGCCTTTGCCCATTCCTATGTACCTTAAAGGAAGTTAAGTACAAAAGTACAAAAACATGTCTCCATATGAAGTGACTGTTTTATTTATTTTTGAATTCTTCCATAAGCCAAAATACCCTTAATTTAAATTAGTTTTAGGTTATATTTTTAGGTTTATATTCCGAAGTGTGTTACCATTGACTATTGACTATTGGATACTGAAGTAGACGTCCCATCTATATGGACCAGCTGTAGCCATTTTTTTGTTAAAAGAAACATTGTGTGAGCATGCCACAGAATGCGCTAGTGACTAAAACTCTATTTTCTCCCTTATCTTTTGTTGCTGGCCAAGTTGATGGGTTATAACAGTTGCTATAGCTCACAATAAGTAATTTCATTAGTCTGAATTGGTAAAAAAGATTATGTATTGAACAAAAATCTGTAATTTTGATCAGCACAATCTGTCGGTGGCTACATCAACCACGACAATTTTGTAAAAAAACTGACTGCAAATTTAACTTGGGACGGAATGTCTGGAAAGAATACATAAACTGCGAAAGTGCATTATTTATGTTACATATATATCTCCGAAAATGATTTTCACTAATTTAGGGTGAAGATTGTTTCAGAAGATTTATAAATCATCGTTACAATAGTGCTATACTGATAATTAATAGATACTTTCTCTATAAGTGTTATTATTATAAATAAATTAAAATGAACTGTTACAATACGTATGTCTGGAATATTTTGTTGCTGAGGATTTTTACCTTTGGTGAAATAACTCAATATCTTTTTAAATGATCTTTTTTCCATGCCACTATTAATAACCTTACCGGCTGTGTTACTGTCTTCTTCATTTTCCATACATGCTCTATTTTGTCATACATTAAAACTTTTAGGAAACATATTTTTTTTATGTTGTAAAGTTTTTCGACACTCTGTTTAATGGATGTAGTATGTTAAATGATAGGTCGAGCTAGCTGGCATGATTGTAAACTGTCAGATACAGCCGTAGCCAGAGGCGCCGCGCCACGTTGCGTGTTGGATGGTTGGATGCTGGCCAACTCTTTAAGTATAACGATGCAAACATTCCGACTATCGATCCTAAAAGTTCAAAATATAAATTCAATAAATTGAGGTAAATATATTGGTGAAAACATCACATTAGCTTTACTTATGGGAAAGACAGCCCTTAATTAATTTAATTGTATAGAGGAACATTAATTTAATTTTTTAGGGTACATATAAATGAAGTCCACATAAAATTAAAGGGGAATATTCAGTCTCATGCGGTATATTTTTAACCACCTATTTATGCCACTTTTGAACATCATGTTTTGACGAAAACTGTCAAACATTTATTATTAAATAAAATCAATCAATCGTTGACATAGCCTTAATGGGACGACCTTATTTAAGTTTAATTTTGAACATTAAGAGGGTTATACATTTTCTTTTATAAAATGTCTTGGCCAAAAAATAAAATTTAACACAGTAGTTATCTTGTGGAACGGTGCAATAAACTTTGGTACAAAACCCTATTTCTGCAAAGTACTATTAACATTTCTAATTGCTTATTGTATTGCATAGCACCTAGAACAGCATAGCCATATAGTTGATTACTTACTTTTACTACTTGTAATATCCATCATATTTATTTATCTTTGATCAATTGTTTTGTGTGTGAAAAATCATTTTGCCTGGCCTATTACAATAAAGAGTAAAGTTTTTGTTAACATACCTCTTAAATTACTCTTTCCAGCGAAAGGTTTGTTAGAGGGATGAAACTAAGTCAATTAATTTAAATATTAGTAATCAAAGTAAGTATGATTAAATGCAATAAGCTTATTTTGAGTTGGCTGATGCAAGCATTTTTAGAAAGCTGTCTCATCTTAACAATGGAAGATGCCTTTAATTCCCCAAGCTACGTAAAATAACGTTTCGTGATCCGGAATCTTGTTTCCTCTTTAGATGGGATAGAACCTGGAACACTAAAAGATTACAAAAAAACCTACAAAAGCGAGGAAACACAATAGCTAAAACTAAAGACAAATCGTTATTCCAGTAAAACGGAAATACGAAACAAATAAAAATATGGATACAAAAAAGAGATGGATTAAATCTTCCGCTCAACAAAAAATTGACAACATAAATGTACTAAGGAATAAAGGAATAAAATGCAAATGTAAGTTGCAAAAAGAATAATCCCGTTTAACCAAAATGTCACCGATTCACATTGCCGAAAACAATTTCTATAGTATAACATAAAAACTCTTTTCTAAGCGAATGTGTTGTAAAAGAGTCACTACGTTTCTTCTGACCTTAGGCTATAGAAACAACTATGGTATTGTAAATTTAAAATAACTCACGATTGAGCGATCACTTTCATTCAAATGCCAATGATTACCTTCCCTACCTACGTTGTCCTGTAGATTAGTTCATAAAATATTAATGATTGATATTGCGGCCCGCGCAGTGACTACTTGGCCTTGTAACAGATATGGGTCTGAGGCCTGAGCGATCACTGATTGTCGACCTGATATACAACCCCACGACAGTCGTGAGCAATCCCAACTTGTCGGGATCAAGTGGAATAAGTTGTCAATAGAGATAATGAGATTCGTGTCTCTATAAACAAGACTTCTGACAGTATCTTCAGGTGAGTGGGGGCATTTAACGTTGAAATATTACGGTTAGAATTGGGTGAGGTGAATAGAATGGTTTAAGATAATTTTAATTCAGTATTTCACATTAAAGGTGGAATATTTATGGTAAGCTATAGTGTTTGTGGAGTTCAAAGTAAATAAATCCTCTAAATGGAAGCCAACGCTTACTCAACCCAGGGTTGGTATATGTAAAAAAAATAAATAAATTGAAGCATTTTTTACACTAAAACCCGTTACATTCTCTTATAAATCGTCTTTTAAATAACGTTAACTTATAGAAAAATATTATTATTGCCTGTTTGTGACAACGGTATGCTTGAGTCCTTTTAAGTAAAATATAAGTTATTTTATTAAAATGCAATCAGCCACAGACAGAAAGTGTAATATATAAATTTTTGGTCATCGAGGACATAGCAAATAAGCATTCAAATTGTTTGAAGTATTGTGATTCTGGTGAGTAGCGCGGTAGGGAATACAAGCTAAGATCTTCATGGATGATTAGCACGACGGTAAATTGAGACTATGAAAGGCTGGAAATAAAGATATTAAGACGAGGTTCCCACAATATTTCATGAAGGGATCCTTCCGCAATTTTGATACCATCTCGCCGCAGGGGGATTATGTAATGTAACAGTGTTGATGCCGCACTGGGACCGTCCCAGACTTGAGCCAGCATCTCTGTGAGCTTAGCGAGTGTTTATACTATTTACTATACAGGGTGAATAAAAAGTCAAGACCCCCCCCATGTAATATTTTTCCAAGTAAATATACAGAGGTATCCTTTTGGTGGTCGTGCTATCTTAGCAGGAAGTTTCATTTTATGATTTTGAAAATTTTGAGTGTCCCCCCAAAAGGGGGATTTGGGGGGGCAACTTAAATATTTCAAATGTAAACCCCCTTCAAGTGACACCTCATTTTGAAGTGTTTACACAAACTTAAAGAATGGTGAAAACTAGAGGTCGCTATCTCTTCTCTATCAAAAATGGTAGCCCGTCAAATGTTGTGGAAAATCAATGGTAAAATTGGTTCGTAATGGTAATATTGGCTACCATTTTGGATAGAGAAGAGATAGCAAACTCTGGTTTTCACCATTCTTTAAGTTTTTGTAAACACTTAAAAACAAAGTGTCACTAAGTGGGGGTTTATATTTAAAATTTTTGAGTGTACCCCCATAAGGGGGGATTGGGGGGCAACTAAATTGTTTTCAATGTAAATCCCCATCAAGTGACACCTCATTTTAAAGTGTTTACAAAAACTTAAAGAATGGTGAAAACCAGAGTTCCCTATCTCATCTCTATCTAAAATGGTAGCCAATATTACAATTACGAACCAATATTAACCATTGATTTTCCACGACATTTGACGGGCTACCATTTTTGATAGAGAAGAGATCATTTTCACAACCTCTAGTTTTCACAATTCCTTAAGTTTTTGTAAACACTTCAAAATGAGGTGTCACTTGAAGGGGGTTTACATTTAAAATATTTGAGTTACCCCCCAAATACCCCTTTTGGGGGGACACTCATAAATTTTAAAATCATAAAATGAAACTTCCTGCTAAGATAGCACGACCATCAAAAGGATACCTCTGTATATTTTCTTGGAAAAATATTACATGGGGGGGGGTCTTGACTTTTTATTCACCCTGTATACATTACTATTACTGTCCCACGATTGGTGTTGAGTTTACTTGGAATATAAAACAAGAACATATTGTGTAAACGTGAATTTGAAAAAAAATTAACCAAGAGTGTATAAAACAATGTAATGTAAGGGGACAATGTAAGGGAGATTTAGGTTTAATACTGCGATGTGCCTAACTTGTACATTTCTGTAGTAATCTTGGCTGATCCAAGGCTATTTTAAGTTAGTAAATTTGTGACAAAACATTTGCATAAATAACTCCAGCATTTCAATTTTATCAAATACCAATCAATTATTCGAGATGGAGACGCCATCGTACAATATCGTTTGGTGATAGCTTGAACTGCCACCGCTTATACATAACATTTAGAGGTGGAAAACTAGCTTGCTTCATCTCCCGCATGTTGTCTACAACAATTTAATGTAGTAGGAAAGAAGCCTGATCTTACTAAGATCTTTTTTAAGGTTTTAAGATTTTTAAAGGTAGTGGGTTTAATCTAGTAATAAGTTTAAATAAAATTAGTGTTGGTTTCTAGCATGTAATCAAACATCTAACAAATACAATGATATGGTAGCTTTATATTTAGCTTGTAAACCTATCATGACTACTGTACCTGGAGTGGTCTAGGTCCCGCTTGTTGCCCAGCAACAGTGTGGTGTAGTAGGAAGGAAGCTTGAGTTTGCTGAGTTTGTCCAGCAACGTGTGAGCGTCGTTGAAGCTGTTCATGTCGCAGATGCTGTACACTACGACAAAGGCTTCTCCCCAGCGTATGTGATCGTACAGACACCCTGTTGCCTGAAATCAAATAAATATTTGGTTATTTTTCCATTAAACTAATATTTTTTTATTTTGATTCAAGTATGACATGCTGTAGATTTTTGCTGTACAGTTGTACCTCAATGCACCAGTACACTCTTGCAATGTACCAGCTCACATCTTGCACTTGCTGCGGTACGCTTATGTAGATACACAAATTCCAAATAAAAAGTGGTCACCAACCTGAAGACAAGAAATAAAAAATCTTATTTTGTCCTAACATATATTACAATAGAAGAATTTAGAAACAAATCATTAGTTTTGAGACAGCAAAGCCACCTACATCTGTATTTAAGTTCAATGATAATGTAAGAAGAGAGTAGAATGCGATGAGATGAGATGCACTCGATCAATTGTCTCTTAAGCCCGTACTATTTATCTAAATCACGATCAAGATCAACTGGACCCAGATGAAAACTATCAAAAGATACTGAAGTTTCTTTAAAACTCAGTTAGCTAAAATGGTCAACAATACTTGGTTTTGTTGTACTACACAATTTACAGATGATCGCTACTATCCGCTGTCTGATGTAACACGGTGGCCGCCTTCGCCCCCGCTATATCTCCGGAACTCTCCACGTCACGCACTCCAGGGTAGGACACCCGGGGAAAGTAAACAACACTTACATCACATATGATGTACGAGCACCTGCAGGACTGTCAATATTCCCACCAAGGGTCATCGAGTCAAACTTTATGAATTATATATGACGATTGCCTCATTATTGTTTTGCTGGGTAAGGTTTGCTCTTTGTGCGTTCCCATGTCTAGAAAGATGATATTCGGTGCTGTGTTTGATAGTATATTTTCAGTATAACTTTTGTAAAAGAACTAGAAAATAATTGTGAAAGGATTGTTACCAGATAAAATATTTCCATTTAGAGGTTGTGACAGATACAATCCATCAGCCATTGTATAATAGTATCCAAACCCAACTCAGGACGGAATGCTTTAATATAGTATATTGAGATGAACAATACTGCTCAAGTTGATGTTCTGTTAGTGAAGTTCGCGTAGGGAGTTGTGCTGTATTTATACTGTTTTTATATGCATTTATATGTATTTACACTGCATAGTCGGTGTTTCTCTAATGCAGTTTGCTTAGGTTTTATGCAGTATTTTAAGGTGTATAGCTTATGCATTTTGCGTATGTGTTATACCGTATTTAGTTT